>NC_059208.1:26438812-26812145 GCF_020615455.1 Coregonus clupeaformis | reverse complement strand
TTTGTTTGACTCCTCTCCCTCCCCAGTCCTTATAGGGCCAATGAGGTTATATACTTGACTATGTTCCATCCCTCCTTTCTCAGTAGCCTATCTCAGTGTTTTTAGAAACCTCCAAACATGCTCCTGCGCTGCCACTCACTCTGTCAGAAATACCAAACATGCAGCAGCTTGCCCATAAAGTAATATGTATATGATCACAATTCAGATTGGCACTGAAAACTAGACCCTACCCAAGGCTCATATTTATACGTTTCCATGCAAGTTGAGCTGAGATAACAGATAAGCATGTCCGTGTCCAATCCTCCAATATGGGACCATTGGAGAAGTCAAAGTAGACGAATAGCCTAGTCTCCTATTAAACCAAAAGGTTAAAGTGGAAGGCTGTGTTTTATCGTTCCTTACACACCACAGCCTCTGTAAAGTAATGAGACTGGCCTGGCACCACAGGCCTACAGGCTGGTAATACAGTGAGAGTTAACATTGCGGAGGAGAGGAGAGCTACTGATTTATGTCCCTTGTGGATTCAGACAGGCTTTAAGGGAGGAGCCTAGAACCCAGTGGTTGTTCCATACTGGGCTGGTTTCCCCTGGAGTCTACAGAAAGGAAGTCCTCTGAATAGGAAGTCTGGGCCTGTTGCTTCAGTTCCTCAACTCTCTGCTCTCTGTCTGGCATGTTAAACAGGCCTGGAGACAATGGAGCCTCCCATAGCCAAGTTAGAGACACAAATCTAGCCTACACCTCCCTCTCTCTCCCAGCACTAGGCCACCTAGTCCTGCACTACAGAGCAGAACAAGTGTTTGACTTAGCTAACTGCTGTTACGTATTAAACTGTGGCACTACTTTCTCTGCGGTTATAGAAAAAAAGATTGATTGCAGATTTTAGGCACTGTGCTCTGCGGGAATAGACGGCCTGGGAAACTTCAGTGTTAGTTAGTCCTACCCTCTTTGTGAAAGCTGTACATTTGCAAGACTTTGCTGTTTCTACAGGGAGAGATGCTTTTGTTGCAATAAGCTTCCTAATGTTTTCTCATTTCTTCTTGTTTCAGGTTCACCACTACAACCCAATCAACAGCAACTATGTCAGACCTCTGTGTTGGAATCAACGGGTTAGTGTTACATTCACCTCTAATACACAAATTGTTGCATATTTATCAAAAACCGTGTTAAACACTGCCATTCAAAAAATGGGAAATGACCCATCATGTGCACCAACAAAGACATCCAGCCCCTGTTAAGACTAGTTATGTAATAATAACAGGCTATGAAGCAATATAAAGGTGCAATGCAATTGCAAAATACACTGATAACTGAAGGCTCTATAGTGTAAATCGCATTTGGGAGCAGCAAACAATGAACACTGAACAGACATTGGTCGTCTTCCTCTGGGTATCAGTCGGCCCCCACAGAGCCTGTGGTTGTCATCAGGGGCCAGTTGCACCAGTTGGGCATAAAGTTGGTCTTAAATGCTAGTTCGGGCTTAGCTACGTCCAACTTTGGGATCAGAATTTACACCTGTTGCACCAACCAAAAATAAGACTAGTCGTAGTTAAGTCCGGTGTAAGCAGTGTGCGTTCATGAGATTTGATGCGTCATAATGATGGTTGCTAGGCAGCGCCCGTTACTAGGCTGTCACCATCCTTCACAAAGCCCACCACTATGCATGCACGTTTTCTTAACCACATCTGGATGGGTCAATCAATAATTACTGTGGGAATAAATATCACTGAATGATGAAAATATTGGAATGAAGTAGGCTAATGCCATTGAAGGTATTTATCATATTGTTGCTTACTGAAACTCCCAAAGTCATTCAACCATTTGAAATACTTTAAAGTAATAGCCATGTGTGGTCAACTATAACTTCAGCACCATTATGATTGGGACCGCGCCATCGCACTGCTTTGAGACAAGCATGGGGACTCGTCTTGATAAATCAATCAATGTCAGATTTTTATTTTCACTGAATCTCCATTGAGATATTTGGTTACAATTAGGCTGGGAAAATGTTAGCCAAGTTGAGGTGAGTGCTCATCTAACAGTGTTATCAGAACATTTTGCTAGCATGTTATGTAGCCTAGTATAACAGGTGGATTATTTAGCTCTTCACTGGCGTAGTAGCCTAGGCTATATTCCAATTAAAAGCCTTTGCCTTTTTTCTTTCTTTTGTTCTAGGGGGTAGATCAGCTTTAATATTGCAGATAGATTGTAACTTCCATCAATGTAATTGTCTGCATCACTTCCAATCCCCCATATGTGTTTTTTTCTCGCAAATATATATATATATATATATATATACATATCCTTTAAAAAAATATATATTTCCCTTTATTACTTTCCAACCCCTTCCCTAATTGGAGTAAACTAGTGAACAACAACGCTTAGGCCTCTACTTCCAGTTTATACATACTATATACAGTCGTGGTCAAAAGTTTTGAGAATGACACAAGTATTGGTCTTCACAAAGTTTGCTGCTTCAGTGTTATGAGATATTTTTGTCAGATGTTACTATGGTATACTGAAGTATAATTCCAAGCATTCCATAAGTGTCAAAGGCTTTTATTGACAATTACATTAAGTTTATGCAAAGAGTCAATATTTGCAGTGTTGACCCTTCTTTTTCAAGACCTCTGCAATCTGCCCTGGCATGCTGTCAATTAACTTCTGGGCCACATCCTGACTGATGGCAGCCCATTCTTGCATAATCAATGCTTGGAGTTTGTCAGAATTTGTGGGTTTTTGTTTGTCCACCTGCCTCTTGAGGATAGACCACAAATTCTCAATGGGATTAAGGTCTGGGGAGTTTCCTGGCCATGGACCCAACATGTCGATGTTTTGTTCCCCGAACCACTTCGTTATCACTTTTTCCTTATGGCAAGGTGCTCCATCATGCTGGAAAAGGCATTGGTTGTCACCAAACTGTTCTTGGATGGTTGGGAGAAGTTGCTCTCGGAGGATGTGTTGGTACCATTCTTTATTCATGGCTGTGTTCTTAGGCAAAATTGTGAGTGAGCCCACTTCCTTGGCTGAGAAGCAACCCCACACATTAATGGTCTCAGGATGCTTTACTGTTGGCATGACACAGGACTGATGGTAGCGCTCACCTTGTCTTCTCCGGACAAGGTGTTTTCTGGATGCCCCAAACAATCGGAAAGGGGATTCATCAGAGAAAATGACTTTACCCCAGTCCTCAGCAGTCCAATCCCTGTACCTTTTGCAGAATATCAGTCTGTCCCTGATGTTTTTCCTGGAGAGAAGTGGCTTCCTCGCTGCCCTTCTTGACACCAGGCCATCCTCCAAAAGTCTTCGCCTCACTGTGCGTGCAGATGCACTCACACCTGCCTGCTGCCATTCCTGAGCAAGCTCTGCATTGGTGGTGCCCCGATCCCGCAGCTGAATCAACTTTAGGAGATGGTCCTGGCACTTGCTGGACTTTCTTGGGCGCCCTGACGCCTTCTTTACAACAATTGAACCTCTCTCCTTGAAGTTCTTGATGATCCGATAAATGGTTGATTTAGGTGCAGTCTTACTAGCAGCAATATCCTTGCCTGTGAAGCCCTTTTTGTGCAAAGCAATGATGACGGCACGTGTTTCCTTGCAGGTAACCATGGTTAACAGAGGAAGAACAATGATTTCAAGCACCACCCTCCTTTTAAAGCTTCCAGTCTGTTATTCTAACTCAATCAGCATGACAGAGGGATCTCCAGCCTTGTCCTCGTCAACACTCTCACCTGTGTTAACGGGAGAATCACTGACATGATGGCAGCTGATCCTTTTGTTGCAGGGCTGAAATGCAGTGGAAATGTTTTTTGGGGATTAAGTTCATTTTGATGGCAAAGAGGGACTTTGCAATTAATTGCAATTCATCTGATCACTCTTCATGACATTCTGGAGTATATGCAAATTGCCATCATCAAAACTGAGGCAGCAGACATTGTGAAAAATTAGTATTTGTGTTATTCTCAAAACCTTTGACCACAACTGTACATTTTATGGACATAGTCAATTTTACAATAATTATATTTTGTTTGTTTTTACTCGTGAACTTCCTCTACCCTCAACCTCTCCGATCATTTTCATGATGTCCATCCGTTTTGCTTCTATATGCCATATCTTTCTAACTGTGCTCTTTCACAAAAGCTCTCAACCTATAACCTATATACTTATTATGGACACAGTATGCTTTACATTAGTTATCTTGTTGTTGTTAGTTGTTATTAGTCCCGTCCTTCAGCTCCATTCAACACCTCCCATCTATCTCTTAACACCATCCATATTGGATTTCTATTTGCCATATATTTTTCAACTGTACTGTGATGTTTCACAAAAGTTCTGAACCCTTCTATTCTCATTGTTTCTACAGGTTGTAAAAGTATTATTATATTATTGATCGATTGACTATGACTTTTCAGATCACCCAGAAGCCTTTGACTTGTCTGATAATCAATCAATGTGATTTTGTTTCACAGAATCTCCGTTGTATACAGTATTTGGTTATTTGATCTCTGGTTGGGCAAATAAGTGGAGGTGGCAGCTCATCTATTCGTTTGCTAATATCTGATCAGACACATTTAGCATGGTATGTAGCATAAATCAAGTGTATTATTGACGCATAGGCAACTCGGAAAGCCCACAGAGGCTGAGAAATCTGAACACGACACACAACATTATTTTCTGTGCATATCATGAAAGAAGATCGTCCCAATTTTACACCGTAGGCCTGCTCCCTACTAGGCTTTGAATCTACGCCCAGGCATAGCTCATAGAAGGGCTGACTTTTTACGTTGGATGTAGAGTTACGACCCACTTATGGCCAACTGGTGCAACCGGCCCCAGAAGGTGTGGTGTTGAGGGGAGTCAGTGTTAGATGGGAAGAGGAGGACAGCACTGTTAACAGATAATGAGGATTACACTGTAAATAAGCACCCCAAGGAAAGCACACAAACGCGCGTACAACACAGAGTCACACGGTCAAGTACACTCATTTCTTCAGTCACACATCCACATGACGTGTAAATCCTAACTCAAAGATGTTAATTTAGCATCATCTGGAATTTTTCACAACAGTCCCAATACACAGAGGCCGGACGAGGGAATTTTAGAATGTTTTTAGGGGAGCAATCCCATGTCTCCCTGTGTCTGTGTACTGAATCCACCCTTTCCCTCTCTCTGTCCAGATTTGGCCGTATCGGCCGCCTGGTCCTCAGGGCCTGCCTGCAGAAGGGAATCAAAGTTGTTGCCATCAACGATCCCTTCATTGACCTGCAGTACATGGTGAGCTGAGTCTCTTTCACAGTCCCTCAATCAACAGCCTTCATATAAAATGTCACCCTGCCATATTAAGCAGAGGAGGCCAGACCACACTACATGTGTGCTTTTGTGGTAGTATTTATTGTAATAACACCCCAACTACCCCGTTATGTGTAATGAACTGATAACTGATAACCTTGATGTTCTCTGACAATGTCACCTTTGTTTTTCTCTAACATTCTCTTTCTCCACAGGTTTACATGTTCAAGTATGACTCCACCCACGGCCGTTACAAGGGTGAGGTGAGCATGGAGGACGGGAAGTTGATTGTGGACGACCACTCCATCTCCGTATTCCAGTGGTGAGTGATGACATCATCACATGTGCTTGCGTGTGTGTGCGAGGGCCGCTGGAATGGAATTTCTTTATGTCTGAGTAAGTTCCATTCTATGGGGCTAGGTTGATTTGGGATTGAGCGTGTGTGCCCCTTTTCTCCCTGGCTCATAGAGTATTACCTCAGTGGTCTGTAATCCCTCTGGCCATTGTCTCCTCAGTGTTGCTATAGGCCTTTGAGGACTGGTGCCATGCCACCTGTCTGCAAGGCCCAGCTCACAGTGATAACAATGAGGCTTAAAGGAAATATTCACCCATTTTGAATGTTACAGCTGTAGGATCTTAATTTGAGCCAGTTTGCTAGAGCAGGAAAATTAATCCTGCAGCAACAGGAAATGTGAATTGTAATTAATAGACATCTTTTGTAGGGGTTGATACATTTTAAGTTAGGGCAAATCAAGTCTGAAATGTTGAAGTGGAAATTACAAACTTTAGAAGCCTTTTTAAACCTTGAATAGACTGCAAGTTTGCATTTCCTGCTGTGCAGGAGAATTCTCATCAACAAAAGAGTGATCAAATTAAGATCCTACATCTGTATATCGTATTTTTACTTCGCTGAGCGATGTTTTATTGATCCCAGGGTCATTTCATGTTTTCATGTATCTGAGCTATTGCCGTTCAAGCAGGCAGAAATAAATCCTGTATGGTGTTGCATCGTATGAAAACAAGGGAATCGATAGAACATCGCTCAGATGCACAAATATGATATAACAATCAAAATGGGTGAATCTTTCCTTTTAAGGAGGGAGGCGGAAGAGAGAGATAGACATGATGGGTATTTGGTCATGAGAGGAAAATAGTGATGTTTGATTATCTATCACTTTCGCATGCAGTTTTTGCCTTGTGAAATTAAAACTCTTCCCCTCTTACCTTTCTCTCTCTCTCTCTCTCTCTCTCTCTCTCTCTCTCTCTCTCTCTCTCTCTCTCCATTAGTATGAAGCCCCATGAGATCCCATGGGGTAAAGCTGGTGCCGATTACGTCGTTGAGTCCACCGGAGTCTTCCTCAGCATTGACAAGGCCTCTGTAAGTAGCAGTACCCAGACAGACAACACAGACACTCTTGTCCCCCCTCAAGCACTGATAACTATAGATCTCACCAAGGCCTTGCAGCAGCCAAATAAGTAACCCTAATGTATTTTGTCAAAATAAACCTATGAAACTCGAAATACTTTATCAACATAGTCAGTCAACAGTTCTCAAGTGTATTAGGACATGTCACTCAGATCTAGACACAAGCATTCAATATGATGTATTACATGTGCATGCAAGATTTGAGACGTTCTCAATGTGTTTTCTTTTCTGTTTCCACAGTCCCACATCCAGGGTGGTGCCAAGCGGGTGGTTGTGTCTGCCCCCTCCCCCGACGCCCCCATGTTCGTCATGGGAGTCAATGAGGACAAGTACGACCCCTCCAGCATGACCATCGTCAGGTGAGTCCCTTTATTCCTTACCAATACCTGCACGATCAAAGGGCGAACTCTTCACAAGAATATTCAAGTATAGTCCAACTTTATTAACGCTAGCATAATTGATTAAACTGAATTGGTGACCTATTGTAATTCTCTCTGGTCATCCACAGCAATGCATCTTGCACCACCAACTGCCTTGCCCCCCTGGCTAAGGTCATCCATGACAACTTCGGCATTGAGGAGGCCCTCATGGTAAGTGTCCTTCTTAGACTGTCTGTCCATGCATCTTCATGACCAGCATGCAGGGAGCATCTGCATGTCTTCTTGTCCTATGATCCATATTGACACATCCACTGACACTATGGAACCCATGCTAATCTTTCCCTTCTTTTCTCTTCTCTCTTTCGCTCTGGTCCTCCTCTCAAGACCACAGTCCACGCCTACACCGCCACCCAGAAGACAGTGGACGGCCCCTCTGCCAAGGCATGGCGTGATGGCCGTGGTGCCCACCAGAACATCATCCCTGCCTCCACCGGAGCTGCCAAGGCTGTGGGCAAGGTCATCCCTGAGCTCAACGGGTCAGTACATGGAGTGTGTGTGTCACAGGAGGCTGGTTGGAATGAATGGAATGACATCAAACACATGGTTACCATGTAGTTGATACCATTCCATTGACTCCATTCCAGCCATTATTATGAGCCGTCCTCCCCTCAGCAGCCTCCTATGGTGGGTGTGTTTTGCATACATTTATGTGATTGTGCCTACTACTTATCAAAGATGCTGAATGCAGATGTGTGCTTGATGAAACAGACTGCTTATATAAATGCTGATGTGAGCTCTCTCTCTCCCTCTCCCCCTCTCCTCTGTCAGCAAGCTGACTGGCATGGCCTTCCGTGTGCCCGTGGCTGACGTGTCAGTGGTGGACCTGACCTGCCGCCTGTCCCGGCCCGGCAGCTATGCTGAGATCAAGGAGGCTGTCAAGAAGGCCGCCGAAGGACCCATGAAGGGATACCTGGGATACACTGAGGACTCTGTAAGTTCATTACAAAATATGTATGTGTCAACTGAATGATGAGCAGAAGTGGCAATAGAGCTCAGATGAACTGCCAATTGTATTATGTGTTATTAGCAAGTTGTAGTTAAAAAGCAGGGCACCTAGATTACATAGATCTCTGTATACTACAGGTGTTATGTTGGTGGGTTTCTCAGTGCTCATGTTTCCTGTCCCACCAGGTTGTGTCTTCTGACTTCATTGGAGACACCCACTCCTCCATCTTTGATGCTGGCGCCGGCATTTCCCTCAATGACAACTTCGTCAAACTCATTTCCTGGTAAGTTCCTCCCTTAGAGTAAATATTCATTTTTTTTTTTCTTCTAATTCTATGGTTCCTCCTCTGCTAATGGTGGACCCCTTTTTGGTTATTCTCAGCCCTCAACTAAACTATGACCCCATCTCTGTCTGTTTCTCCAGGTATGACAATGAGTTTGGCTACAGCCACCGCGTCGCCGACCTGTTGCTGTACATGCATTCCAAGGAGTAACTTTCCGGCTCCAGAAAGCTGGAATGGGACCACCCCCCTCTTTTACATGCACTCACACCCTCCATAACCAAGCCACAGTGTCACACCCTAGCACCCCCAGCCCTCCATCACTCTCTACAAGACAAGTTAGTCTCTGTCGTAGGCTGTGTGTACGAGTATTTGTTTTTTCCTTTATGAAAAAGTCCCACTTTGAGACGGTTTTGACTTGACAGTATTCGTTTCTGTGTCTGCCCAGAGCATTGCCATAGTTGTTTCCATACTGGCTGTTACCATGGAATATTGGTGTTAAATAATTATAGTTTAAGAGTCAAGTGAGAAAGACAAGCTACTGTAACTAAAAAAGTAATAAATCTGGAAAATCTTTAAGAATGTCTCTGTCTTGCCTTGTTGTTGATCATGTTTCCTGTTTGCCCAGTGTTATAAAAACATGTTTTCACACAATGACAAATAAGTGGTCATCTGCATTCAGGATAATCAATAGGATGCAGAACATGAAGATGGTGCATTATAAAGTGACAATTGTATGATAATGTGTTTGTTACATTAATGACAGGATTATACTTATTTTGTATGCACATTTGCATTTTTTGAACATCACAGTTTGGTGAAAATGATATTGAAACAAATGTTATTACCTAAACCTCAGTTCTAATAGCTGATGCTTTAGCCAGGCCACAGTTGTAATACTATGCTGGAAGAAAAGTCTGCATACAATGTTGGTACCTAGGACCAGGATTCAAACATGATTGATATACAATTTGCCGATCTGGTTGGGCACATTGCACTGGATGACTTCTGAGCCAGGTTTGCTACCAGAATTGAACGGGTGTAAGGCCATGGGACTGACAGTTTCTCAATCAAGTCTCAATTCTCCATCAAGGACATGCAAATGCATTCTGAAAGCTATCTGGAAGTCCACTATTGCAATTGATTAAACCCTGGCCTAACGGGAATCCCAGGACACATCTAGTGGCAAATATTGTAACACAATAAGGTAAACCAAATGACAGATGGTATATTTTCTGCATTCAACGCTGTTCACATGAAACGCCACAACACCCATTATTTTGGAATGTGATTATGGTTGTACATTTTTATATTAATTAGACTGTAGCCTAGACTACTGCACATTGTGGATGCCTGAATGACCATGATGTGCTTTAAAGGTCCAATGTAGCCGTTTATATCTCAATATCAAATCATTTCTGGGTAACAATTAAGTACCTTACTGTGATTGTGTTCAAATAAAATGGCCGAAAAGAAACCAAAATTGCTTCTTAGCGAAGAGCAGGCCAAAACTCCATCCCACCAAAACAGGCTGAAATTTCAGGCTGTCTTTTCAAACAGCTCTTACACTAAAATGGCACTATAATAATTTTCACCGTACTATTCCAAGCTCATAGTTTGGAAATATGTTTAAAATACTGGAAAATCACGTTTTTGCCTGCACTGCACTGCCTTTAACTCAATGTGGTCCTCTGTAGCTCAGCTGGTAGAGCACGGCGCTTGTAACGCCAAGGTAGTGGGTTCGATCCCCGGGACCACACAAAAATGTATGCACGCATGACTGTAAGTCGCTTTGGATAAAAGCGTCTGCTAAATGGCATATTATTATTATATTATAATGTGATTTGACTACTAGCTATAGTGTAGCCCTGCTGCCGCTAGATGGCGCTATTATTCCTCACGTCGTTTGTCAGCGGAGAATAAAGCCCACTAGCGGCTGCTCAGGCTAGCTATAGTACTGCAAATATCCTTAGGCCTATAAATTGTCATTAGTTGTATTTTTCATGTGAACGACGATGCATGAAGAGAATAAACCACCGAAGTTTTTTAACCTTTTCATACTAAACAATCTTTTCAGAAACTTGACTTGAAATTATTCCGGTTACCCATGATGACTCCGTTCTGTTGTTCCGTCCATTTGCTTTACAAGACCCATTTTGAATACCTAATAAACTAAGGCGCTAAGCAAACGAGCGGAAAGATAGGACGGAGAAGTCAAGGGTAACCGGAATCATTTAAAGGTAGGACTGGTAGTTTCCGGGTCGTCACTAGTTACCACACGCACAAAGTCATAAACCCCGCCTATTTCTACAATTTATATTCTAAAAATCTGATTTTAAACCTAACCACACCGCTAACCTTATGCCTAACCCTAACCTTAAAATAAGGCAAAAAGGCAAGTTCATGTTTTTATGAATTTTCTACGATATAGCCATTTTGATTTTGTGGCTGTGGTAACTAGTGGAAAACTAGTTTCCGTCCTTCATCCAACGAGTTAGCAAACTAGCATTAGCATCTCAATAATCCCTCGTTCAATCTGAGTAAGTACATGTATTTGTGAATGGTTCTTGCCGGTCTTCATTTAGACCTGTGTTATTTCTACGCATTTAATTTATCCAACAGATTTCATTGTACAATACGAGTGGAAGAAATATGTTAGACCTTGCACATAATCAGCCCGTTGAGCGTGCAGGAGGAGAAGATGCTAGCAAGTAACGCTACTGTCAGATTGACTGCTACAATGCTTCCTCAATCTGAAATAACTAGCTAATGTTGTGTCAATAAATGTTGCTAGCTAATAGCTATCTTGTCTTCATTAATTCAAAGAGTCGTTGGAGGATTCGCCAGTGTTGGACTCCCTGGCAATATGACGCTCTTTCATTTCGGGAATTGCATTGCCTTGGCTTATTTTCCCTACTTTATCACCTACAAGTGCAGTGGATTGTAAGTATCAGCACCTCTGATACGTAAACCTCTGTCTTCATGGTTGTTCTTTCCAGCTATATAAACTGCATTAGATTAATTTGTTATTGACCCCATACATTTAGCTACTGAACATGTCGTTTTTATGATCTGTTCACTTGCTAGCCACCCTTATTTTAGAGGGTGAAATGTTAATCTACTTGGAAATGTCTGCAGATTGGGAGGAGGTCAGCCAATCCTCCGCCACTGTAGGCAACCATGTGTCTGTATACTAGAATGTTTTGAACAATGTCTCTCTCTATCCCTATTATAGATCAGAATACAATGCATTCTGGAGATGTGTTCAAGCAGGAGCTACCTACCTATTTGTGCAGCTATGCAAGGTGAGCATTGACGACCAAACTGTCTGTTTTCTGAAAAACAATAAAAGTATCATCATTCTGTTGAAAGAACTGATGATCACATTGGGATGCAGACTAAACACTGCTTTGATTACTAATATGTAGCTTACTAGTTAATGTGTCCTACTAGGGCGGCAGGTAGCCTAGCGGTTAGTAACCGAAAGGTCGCTGGTTTGAATACTCAGCCGACAAAGTGAAAAATCGGTTGATTTGCCCTTGAGCAAGACACTTACCCCTAATTTGCTCCAGGGGCGACGTACTACTATGGCTGACCCTGTAAAACAACACGTTTCACTGCACCTATCCGGTGTATGTGACAATACAAAAAAAAAATGTGTTACTGCATTAACAATATCTCTGTTCCAGATGCTGTTTCTAGCCACATTTTTCCCCACATGGGAGGGAGGAGCTGGCGTGTACGACTTTGTTGGTGAGTTTATGAAGGCCACAGTGGACCTAGCTGACCTTCTGGGCCTGCATCTGGTCATGTCCAGGAACGCTGGGAAGGGAGAGTACAAGATCATGGTGGCAGCGATGGGATGGGCCACAGCAGAGCTTGTTATGTCAAGGTACGTTCTCTTTCTCTATCTTTCTCTGTCCCCCTGCTGTTTCTCTTTCTCTCTCATTGGTTGCATTCCAGATTCACATTCATTTCTGCCAAGGTCTGCGAAGATTAGTCGTTCACTGCCCAAGCTCAGTAGTATAGTTGGCAGTTTGTTTAATTGCAATGGTGTCTCTTGTATTTAATCCTCTTGCCCTGTCATCCAGGTGTATACCTCTATGGGTGGGTGCCAGAGGCATTGAGTTTGACTGGAAGTACATACAGATGAGCTTCGACTCCAACATCAGCCTGGTAATACTTAGATAATGAATACTCATCAATATAACATTTCCTGTGGAGGGCTTGGAAGAGGTCTAGTTTTTAAGGAAATTCGGTGTCATGTCTGCTATTTCAGGTGCACTATATCGCCATGGCAGCAGTGGTGTGGATGTTCACGCGGTACGACCTCCCGAAGAGCTTCCGTCTGCCTGTGACTGTACTCCTAGGGCTGTGTGTATACAAGGCCTTCCTCATGGAGTGAGTATCACATACTTCAACGTACCCAGGGAAGGGAACTGTGGAACTGCATACTGAAGAAATTGTCACCCTCACAGAGCTGGTTTTGAGCTCATCGTGCTTATCTTTTCTGGGGAGGGGACTGAGGTTTTTCTGTACACCACTAGAGAGCATTATAAACACTGATAGCTACAGTTATGTAACGGTTGGGATGACCAACCCCTATTTTTCGAAAGAAACGACATTATTGAAATGGTACTGAAAACAATGACGCCTCCAAGTTCATGTCATAATCCATCGTAATAATATGACGTTAGCAACAATCAGTTACATAGTAGCCAACAACTGACATATTGGTATAAAACAAAGCTACACAACCGTCATAATAATTGTTCATAGACACCTACTTATTTCCTCTAACTTCTCTCAGGTTGTTTGTCCACGTGTTCCTGCTGGGGAGCTGGACAGCCCTCCTGGTGAAGGCGGTGCTCACTGGATCCATCTCCCTCTGTTCCCTCTTCCTCTTCGTCACACTGGTGCACAGCAACTGAGACCGGCTGGGACCTCAAACAAAGAGGTTCTTTAACACACACACACAGGGCCTTTCTACCAGACTGCGCCTGTACAGATGGATTTTGTATCTCTCAGAAAGACGGCAGTAATATGAGCATTCATGATTTTATATATTTTTTTATGTCATGATACTTTTTTTTATGTATGATTTATTATTGTGCTGGAATTAGTACGGTAGATTGAGTATTTATAACAAGTGGATGCCTCTTAAGCGCTGTAGTACAGTTACTAAACTACTTTGACATGGAAGCTGATGGTACAATACTTTTGTTACTCTGTGTGTGCTCAACTGCATTACTGCAGGTATGAAAGAGATTAACTTAATCTCATTCGACATGATGAAGTACAAATGTTGGCGCACTTCTTGTCACATGACTGAAGCAGCATAATGGCTTATTTATGTTGTCGTAAGATTACATAAAACATGGTAGCAGTGGGTTATCCTACTCTATGGACATTTTCTTAGTGAGGTGTGAGTGAATGGACAATAAATGACTTAATATGCTACTTTTGATTGTGCACAGTGTGCTTATTACACAAGATAGACAATGTTTTAATTATATTTTGTATAGTATTTCTACAAAAGGCAGGAGATAGAGGTCAAATTTGTACTCAACTTTGAGGTGTAGTTCAGGCTCCTCATATGAGAGCTCTATGTGTGGTGTTGTAGGGAGAAGATAATCAAATTAACTTCACAGCTGACTTACACGCATACTATTACTACAAACCCCATTATGTACTGTGGGGCCCAGTTTTGCTGGTTTCCATGGCGACTTGGTGTCTGCACAGTAGTGGACTTGTCCTTGAATGATGAGTAGTCGTTGTGTCCAGATTCCCACACATATTGTGTCCAGATTCCCACACATATTGCCTTTCCAATCGGAAGTATCGGCACTCCACACCTACCACCAGAATGCCACTTCTAAGATAATAGATTTGTTCCCCTTGTAGTTAGCCTTACAATGACCAGTCTAGTCTGTAAAGAAACCTGTTGACCAGTCTAGTCTGTATAGAAACCTGTTGACCAGTCTAGTCTGTATAGAAACCTGTTGACCAGTCTAGTTTGTATAGAAACCTGTTGACCAGTCTTGTCTGTATAGAAACCTGTTTTTCTCCCCCACTTCAAAAAGGTCTCATGCTTTGTGATGGTTGGAGCTCCACTATGGTGACCGGGGACTTGGGGTGAATTCAGTGAAGAAAAACATTCCTATATAAATGTAAGAAACTGAGCTAACACGATTGTATTCTACCTGACTCAATCATTTCTGTTTTACACAACACATTTCTGTCTGAACATTCTCTAACCCCTAACTAAAAGTCCTACAGGATTCCTGTAGGATTATTTTGTAAGGTACACTACACCCTTCTAAACAGGCCCCTGCTAAACCAGAACTTTGTTAATCCAGCATTACACTCATGTAATGTAGCATGCTTTTCAACCAAGAGGCACTTGGTCAATCCTGTAAATGTATGGAAATAGGAAGCCATTACACACCATTACATATCTTTATCAAGGAAATTCATGCAACTTATTTGAATGTATGGTATGTGGCATCTCAACTCTGCAATATTTAAGCTCTAGAGATCAGATTTTTTCAGATCTGATTGGTCAAAAGGCCAATTAGTGGAAATTATCAGAATTGGGCTGCCTGTCTAAATGCAGCCTAAATTACAGGATGGCAAACACAGGGCCATATCCCATCTCTCAGGCCCCCTCTCTGGGGTTCTGCTCCAGACTTACAGTTCTGCCCTGGACAAAGGCTCCATTGAGTAAGTCCTTGTCACAATGACTGACCTATCTGCCAGTCAGTTTGAGTTAGGCCTGGCTGTATCAAATGTGCATTACATCACAGTACAAGAGTTGTTCAATTCATGCATAATAACATTATCGTGTGAAACATTACCATATCTCAGTGAATGCAAGGAAGTGAAGGAACAGGGGTGAGGTGAACTCCGTCTTCTGGACAGCCAAATGGTAGCTCCTCCTGCAACATGGTAGAAGGCCATGCCCAAACACATCACACTTTTTTAAGCTGTTCAACTGATCATCCCATAGCAATAAAGGTATTTCAAATACTATGGAGAGTGCTGTGCTTCTCCTTGTTATTCAATGGCAAGGTAGACCTATTTGTAATGGTTGCAACATTAGGTGGGATGTCTCATTGTTTGCATACTCTATGGCTGTGGGGAATAGATTGAGACAGTGAAAAGGTTTACAAAAACTCCTCCTTCCTTTCTTGTATTGGGTTTACTGCTCCATCCATCCCATCTCAAGCCCTCCTCTGGCAGATTCTGGCCTTGACATAGGCCCCATAGGCCCTTTTCACGTGACGTCAGACAACTTCCGTTCTGCCGCGATGCAGGTTATGTTTACATCCGGTGTCGCTTAGGAACGCTTAGCTAGTAGCACATCATTATGGAGTTCACCCAGTCCCTTTCACATCTGCCACCAATACGACTTAACGACGTAGAACGACTTGCTGACAAGTGGTCCCTTACTTCAAGATCGAAGCTTGATAAAGGCTACAAGTTCTTCGTTGAAGGTTACCTGTTTGATTATGAAGGTACGTGTTTATCTTTATTTAGCTTAAATTAGCCCTATGCTAGCGAAGGTTATGAGCTGACGAGTTTCTGTTTTGCAGCCTCTTTTTAATATTACTGCTGTTTGTATCGACCGTAAGATAAGAGTCAGTAATGTATTAATGGCTAATGCTGCGCCCTTTCTCCCAATCACTGTATTGAAACAGTCTCAAGTGTAGTTAACGGTGAGGTGACAGTGAGAGGGCGATGTTACAGGTCCATGAAGAAAAATGAGGAGGCTCATCGGCTTCAGGTTTCTCAGATAAACAGTTCTCTAACATTATGATAAGATAGGTTAAGATAGATAAGTTTTCTTTTTGTTGTGTTTTGCTGCGGTTGCAGATTTAATAAGAATGATTCCACAAAGTTCCACTGTGGATCAGTTTGTTTCTCAGTCTGAGCTCTGATTTTGTATCATTAAACTTAATACACAACGAAATTCTTACAAACCGATGTGGGTTGTTGACGGCAATAAAGACTGGGAAAGATTCTGTGATAACTCAAAATGTTCAAATTTTCGATAAGTGTTGGCACTACTTGTCAAAGGTTTCAGAACAGCCAATTTTTCTTAATTAAAAAAAGAAATTGGGTTTTGAAAATTGTGTACAGTAGTTTATAATGAAACGCAGAAAAAATGTTTTGTAAGTACAGCACTAATTGTTATGTCTCTATGAACAGGTTACACTAGACTCTGCAGAGGTTCCTGTGGTACTCAATCACATGTCATGTTCCTGCTCTGCTGGGAAAGCACTATGTAATCACATAGTAGCACTTCTTTTCAAAGTGCTCACTATGTTACCATGGGCTTTAAGACAGTGCCATTGCCTCTGTCATGCACCAGCGCACTGCAGACCTGGCACCGGCCTAGGACACAGGTCAGACATTATTTGTTACACTGATGCAGAACTTTGCAGTTTGTATTGACTTTTGACAATGTATTGTTCATCATTATTATATCACAGGGAATTGTACCAGAGGCCACCAATGATATGGCGGTGTGTAAACCAGCGGCTAAGAAAAAAACAAGTGTCAGAGCTGGTGTGAAGTGCACACTGTACCGAGCCTATGATGGTGAGTCTGAATGAGCCCCCGCCTGTACTAGAGCACAAAGACTTTAGTGCATTTCTAAAATAATACAAACATAAAAGTGATTATTATTTGTTACTTTTTTATATAGACTTTCAGTGGATATTTTTTTATTTGTATTAGAAGCATGTACGAGACTGGATGAGTGTGGTTGTCTTTTTTAGTGAAAAAGATAAGGTGGCATTTAATGAAATCTAAACTTGACATATCTCACTTTCATGCCAGGGCCTATTCCGGATCCTCACGTCATGGCCAGTGCTGAGAAACTGAAAGACATCCGTCCACAACCAGGGATTTGCAAATTGCTGCACGGGCTTGAGGGCCTTAATTTGGTGGACTCTAAATTTGGCCCTGTGCCATTTGGGTCTGTGCTTTCTTACCAGTGCCCTCTAGAATTAAGTAGAGATATTATTAAACACCCTGGTGCCAGTGAGTTTCCTCAGTTGCCTATTGAAGGTTACAACTTTAAATTTCCCATTGATTTTGAGCCCAACTACATACAACAATGTCATTTGGACAGCCTGATTGTGTCAGAGGAGATGTCTGCTGCTATTGAAGCAGAAACAAGAATGCAGTCAGAATGCCAGCTGTGGAGCCAGGTACGCAAACCCCGACTGACAGCCAGCAGATTCCGTGAAATATGCCATGTTCGTGGGGAGTTGTCTGCCAAGGCTTTGGCAACCCGCATTCTGAGAGGAACTCCTCAGACAGCTGCTATGAGAAGAGGGTTGGATCTGGAACCTGAGATACTGAGGCAATATTCTGATTTTTGTGATGTCTCTCTGAAACAATGCGGGGTCATCATCCACCCTGATTCACCTCACCTTGCAGCCAGCCCGGATGCTAAAGTCTTCTGCCCAACAGAAGCACCACCATTTGGTCTTGCTGAGGTTAAGAGTTGCGATGTTGAAAATGTTACCCAAGTTAAACACCTGATCACAGTTAAAGGCCAGGCCTGCCTTAAGAAGAGCCACAAATACTACTATCAGGTTCAAGGCCAACTCGCCTTAAGCGGACTTCAGTGGTGTGACTTCATTACAGATACCCGCACTGACTTCACAGTTGAGAGAATCTTTAGGGATGAGGAGATTATCCACTCAATGCGACAGAAGCTTGATCATTTCTATTATAACATCTACATGGATGTCTTCTTAAGTTATAAAACATAAGGCAGAATTTTATGTGTAAATAGTGTTAAGGTAAATGTGGAAGGTGAACCTTTGACATTTTTTTTCTTTAACTGCAAATTAACTTGTCATATACTGTATATCTCCTATGTACTGAAACACACATTTTGAAAAGGATTGTGATGTAAATGTCGACATGTTTTTCTTTAACTGCAAATGAACTTAATTGTGTTATATACTGTATATCTATGTATTGAAATACAAATTTTGAAAAGGATTGCGATGTTGTAAATGCTCTTACCAAAATCAAAAAGGATTGGAAGCAGTTGCTTGCAAACATATATTTAATAGTTCCATCAGTGCCATGACACATAAGCACATAACATGGTTAATAGTTGGATATTTTTACAATATATCACATTAGGTTCATTAATAGCTATGAAAAAGTTATTACCCTTAACAAAAACATACAGTATAACATTAGATCAATTAAATTACCAACAAAGTTAATTCATATTTACATTTTTTTGTACATACAATACAGTAATATAAAAGTACTTCTATTTACAGCCCATCTAGCTTACTCAGGAAATATACAACTTCCAGTTGACAAAAACATCAGACTGGTTTGTCTCCTTTAATGTCAAGAGGTCCCTGATAGTTCGACATGAGGCAGCAGATGGCCCACAGCTGATTCACTGAACCCACTGTGGAAAGAGGAACAAGCCCATCCCAGATATGGCACTCCTTCACCCTCCGTATGGCCCTCTCGACTAAAATCCTCAGCCGGGCGATGGCCTGGGTCTTAAGAGTGTCCTCCCTGCTGAGCTGAGGAGATTTTTTTCAGTGGAGGGATGACGAGTGTTGCCCCACTTCTGACAACATCCTCTCGATCAGGAAACCCTTGTCCGCCATTAATTCATCTCCGGGCTGAAGTAAATGCAAGATCTGACATTTCCGTGTTATTTCCATGTCGGAGATGGAGCCTGTGTAGAGCTTTGATACAAATGTGATAACACCACATGGAGCTACACCAATCAGCCCTTTAAAGGTGGTGTGATTTTTGTAGCTCGAAAAGGTTTCTGACTGTAGTGAGAGGGAGGATGGTGTTTCACAGCGGATCTCGGTGCAGTCTACTATAACTCTCACCTGAGGGCAGTAGAGCTTGAACTTATCAGGCATTGTGGCCTGCACCTGCTCTCTTGTCATCCACACCGGCAGTGAGCCAAGAACCTGGTAAAGGTAGCTAGTCCATGTTAAAATGATGCGGCTAACTGTGGACAGGCTGACCTCAAAGATGGTAGACAAGGTTTTCTCCTGAAGCCCAGCTGCAACACGACACAGAAACATAAATAGTTCATCAATAAGTGGAAGTTTTCGGTGAGGGCTAGGTGTCACATGTGCCGTTTGCTGTGCCTTAGACCAGTATACAAGCCGTGAAGCAGAGGGATAAACAGAATCCCAAAACACAGTGAAGACCTCCTTTGAGCTGAATCGTGTGTAGTAGCGATAGTCCTCATCTGTGACACAAAAATTAAAAAGGAGTGGATGCTGCTTCTTAACTGTCAGGTGCTGGATCTCAATTTCTAGGGACAACACTTGCAGCTCCAACTCTCGAATTCTTTGAGTAGCACTGTCCAGTTTACCTTAAGGGGAAGAAAAAGCATACATGTTGGTAGGTTAGTTATTACTCATCTATCCCATCCCATTTTCAATAAATAAAACTGAAGAAGCTTCTAAGATGGATGAGGTTTAAAACGCCAAGTCTTTTCACAGAGAGACCAGTTACTCCAAATCGTAGTATAAAATAGTATTTTTACTTAACTGCCATATACTTTTACTTTTTTTGCCAAACAGATACATGGTTACTCTTATTTGTAATACTAACCAGGAGAAGGACGGCAGGCATAGTCGTGATCGTTTGTCACTGCAGGCAAAGCACCCTCTGTGCTGTCAGGCATCTCATGATCAGAATCATCCAGGACAGCAACACCAAGACGCTTTCTTGCTCGCTGGTAAACTGACTCCCGAGCTTGTGAGCCGCCTCCTATATGTGTGAAATTAACCATATGCTTGTCATGATACATTTTGGTAATCACTTTTCAGTCCCTAAAATGACAAAATGTAGCAGCTATATTGCATCAGGATTAAATTATTAAACATTTTGTACAAGTAATATATTATTGGATTACAGTAGTATTACGTTTAACGCTGTCTACCTATCCTTACCCCAATCATTCCAGTGGAATCTAGACGGCACTGATCCCTGTTTAATACGGATCCGTCCACTGGCCGATGTGTATCTATCCTCAGGGGGGAAAGTGCTGACTGCAAACAAAGGTGCTCCCACGAAGAATCTTAAAACTTGGTCCCTCATCTCTCCTGATCGCCCTCACCCAACGGGCACGTATTTCTCCATCAACAGGGAAATCGTGAAAACTCAGATACGGGAATTTCTGTTTGTTGTTTGAACAAAATGGTACACTGCAATAGCATCTTCTCGAAGATTGTGCCATGCTTCGGTGTTGGATGGGATACTGTTGCGATACAGACACCGAGAGAAAAGAAACAGCTAAATTAACATTCAGCTTTGACCAGGAATCAATATTTATCTAGCTATCATGCACAACAGTATTTGAATAGGTGAGTTACTATACATTCATGAATAAACTAACTGCCTAACAAAGGGTTAGATAGCTAGCTAAGTAAACTTGTTACATTACAGCCAGGCAGCAATGTAACGCTACCTTTTAACGTTATCGGTATCTGGTACTAAGTTGTTGTTAGCTAACGTTAGCCCACTTTTAAGTAACTAAGGCAGTGAACAATTATGAATTAACAATAACGTTAGCAAGTTACAAACCATTGCATATACGTAAACATTATTACTCTTAACTTTACTAATTTAACTTAAACGTACCTTTTGGAATTTCTTCAAGTAGCTAGCTTGCTAGTTAGTGGTCAACAGTTGTATTTTCGTTGAGAAGTCTCAGGTTACGGGCGAACGGAAGTGAAGTTAACCTGCTACGCGGAAAGGCGGAAGTTAGATGACGTCATCGTGAAAAGGGCCTATTGCAAGAAATGGCTACAAGAGAGGGAGGGATAGTTTCCGCTCTCACATTTGCATTGATGCATTAAACACATGCTTCTAGGTCAGGGCTGAACTGGCAGAACTTTACTGCAGGCTATACCTGAGTGTGTTCTAGTTGTGCCATGGCATCAGACAGGTACTTTCTTCACCATGGACTTTTGTTACCAACTGTGGTTCACAATGAGGAGAGTCTGAAATATGCCAACGATTTCAAAGTTCAGGACAGGGATGTGTTTGCCATTACTTACCCCAAATCAGGTAATTGATACAATATATTTCCATATCTCAGTGTAATCTGCAAGCTTTTAGGCACCTTTTTCAAATTCAGGGATGAACAGCTTGACATGATTTTAAAACCTGACATAACTTAACCAATTTTGGTGTTGTAACTGCGTCTTTGGATGGGTCCAAATCTATCTATTCAAATAGTGTATTATTGTATTATTAGTAGTAGTAATAGTATGAGGAATTCTTATTTTAATTATTATGTATTATTATTATTAGTGCATTATTGTCATTGAATTATGCTGCTATCTGCTGAGTGAATTATTATAATTTCTTGGCAACCGCGCACAAATTGCACAAAAAAGAATGCACTCCCCCCCACTTTACAGACGCACTGACGTTGTTTTTCGCCGAATGGTAGCATACTTTAACTCTGTAAACTGTGTTTGAGTATGGCGAATGATGGAAAATATATCGTTTATCACGGACTTTTGTGTCCGAAAGAAACTCACTCTTTTGAAAGTTTGAAATACGCGGAGGAAATGAGTGTTGAGGACGAAGATATTTTCACAGTGACCTACCCAAAGTCTGGTAAGAACATACTGTACTATAGTAGTTGACTGTATTTAAATAATGATAGGCTAAGAATTGGTTTGGCTTCATGTCATTTACAGTTTAGTAGTGGTGGAAAAAGTACCCAATTGTCATACTTGAGTAAAAGTATAGATACCTTAATAGAAAGTTACTCAAGTAAAAGTGAAAGTCACCTAGTACAAAACTACTTGAGTAAAAGTATTTGGTTTTAAATATACTTAAGTATCAAAAGTAAATCTATTTGCAAAAATATACTTAAGTATAGAAAGTAAAAGTAGAAATCGTTCAAAATTCCTTATAGTAAGCAAAGCAGACGGCGCCATTTTTATTGTTTTAAACATTTATGAATAGCCAGGGCCACACTCCAACACTCAGACATTATTTACAAAAGATGCATTTGTTTTTTAGTGAGTCAACCTGACCAGAGGCAGTAGGGATGCCACGTGTTCTCTTGATGAGTGAATGAATTTCACAATTGTCCTGTCCTGCTAAGCATTCAAAATGTTGGAAGTACTTTTGGTTGTCAGAGAAAATGTATGGAGTAAAAAGTACAATATTTTCTTTAGGAATGTAGTGAAGTAAAAGTTGTCAAAAATATAAATAGTAAAGTACAGATACCCCCCAAAAACTACTTAAGTAGTACTTTAAAGTATTTTTACTGAAGTTGTTTACACCAATGCAGTTTAGTCGCCCAGGCATTGCATCTCAAAAAGTTGTGAGCGGCTTAGTGTTGGACAAAAAATTAATTTTAATGTGTTTTTTATTACTATAGTAGAACTTACTTAAGACCAGATCTTGGTGGTGTTTAACCTAGTAGCAGTAGCCGACTTTCCACTTTTCCATGGAATTTCTAGGTCAGCAGCACTGATTGCGCAACACAAAGGTTTCTTGTTTCAGATCAGCTGTCCCAAAAGCCTGATTGCCAGTCTGCTTATGATATCATGCCAAACACGTTTAGCTTTACATTGAGCAATGAGTTGGCAAGAGCACAAACAGATCTTGGACCAGGCAAGTCCCAACTAGTGAAGAATCGAGAAACATGCAGTTGTGTGACATCACTGACATCTAGAGAATTTTACACAATAATGAATGACACAATAATGAGAAAACATCTTCTCTTTTTATTTTGTGAAATAGCATAAGCTAAAAAAATGAAATGAAAAATAATACAGATAACTGATTAAGGTAATGTTTCCCAGGCACCACATGGATGCAAGAGATTCTCCCTTTAATCCTAAATGGAGGAGACCTGACTCCAGTGCAAACTATTCCCAACTGGGACCGGGTTCCCTGGCTGGAGGAGACAAGAGCAGCCCTAGTTCTGGACCGTCTGCCCTCACCACGGGCAATGGTCTCTCATATGCCCTACCATCTCATGCCCCCCTCCTTTTTCCCCTCCAAAGCCAAGGTAGGGCCCTGATCCAGGAACTGAGAGCAACTAGACAGTAACAACTGAAGAGACTCTTGCAGCACGTTTAATGGACTGACTTCAGCATTGCAAATTAATGAAACAATTGGAAAAATGTGCCTACATGCAATGTAATTATCTTATAATTTATCTATCACACTTGTAAGTCTGTCTATGGAACTCATATTTAAGACTTGATTTGTTTTCATTTAGGTCATCTATGTTACCCGGAACCCAAAAGATGTTATGGTGTCATCGTTTCACTTCCACAAGATGGCCAGTTTCCTGGATGACCCTGGGACTTTTGCTGAGTTTCTAAACAAGTTTCTCTCTGGGCAAGGTGAAAAATGCTAGGAAATATAAATAAAGGGGAGGGGCCATTTGATGCCACAAGTCCATACTAAAAGAAGAGGGTAACTGGGTTTGATTGCAATTAACATTTGTTTATCTACACAGTGTTGTTTGGGAAGTGGACAGACCATGTAAAAAGCTGGCGAAATTCAGATCTGGGAGATCGAATCCTATACATTACCTATGAAGAAATGGTCAAGGTAAAACACCAATCAATGCAAACCGCCTCAGCCCAGAGCTGCTTGACCAGACTAATGGATAGTGAACTAGGCTAAATCTTTGGCTAACCCCAGGCCAAACTGATAACATATGTTTGTTTCTCTCCTGAAGGACCTGCGGGGAGTGCTGGAGCGCCTCTCACGGTTCCTTGGTCGGGACCTAAGTGAAGAAACTCTGGACCGTGTAGCCAACCACTGCTGTTTCAGCAACATGAAGACAAACGCAATGTCAAACTACTCCCTGGTGCCACAGGAGATCATGGATAGCAGCAAGTCCCCCTTCCTTAGAAAAGGTAGTGGAAACTGGCAAGACAGGGTATAATCACTCCCTGCAGTGGGATAGGAACCCAGAATGCTGCTAGTAGCGTAATGTTCTCTCATCATGCAGTGATACGCTACTGCAACCGCTCTTTGCTTCCATGTATTTCAAAGTTCAATTAAAGCACATTCTCCTTGTTCTTTCAGGGGTTGCTGGGGACTGGAAAAATCACTTCAGTCCTGAGCAGGATGCCAAATTCACAGCAGTCCTAAAAGAGGAAATGAACGGAACAAACATTAAATTCCCTTGGGATGAGGAGTGAACAGCTGAAAATTTTCCGACAGCCTTTTCTTGACATTGCAGGCAGTTAGACTGTGGAGAAATTAAAACAAATTGACTTTCTAAAGGCATCTGTGCATCTACATCATAGGCTTTAACGTCACTAGCCGTGCCCTGAAACCTCAGCAGTACACTGACAATAAAAAGCACCTGGGCTGGGTTTCCCAAAAGCATTGTAGCACTAAAATCATCTTAATTCCATTGAAATTAAATGAACGAAAACCCAGTCCAGGTCAAGTTTGATCTAAAAACACCACCAAATACAATACACCACCTATACTATACACAACCAAATACAAGTACATCGACTCAGTACTGGTACACCGTGTATATAGCCAAGTTATCGTTGCTCATTGTGCATTTATTCCTCTTATTCTTTTTCAATTATTTTTTTATGTTTTTTTCTCTCTGCATTGTTAAGTAAGCATTTCAGTGTTAGTCTACACTTTGTTAGTATTTTGATTTTGATTTTGATTGAACTCAGTGCTTTCAAATCAAATCAAAGTTTATTGGTTGCGTATACAGAACTAAAGATGTTATTGCAGGTGCAGCGAAATGCTTACGTTTCTTGCTCCAACAGTGCAGTAATATCTAGCAATACAATAACAATACACACATAATCCAAAAAGTAAAAAAAAAACAAGAACTTAAGAAACTTTCTGAACTATTCTTGTGTATAGTACTTATTTCACATTTATTTTCATTTTTATATAAACAACTAGTAGTTGAATACATTTAAATGAGCCATAATCTGGTAATAACAGACTGTTATCATAAATAGAAACATACTGTAAGTTATCTTACACATTGTATACGTCTGAGAGTCACATGATACTGTGTCTTGTTTTTTGTTACTGCTGAGGATTTGGATAAAGGGTTGTGCTCACATAGTGCTGTAGAGTCACAGGAACATAAAACATTTGTTGACTTGCAGGCATAGTCTTCAGATGACAGCAGTCCTAATGTAACCATAAGAAGTTTCTTGTACAAAAACTTGAGGGTCCTCACTGCAACAATTTAATGAACATTTTCATAACAAGGTGCGGGAGACAACACTTCGGGGGTCAGCATTCACTTTCCGGCTCTGTTAGTTAGGAATCTCCTTATTGACTTCACGAACCATTTGGCATTGAACACATGGTCCGCAGAAAGCAGTCATACACCAGTCATCGCAAATGGTTCCCTATAGAAATCGACATATTATTAGGGTGGCTAAGGTGATATCAACTTCTCACATTCCTATGTAGTAGGCCTATAACGACCAGTCCCTAAACCCTGGCCCTGACAGGGTGAGGATGAGGCAGATAACACAAAGGGCTGATTTACTGGACACAGATTACACCTAGTCCTGGATTAAAAAGCATGGCCAATGGAGAATTCCCATTGAAATAGCATTTCTTTGTCCAGGATTTAGCTTAATCTTAGTCCAGGACACTGTCCCAAAGTGCTTTGTTATATGACTGAGTTGATGCTGGACAAAGATAATGCTGAATAGTGTGCATGGGGTAGTGGAGAAACAGGTAATGCAAATGTTCAACAATACAGCTGTACAATCAGCAACATGCCATATGCATACCTCTATGTTATACCGCTCCCGAATGCTGGTTCGCAACATAAAATGTGTCCATGGAACATGAGAGAGTAGGAAACATTCTCCGTATTTCTCTGCCATCTTAACGGCCTGAATGCATGGACAGAAAAATCCACAGAGACCTGTTGGTATGAATGAAACCGATCCAATTACACTCCTCTGTAAATGTACCGTATTTGGACAGTGAAGCTAAAACTTTAACTTGGCTCTCTACTCCAACATTTTGGATTAGATAACAAATGTTTTATATGAGGCGAGAGTACATAATGTCACATTTTATTTTAAGGTGTTTCCATACATATACGATTTACCGTTTAGTAATGAATGCATTTTATGTATCTAGTCCCCCCATTTGACGGTCATAAGTATTTTAGCATATTCACTCAGGCCCAGATTCTGACCCAAGTTAAGCGTGCGTAAATTGAATGTAATTCTCTTTTTATGCGCTTTTCTCTCTATGCACTTTTCTCTCTATACATATTCTGACCTTGAATTTAAGTATGAGAATAGCATGCTATTAACCCACTATTCGTTTGAGGTGGAGCTCGAATAAATGAATGTGTGGCAGAGGTGTGTCTACAGATACGCCGTAATCTGACCTTGACTTAATTCCCTAATACAGTTGAAGTCGGAAGTTTACATACACCTTAGCCAAATACATTTAAACTCAAGTTTTTCACAATTCCTGACATTTAATCCTAGTAAAAATTCCCTGTCTTATGTCAGTATGGATCACCACTTTTTTTTTAAGAATGTGAAATGTCAGAATAATAGTAGAGAGAATGATTTATTACAGCTTTTATTTTTTTCATCACATTCCCAGTGGGTCAGAAGTTTACATACACTCAATTAGTATTTGGTAGCACTGCCTTTAAATTGTTTAACTTGGGTCAAATGTTTTGGGTAGCCTTCCACAAGCTTCCCACAATAAGTTGGGTGAATTTTGGCCCATTCCTCCTGACAGAGCTGGTGTAACTGAGTCAGGTTTGTAGGCCTCCTTGCTCGCACACGCTTTTTCAGTTCTGCCCACAAATGTTCTATAGGATTGAGGTCAGGGCTTTGTGATGGCCACTCCAATAACTTGATTTTGTTGTCCTTAAGCCATTTTGCCACAACTTTGGAAGTATGCTTGGGGGTCATTGTCCATTTGGAAGACCCATTTGCGACCAAGCTCTAACTTCCTGACTGATGTCTTGAGATGTTGCTTCAATATATCCACATAATTTTCCTTCCTCATGATGCCATCTATTTTGTGAAGTGCACCAGTCCCTCCTGCAGCAAAGCACCCCCACAGCATGATGCTGCCACCCCCGTCCTTCACGGTTGGGATGGTGTTCTTTGGCTTCCAAACATAACGATGGTCAGTATGGCCAAACAGTTCTATTCATGTGCAGTTGCAAACCTTTGTCTGGCTTTTTTATGGCGGTTTTGGAGCAGCGGCTTCTTCATTGCTGAGCGGCCTTTCAGGTTATGTCGATATAGGACTCGTTTTACTGTGGATATAGATACTTTTGTACCTGTTTCCTCCAGCATCTTCACAAGGTCCTTTGCTGTTGTTCTGGGATTGATTTTCACTTTTCGCACCGAAGTACGTTCATCTCTAGGAGACAGAACGCGTCTCCTTCCTGAGCGGTATGATGGCTGCGTGGTCCCATGGTGTTTATACTTGTGTACTATTGTTTGTACAGATGAACGTGGTACCTTCAGGCATTTGGAAATTGCTCCCAAGGATGAACCAGACTTGTGGAGGTCTACAATTTTTTTTCTGAGGTCTTGGCTGATTTCTTTTGATTTTCCCATGATGTCAAGCAAAGAGGCACTGAGTTTGAAGGTAGGCCTTGAAATACATCCACAGGTACACCTCCAATTGACTCAAATTATGTAAATTAGCCTATCAGAAGCTTCTAAAGCCATGACATCATTTTCTGGAATTTTCCAAGCTGTTTAAAGGCACAGTCAACTTAGTGTATGTATTTTTCTGACCCACTGGAATTGTGATACAGTGTATTATAAGTGAAATTATCTGTCTGTAAACAATTGTTGGAAAAATTACTTGTGTCATGCACAAAGTAGATGTCCTAACCGACTTGCCAAAACTATAGTTTGTTAACAAGAAATTTGTGGAGTGGTTGAAAAACGACTTCAACTGTAATTCCACCACCTTTACGCACAAAGAAACCAAGCATCGACTTCATTTTTTTGCACAAAAAATAACACTATTCTCCATGCACTGTAATTTACAACTTGATAAGATCTATTGATAAGAGCTAGGTAAATTAAAGGGGATTGTAAATACACATAGCAATTGTTTTAGATTATTTTCATTATGATCCTTGGAGACAAATGTGAAACCAGCCATATGGAAGCAAACTGAATTGAGTCTGTAGTCACAAGCTTGATGTAGTTGTTGCGTGCTAATAATATAGGACTAAATATTCAACTTTTGACTAAATTGAATACACTATAAGGCATTTGGATGCATTTGCAGTTTGTTTTGGTTGTGTTTCTGGTTACAGTGCATTCGGAAAGTATTCAAACCCCTTCACTTTTTCCACATTTTGTTACGTTACAGTCTTATTCTAAAATTGATTAAATCAAATACACTGCTCAAAAAAATTAAGGGAACACTTAAACAACACAATGAAACTCCAAGTCAATCACACTTCTGTGAAGTCAAACTGTCCACTTAGGAAGCAACACTGATTGACAATACATTTCACATGCTGTTGTGCAAATGGAATAGACAACAGGTGGAAATTATAGGCAATTAGCAAGACACCCCCAATAAAGGACTGGTTTTGCAGGTGGTGACCACAGACCACTTCTCAGTTCCTATGCTTCCTGGCTGATGTTTTGGTCACTTTTGAATGCTGGCGGTGCTTTCACTCTAGTGGTAGCATGAGACGGAGTCTACAACCCACACAAGTGGCTCAGGTAGTGCAGCTCATCCAGGATGGCACATCAATGCGAGCTGTGGCAAGAAGGTTTGCTGTGTCTGTCAGCGTAGTGTCCAGAGCATGGAGGCGCTACCAGGAGACAGGTCAGTACATCAGGAGACGTGGAGGAGGCCGTAGGAGGGCAACAAGCCAGCAGCAGGACTGCTACCTCCACCTTTGTGCAAGGAGGAGCAGGAGGAGCACTGCCAGAGCCCTGCAAAATGACCTCCAGCAGGCCACAAATGTGCATGTGTCTGCTCAAACGGTCAGAAACAGACTCCATGAGGGTGGTATGAGGGCCCGACGTCCACAGGTGGGGGTTGTGCTTACAGCCCAACACCGTGCAGGACGTTTGGCATTTGCCAGAGAACACCAAGATTGGCAAATTTGCCACTGGCGCCCTGTGCTCTTCACAGATGAAAGCAGGTTCACACTGAGCACATGTGACAGACGTGACAGAGTCTGGAGACGCCGTGGAGAACGTTCTGCTGCCTGCAATATCCTCCAGCATGACCGGTTTGGCGGTGGGTCAGTCATGGTGTGGGGAGGCATTTCTTTGGGGGGCCGCACAGCCCTCCATGTACTCGCCAGAGGTAGCCTGACTGCCAATAGGTACCGAGATGAGATCCTCAGACCCCTTGTGAGACCATATGCTGGTGCGGTTGGCCCTGGGTTCCTCCTAATGCAAGACAATGCTAGACCTCATGTGGCTGGAGTGTGTCAGCAGTTCCTGCAAGATGAAGGCATTGATGCTATGGACTTGCCCGCCCGTTCCCCAGACCTGAATCCAATTGAGCACATCTGGGACATCATGTCTCGCTCCATCCACCAATGCCACGTTGCACCACAGACTGTCCAGGAGTTGGCGGATGCTTTAGTCCAGGTCTGGGAGGAGATCCCTCATGAGACCATCCGCCACCTCATCAGGAGCATGCCCAGGCATTGTAGGGAGGTCATACAGGCACGTGGAGGCCACACACACTACTGAGCCTCATTTTGACTTGTTTTAAGGACATTACATCAAAGTTGGATCAGCCTGTAGTGTGGTTTTCCACATTAATTTTGAGGGTGACTCCAAATCCAGACCTTCATGGGTTGATAAATTTGATTTCCATTGATAATATTTGTGTGATTTTGTTGTCAGCACATTCAACTATGTAAAGAAAAAAGTATTTAGACACAGCCACGTTTCATCTTCAATGCCCTTGCTGAAGGAAGTTTTCACTCAAAATCTCACGATACATGGCCCCATTCATTCTTTCCTTTACACGGATCAGTCGTCCTGGTCCCTTTGCAGAAAAACAGCCCCTAAGCATGATGTTTCCACCCCCATGCTTCACAGTAGGTATGGTGTTCTTTGGATGCAACTCAGCATTCTTTGTCCTCCAAACAAGACGAGTTGAGTTTTTACCAAAAAGTTATATTTTGGTTTCATCTGACCATATGACATTCTCCCAATCCTCTTCTGGATCATCCAAATGCACTCTAGCAAACTTCAGACGGGCCTGGACGTGTACTGGCTTAAGCAGGGGGACACGTCTGGCACTGCAGGATTTGAGTCCCTGGCGACGTAGTGTGTTACTGATGGTAGGCTTTGTTACTTTGGTCCCAGCTCTCTGCAGGTCATTCACTAGGTCCCCCCGTGTGGTTCTGGGATTTTTGCTCACCGTTCTTGTGATCATTTTGACCCCACGGGGTGAGATCTTGCGTGGAGCCCCAGATCGAGGGAGATTATCAGTGGTCTTGTATGTCTTCCATTTCCTAATAATTGCTCCCACAGTTGATTTCTTCAAACCAAGCTGCTTACCTATTGCAGATTCAGTCTTCCCAGCCTGGTGCAGGTCTACAATTTTGTTTCTGGTGTCCTTTGACAGCTCTTTGGTCTTGGCCATAGTGGAGTTTGGAGTGTGACTGTTTGAGGTTGTGGACAGGTGTCTTTTATACTGATAACAAGTTCAAACAGGTGCCATTAATACAGGTAACGAGTGGAGGACAGAGGATCCTCTTAAAGAAGAAGTTACAGGTCTGTGAGAGCCAGAAATCTTGCTTGTTTGTAGGTGACCAAATACTTATTTTCCACCATAATTTGCAAATAAATTCATTAAAAATCCTACAATGTGAATTTCTGGAATTATTTTTCTCAATTTGTCTGTCATAGTTGACGTGTACCTATGATGAAAATTACAGGCCTCTCTTATCTTTTTAAGTGGGAGAACTTGCACAATTGGTGGCTGACTAAATACTTTTTTCCCCCACTGTAAATGTCCAGAAATGTCTAAAAACCTGTTTTTGCTTTGTCATTATGGGGTATTGTGTGTAGATTGATGACGGGGGGGGTTTATCCATTTTAGAATAAGGCTGTAACGTAACAAAATGTGTAAAAAGTCAAGGGGTCTGAATACTTTCCGAATGCACTGTGGATTGTGCCCAATAGAAAAGAATGGTGAATAATATATTATGTCATTTTGAAATCACTTTTATTGTAAATAAGAATATAAAATGTTTTGAACACTTCTACATTAATGTGGATGCTACCATGATTACAGATACAGTGGGGAGAACAAGTATTTGATACACTGCCGATTTTGCAGGTTTTCCTACTTACAAAGCATGTAGAGGTCTGTCATTTTTATCATAGGTACACTTCAACTGTGAGAGACGGAATCTAAAACAAAAATCTAGAAAATCACATTGTATGATTTTTAATTAATTAATTTGCATTATATTGCATGACATAAGTATTTGATACATCAGAAAAGCAGAACTTAATATTTGGTACAGATACCTTTGTTTGCAATTACAGAGATCATACGTTTCCTGTAGGTCTTGACCAGGTTTGCACACACTGCAGCAGGGATTTTGGCCCACTCCTCCATACAGACCTTCTCCAGATCCTTCAGGTTTCGGGGCTGTCGCTGGGCAATACAGACTTTCAGCTCCCTCCAAAGATTTTCTATTGGGTTCAGGTCTGGAGACTGGCTAGGCCACTCCAGGACCTTGAGATGCTTCTTACGGAGCCACTCCTTAGTTGCCCTGGCTGTGTGTTTCGGGTCGTTGTCATGCTGGACGACCCAGCCACGACCCATCTTCAATGATCTTACTGAGGGAAGGAGGTTGTTGGCCAAGATCTCACGATACATGGCCCCATCCATCCTCCCCTCAATACGGTGCAGTCGTCCTGTCCCCTTTGCAGAAAAGCATTCCCAAAAAATGATGTTTCCACCTCCATGCTTCACGGTTGGGATGGTGTTCTTGGGGTTGTAGTCATCCTTCTTCTTCCTCCAAACACGGCAAGTGGAGTTTAGACCAAAAAGCTCTATTTTTGTCTCATCAGACCACATGATCTTCTCCCATTCCTCCTCTGGATCATCCAGATGGTCATTGGCAAACTTCAGATGGGCCTGGACATGCGCTGGCTTGAGCAGGGGGACCTTGCGTGCACTGCAGGATTTTAATCCATGACGGCGTAGTGTGTTACTAATGGTTTTCTTTGAGACTGTGGTCCCAGCTCTCTTCAGGTCATTGATCAGGTCCTGCCGTGTAGTTCTGGGCTGATCCCTCACCTTCCTCATGATCATTGATGCCCCACGAGGTGAGCTCTTGCATGGAGCCCCAGACCGAGGGTGATTGACCGTCATCTTGAACTTCTTCCATTTTCTAATAATTGCGCCAACAGTTGTTGCCTTCTCACCAAGCTGCTTGCCTATTGTCCTGTAGCCCATCCCAGCCTTGTGCAGGTCTACAATTTTATCCCTGATGTCCTTACACAGCTCTCTGGTCTTGGCCATTGTGGAGAGGTTGGAGTCTGTTTGATTGAGTGTGTGGACAGGTGTCTTTTATACAGGTAACGAGTTCAAACAGGTGCAGTTAAAGTGAGGGAAAAAAGTATTTGATCCCCTGCTGATTTTGTACGTTTGCCCACTGTCAAAGAAATGATCAGTTTATAATTTTAATTGTAGGTTTATTTGAACATTGAGAGACAGAATAACAACAAAAAAATCCAGAAAAACGCATGTCGAAAATGTTATAAATTGATTTGCATTTTTAATGAGGGAAATACATATTTGACCCCTCTGCAAAACATGACTTAGTACTTGGTGGCAAAACCCTTGTTGGCAATCACAGAGGTCAGACGTTTCTTGTAGTTGGCCACCAGGTTTGCACACATCTCAGGAAGGATTTTGTCCCACTCCTCTTTGCAGATCTTCTCCAAGTCATTAAGGTTTCGAGGCTGACGTTTGGCAACTCGAACCTTCAGCTCCCTCCACACATTTTCTATGGGATTAAGGTCTGGAGACTGGCTAGAACACTCCAGGACCTTAATGTGCTTCTTCTTGAGCCACTCCTTTGTTGCCTTGGCCGTGTGTTTTGGGTCATTGTCATGCTGGAATACCCATCCACGACCCATTTTCAATGTCCTGGCTGAGGGAAGGAGGTTCTCACCCAAGATTTGACGGTACATGGCCCCGTCCATCGTCCCTTTGATGCAGTGAAGTTGTCCTGTCCCCTTAGCAGAAAAACACAGCCAAAGCATAATGTTTCCACCTCCATGTTTGACGGTGGGGATGGTGTTCTTGGGGTCATAGGCAGCATTCCTCCTCCTCCAAACATGAAGAGTTGAGTTGATGCCAAAGAGCTCAATTTTGGTCTCATCTGACCACAACACTTTCACCCAGTTCTCCTCTGAATCATTCAGGTGTTCATTGGCAAACTTCAGACGGCCCTGTACATGTGCTTTCTTGAGCAGGGGGACCTTGCGGGCGCTGCAGGATTTCAGTCCTTCACGGCGTAGTGTGTTACCAATTGTTTTCTTGGTGACTATGGTCCCAGCTGCCTTGAGATCATTGACAAGATCCTCCCGTGTAGTTCTGGGCTGATTCCTCATCGTTCTCATGATCATTGCAACTCCACGAGGTGAGATCTTGCATGGAGCCCCAGGCCGAGGGAGATTGACCGTTCTTTTGTGTTTCTTCCATTTGCGAATAATCGCACCAACTGTTGTCACCTTTTCACCAAGCTGCTTGGCGATGGTCTTGTAGCCCATTCCAGCCTTGTGTTGGTCTACAATCTTGTCCCTGACATACTTGTAGAGCTCTTTGGTCTTGGTGGAGAGTTTGTAATCTGATTGATTGATTGCTTCTGTGGACAGGTGTCTTTTATACAGGTAACAAGATGAGATTAGGAGCACTCCCTTCAAGAGTGTGCTCCTAATCTCAGCTCGTTACCTGTATAAAAGATACCTGGGAGCCAGAAATCTTTCTGATTGAGAGGGGGTCAAATACTTATTTCCCTCATTAAAATGCAAATCAATTTATACCATTTTTGACTTGCATTTTTCTGGATATTTTTATTTTTATTCTGTCTCTCACTGTTCAAATAAACCTACCATTAAAATTATAGACTGATCATTTCTTTGTCAGTGGGCAAACGTACAAAATCAGCAGGGGATCAAATACTTTTTTCCCTCACTGTAATACAGGTAATGAGTGGAGAACAGGAGGGCTTCTTAAAGAAAAACTAACAGGTCTGTGAGAGACGGAATTCTTACTGGTTGGTAGGTGATCAAATACTTATGTCATGCAATAAAATGCAAATGAATTACTTAAAAATCATACAATGTGATTTTCTGGATTTTTGTTTTAGATTCCGTCTCTCACAGTTGAAGTGTACCTATGATAAAAATGACAGACCTCTACATGCTTTGTAAGTAGGAAAACCTGCAAAATCGGCAGTGTATCAAATACTTGTTCTCCCCACTGTATCTGTAATCATGGTAGCATCCACATTAATGTAGAAGTGTTCAGAATTTGTCCAAATACATATGACAGCTTCAAATGGGGGTCTAGATAGGTACATAAAGTGCTTTCATTTCTAAATGGTAAAACAGATATGAATGAAAATACCCTCAAATAGAAGGTGACATTCTGTACTGTTGCTTCATATAACATGTTTTATCTCAAATTCAAAATGCTGGGATATAGAGCCAAATTCAAAGTTTTAGCTTCACTGTCTAAATAAATATGTAGAGTGTACATCTTGGCTTGTATTAGTCAAATAGTATGCAAACAATCAAAATGTGTAGGTACCATTCTAGCCGTTAAACCTAGCTAACTAGTCTTGACTTACAAACATCTCTGTCGACACAGCAATCCATCACGCCAGAGCTCCATGTCTTTTTCTGGATCCCGGCAAACTGGCCCCCAGCTAAAGTTCTTGGTTGGCTTGTAGTGGCGTCTTGAAATACGTTGCACATATTTCCTGCAACTACCCTGCTCAATTAATATAAATTAATACACAATTATTATAGGCCTACATTTTACTTCTAGCTAGCTAGCTCATACGGATAGCTAGCTACTGTAGCTAGCTAACGTTAGCTGTCAATTGCTAGCTAGCTACTAGCAACATAAGCTAGTCACTTGAGCAAATTTAAATATTAGAAAATAAAATTATCTGCAAAGTAATGCATTTACATTATTAATGTTTACTTTTTAGTAAACTTTTTTTTTGCGTTTCAAAAACGTACCTAGAGGTTACCAAACAAGCCTACCTTAGCTAGAAAGTTTGCTTACGGTTATGGCACGCTTCGGCGCTTTGGATGTTACTAGGCAACGGTGGTTCATAAATTGCATTCCACAGCCACGATCATGCCTCCATCCATTGCCATTACTATGGAAATGTATCGAAAATTCTGTGAGAGTATTTCCTCATGTATATTAATTGTACTTTACTTTGTCATTGTTTTAGCAACAAACAATAATCAATAGTCAAATTGACAGCTGCATGTGCAAGAATATAAACAAAAACACGTTTTATGGTTGTGCACAATAGTCTAATTGTCCTTCAAAAGTTGTATAATCGTACATGCAGGTTTATTAGGCCTTTTTGTAAATTCCATGCATGACTTATTCACTTGGAATTCATCAGATACTGTATGAAATATAAAGGCATCAGTGTGTTTCTTCTTATTTCATTAGGTATACACAGACCCCCAAAACTAAAATGGATTGATTGCCTTTCAATCTCAACCCAGCTGGTGTTTCATCTCTCTTGCCATCTGACATAGAGCACAGGGTCCACAGAACATGTGCACTGCCCAGTCATCAATTAAGCTGGCCTAGAAATACAGAGGGATGATAGAAAAATAATAGTTTGCTTATTTGGTGACTACTGTACTGTATAAGTACACATAAATCATACAGTCAAACCAAGCTATCAAAATTGACAATGAGGTTGTTCAGCAATAACACTGTGATGATAAAAAGCAGCTATTCAATAATACACAGATATATTTTATGTTTGTTGCACTGTCCTAGACTAGCTATCTCACCCGGATGTTGTATATCTCTCTCATTGCTGTGCGCATCATCATCATTGTTGTTGGCAGCAGGGGGAGACAGAAGCATTCACCATACCTCTCAGCCATCTGACAGGCACATTGAACAGAAGGTGCCACACAAACCTGGAAGATACAAGTTATTATGAATTTTTTGACATCAAAAGATTTTAAATAATGTTTATGTTTGTTATTACAGCCTACACTTACAGACTCTCCTGTCAATGCAACAGTCCAGAGTTCCACTTTGCCGGAGTGTTGGGTTGACTCATTACTGCTCTATCACACACTCCATATCCTGATTTGCAGGCTGAAATAATACGAAATGTATAGGTATGTTGATGACAATTTGGGACCTGCAGCAATCATTAGAACATTTAACAGGGCTCTACAGTGCGATCATTTTACTCACATCTACGCCTAAATATTTTGCTGTGCAACCTGGAATTTTAATTTAGGAGCACCAATGAGCCTTGAAAAATCAAGGATTCTAGCTTTATTACCTCAAATATTTTTAATTGTGCTCCTAAATTTATTTGTGTGCACCTACATTTTTTCAACTCAGGCACACACGTGCTCCTTGTAAAAAATGTTCAGCGTAGAGCCATGTTTAAATATTCTATTCATTTTACAAATGTTGTCTTTTTGGGGTCAATTTGAACAGGGTAGGTTAGATTACTGAAGTGATACTGTCATCTGAAATACAGGGCATGATTATTTTAGAGCTGCGGTTAATAGGAACTTTACCTATCATGGCAATTAGCAAAGAAAGTGGGTTGTAAGTGTGGAGCTCTCTTGTTATTTTTTTTATATTAGGCCTGGCTGACTTCGCATAAACAGCGCCGGAGAAGATGGCTGCCGTTTTACAGCCCTCTAACCAATTGTACTATTATGTGTGTTTTTCCGCGTTATTTGTAATTTATTTTGTACATAATGTTTATGCCATCGTCTCTTATAACCAAAAAGAGCTTCTGGATATCAGGACAGCGATTACTCACCTCGCATTGGACGAAGACTTTTTCTTCAACGAGTCGGACGCGAAGGATATTCTACAGACACCCGGCAAGGCCCAGATCCCCGTCATTCGCCTGAGGAAGAGACGGAGATATCGTGGACGTAGGTCGGGGTGCCTTGTAAGGATCCGACGGCGAGCGAGTAAACTGCCTCTCCCATCAATACTATTAGCCAACGTTCAATCTTTTGAGAATAAAATTGACGATTTAAGATTACGGTTATCCTACCAACGGGACATTAAAAACTGTAATATCTTATGTTTCACGGAGTCGTGGCTGAACGACAACAATGATACCATTCAGCTAGCAGGCTACACGCTACATCGGCAGGACAGAACGGCTGGCTCCGGTAAGACAAAGGGTGGCGGTCTCTGTATATTTGTAAACAACAGCTGGTGTACAAAATCAAATACTAAGGAAGTCTCGAGGTTTTGCTCGCCTGAGGTAGAGTATCTTATGATAAGCTGTAGACCACACTATTTACCAAGAGAGTTTTCAGCTATATTTTTCATAGCTGTCTATTTACCACCACAAACCAATGCTGGCATTAAGATTGCACTGAATGAGTTGTACAAGGCCATTAATCAACAGGAAAACGCTCATCCAGATGCAGCGCTCCTAGTGGCCGGGGACTTTAATGCAGGGAAACTTAAATCCGTTCTACCTAATTTCTACCAGCATGTCAAATGTGCAACCAGAGGGAAAAAAACTCTAGACCACCTTTACTCCACACACAGAGACGCATACAAAGCTCTCCCTCGCCCTCCATTTGGCAAATCTGACCATAACTCTATCCTCCTGATTCCTGCTTATAAGCAAAAACTGAAGCAGGAAGCACCAGTGATTCGGTTAATAAAAAAGTGGTCAGATGACGCAGATGCCAAGCTACAGGACTGTTTTGCTAGCACAGACTGGAACATGTTCCGGGATTCTTCAGACAGCATTGAGGAGTACACCACATCAGTCACTGGCTTCATCAATAAGTGCATCGATGATGTCGTCCCCACAGTGACCGTACGTACATACCCCAACCAGAAGCCATGGATTACAGGCAACATCCGCACTGAGCTAAAGGGTAGAGCTGCCGCTTTCAAGGAACGGGACTCTAACCCGGAAGCTTATAAGAAATCCCGCTATGACCTCCGACGAACCATCAAACAGGCAAAGAGTCAATACAGGTCTAAGATTGAATCATACTACACTGGCTCTGACGCTCGTCGGATGTGGCAGGGCTTGAAAACTATTACAGACTACAAAGGGAAGCACAGCCGCGAGCTGCCCAGTGACACAAGCCTACCAGACGAGGCTAAACCACTTCTATGCTCGCTCGAGGCAAGCAACACTGAAGCATGCATGAGAGCACCAGCTGTTCCGGACGACTATGTGATCACGCTCTCCGTAGCCGATGTGAGTAAGACTTTTAAGCAAGTCAACATTCACAAGGCCGCTGGGCCAGACGGATTACCAGGGCGTGTACTCCGAGCATGTGCTGACCAACTGGCAAGTGTCTTCACTGACATTTTCAACATGTCCCTGACCGAGTCTGTAATACCAACATGTTTCAAGCAGACCACCATAGTCCCCGTGCCCAAGAACTCTAAGATAACCTGCCTAAATGACTACCGACCCGTGGCACTGACGTCTGTAGCCATGAAGTGCTTTGAAAGACTGGTCATGGCTCACATCAACAGCATAATCCCAGAAACCCTAGACCCACTCCAATTTGCATACCGCCCCAACAGATCCACAGATGATGCAATCTCTATCGCACTCCACACTGCCCTTTCCCACCTGGACAAGAGGAACACCTACGTGAGAATGCTATTCATTGACTACAGCTCAGCATTCAACACCATAGTGCCCTCTAAGCTCATCACTAAGCTAAGGATCCTGGGACTAAACACCTCCCTCTGCAACTGGATCCTGGACTTCCTGACGGGCCGCCCCCAGGTGGTAAGGGTAGGTAAAAACACATCTGCCACACTGATCCTCAACACGGGGGCCCTCAGGGGTGCGTGCTCAGTCCCCTCCTGTACTCTCTGTTCACCCATGACTGCATGGCCAGGCACGACTCCAACACCATCATTAAGTTTGCCGACGACACAACAGTGGTAGGCCTGATCACCGACAATGATGAGACAGCCTATAGGGAGGAGGTCAGAGATCTGGCCGTGTGGTGCCAGGACAACAACCTCTCCCTCAACGTGACCAAGACAAAGGAGATGATTGTGGACTACAGGAAAAAAAAGAGGACTGAGCACGCCCCCATTCTCATCGACGGGGCTGTAGTGGAACAGGTTGAGAGCTTCAAGTTCCTTGGTGTCCACATCACCAACGAACTATCATGGTCCAAGCACACCAAGACAGTCGTGAAGAGGGCACGACAAAGCCTATTCCCCCTCAGGAGACTAAAAAGATTTGGCATGGGTCCTCAGATCCTCAAAAAATTCTACAGCTGCACCATCGAGAGCATCCTGACTGGTTGCATCACCGCCTGGTATGGCAACTGCTTGGCCTCTGACCGCAAGGCACTACAGAGGGTAGTGCGTACGGCCCAGTACATCACTGGGGCAAAGCTCCCTGCCATCCAAGACCTCTATACCAGGCGGTGTCAGAGGAAGGCCCTCAAAATTGTCAAAGACTCCAGCCACCCTAGTCATAGACTGTTCTCTCTGCTACCGCACGGCAAGCGGTACCGGAGTGCCAAGTCTAGGTCCAAAAGACTTCTCAACAGCTTCTACCCACAAGCCATAAGACTCCTGAACAGCTAATCATGGCTACCCGGACTATTTGCACTGCCCCCCCACCCCATCCTTTTTACGCTGCTGCTACTCTGTTAAGTATTTATGCATAGTCACTTTAACTCTACCCACATGTACATATTACCTCAACTACCTCAACTAGCCGGTGCCCCCGCACATTGACTCTGCACCGTTACCCCCCTGTATATATAGCCTCCCTACTGTCACTTTATTTTACTTCTGCTCTTTGTTTTTCTCAACACTTTTTTTTTTTTGTTGTTGTTTTATTCTTACTTTTTTTGTTTAAAATAAACGCACTGTTGGTTAAGGGCTGTAAGTAAGCATTTCACTGTAATGTCTGCACTTGTTGTATTCGGCGCATGTGACCAATAAAATTTGATTTGATTTGATTTGATTTGATTCTCCTCTACCGCCATCTATAGGGCATCAAGCTTACTGCGTTAGGCCCAAGCTTGTGCACAGGTCTGATGAAAACATCTGGAAGCCTCCTGATATTTCGAAATGTACTTCCTTCGATAAAGGGTTTGTTTGATTGATAATTGGCGGGGAAAAAAGTATCTAGCTAGTTACAAGCTCAATTCCAGTTGCTAACCACAGCATCATCACAAGCTTAACTCTAACTAGTAGGCCTACAGCATTACTTCCTAAGGGACCTTTATTTCAACAACCACACAACTTTATAAACAATTACTGTTAGCACTCAACAGGTTCGTACTCAACAATGTGTTTCCGTTTTACCTTCTTTTTTCTCCATTTGAAATCACTCCATTTGACAACCTCATCCAGCGAAGTTGATAGGCAAACCCAGTGAATTGTTATTAGAACAGTTGCCAAAATTCAATCTAAACACGAACGTGATTGATTGATTGGCGGGAGATTTGGTGGGAGCTTGAAAAATATTATCTGATAGTGTAGTATATGAAGAATTATGACTTTGATAAGGTTTTAAGTGGAACCTGAGAGGATGTTTAGTTAGTAGAGGGAGCCATTTTGTAGTGACACCCCTGTTCGTTGGAGACAGGTGATTGGACAGTAGAGGGAGCCACCCATATTTTTGTATATCTTATAAGTATAGGCTAGAGACAAAGAACGGCAGAGCAGACATTGTAATTTGGAGGACACTGCTCTCCGGATGCTATATACATCTGTACACTTATGCTGAAATCTTGTGATATGAATAAAACTTATGATCAAAGTTCAGTATAAGCGGACTCCTTTGTTTAACAGCAATAATTAGCAACATTGACTCGACACTACAATAGATTTTAGATTTGAGCACATTGCATTTGTACATACATGATTCATTCCAATCAATTAAACTGTTTTGATAGTCAAAGGCAATTATTCAAGTTTTAATGTCACATGCACAAGTACAGTGAAATGCCTTTCTTGCAAACTCATTACTAAATATGAAAAGTACATTTTGAATAATTTGCCAAATATATGTCAAAATATTTGCAATACAAAAATGTAATGTATAGATAATCAAAATAGGCCTACATAAATTATATGAAAGAACATGTTGTAATAAATTAATTAAATGCAAATATATTTACTCTAGTAAGCAGGCTGTCTTCAATTGAATTTATATTATATTATATTTTCTTCTAATTTTGAAAATGCACTACAGGTCATTAGTTGAATAGACAAACATAATGCACAATGACAAGAAATCATATTTGTGAAACAATTTGACTGTTTTCAGACATTTTATTTTATTTTGAATGTCACCATTTGATTCAATGACTGGGTGCACAAACATTGCAGACGGCCAACAGTGGTCTGCCAGTTGCTACCTTGGATTTTCTTGGATTTCCGTTTAGGATGTTTCTGCAAAACACATCCAGTCCCTCATTTTACACACATCATTAAGCTGGCTGCATGTCTGTGATAGTTTTAGTTATCAATTAAATGTCTGAGATTATGTGGGGAAATAGGAAAATACTAACAATAAACACTGTTTTATGAATGAAAACATTTGTCCATTTTAGAAACATTGTGTAACGCCCAGTGTAAATCCTATGTACTTTCAGTGATAATAGAGTAGGCTACCTCTGCAAGGTTTGTATCAAATATACTTTTCCCATTTCTGATATCAAGTACCCACTGGGCACAGATGTCAATTCAATGTCTATTCCACGTTGGTTCAACGTTATTTAATTGAAATGACGTGGAAACAACATTGATTCAACCAGTGTGTGCCCAGTGGGTAAGGTTTCTACTTCACTTTTCTGAACAGATTACAGAATAGGCACACGTGAAGAAGTAATAGGCCTTATCATATGTTTATCAGTTAACTTAACTATTTATTTGGTTGCGTCAAAGACCCATGGCTGTTGAACAATACCTTTTGTACCTTGAGTCTCAGCAGCAACTTACATAGGCCATCATCACAAATATGGTTTTCAATGGACAGCAGGCCCAAAATGAGGACAAAACAGGACTGTGCTGGATGCTTTTCTCTACCATTTATTATCAACCCTAGGATTAAATATTTTCTCCTAATTGCATAACTAAAATGTATGATAGATGGCCAAACTGTTTTATATTTATTTGAATGACATTTGGTTGAGTACATGCCCTACTGCACTCTTGCCTCTCTGGATAATACGTACGTGACTTCTATTTTGTGGTAGCCTCAACATGGTTCAGTTAGTTACGGGATGTCTTGTGTTTATTTTGGTTTTCTTTTGTTCCTACTTGATGCAATACACAGAGCCTTGATTATGTTTAGGTGGGTTTCCATGGCCAATTGTTTCTATGTCACTTTGTTTCTCTGCTTCTATGTTGGAATGAAGCTAGGAATTCTGCTTGAGGTACTGTGAGATTATGCTTTATGCTAAAATACTCTATCTGTGGTGTAGCTTTTAGGTTAAAATGGGCCACACGCTCCTGACTATTTAATATGAAGACCTCATGCATTTCCTCTTTCCCATTTAATCTATACGCTAGATCTATCAAGTCAGTGCCTACAGGAAGTGTGTATCCCTTACGTAATGGATGAACAAATTTGTGTGGCCTGGGCATAGGCCTACGTGCTTTCTCCCCTCCTAAATGGAGCATGCGTCATAACTACCACATGGGGCCAAGCTTCCTGCCGTCCACGACCTATATACTAGGCGGTGTCAAAGGAAGGCCCAACAAATGGTCAAAGACTTCAGTCACCCAAGCCATAGACTGTTCTCTCTGCGCCAAGTCTCCTGTAGCTCAGTTGGTAGAGCATGGCACTTGCAACGCCAGGGTTGTGGGTTTGATTCCCACGGGGGGCCAGTATGAAAAATGTATGCACTCACTAAAAACTGTAAGTCACTCTGGATAAGAGCGTCTGCTAAATGACTAAAATGTAAGTCTAGGTCCAAAAGGCTCCTTAACAGCTTCTATCCCCAAGCCATAAGACTGCTGAAGAATTAATAAAATGGCCACCCAGACTATTTACATTGACCCAACCCCCCCCACCCCCCCTATGTTTTTGCACTGCTGCTACTCGCTGTTTATTATCTATGCATAGTGACTTTACCCCTACGTACATGTACAAATTACCTTGACTAACCTGTACTTTATAATATAATCTTATTAATATCATGACAAAGGTACAGGTAACTGCTAAAACACCAACATAAAGTGTCTTAATAGTGCGTTGGGCTACCATGAGCCACAGTCTGGAACTCTGTTGGAGGGATGCGACACCATTCTTCCACGAGAAATTCCATCATTTGGTGTTGACAACGCTGTCTCAGGCGCCGCTCCAGAATCTCCCATAAGTTTACAATTGGGTTGAGATCTGGTGACTGAGATGGCCATGGCATATCGTGAAACATCAGCAAGTTGAGCAGTCTTCGTCACTGAAGCTCCTGCCAAACGTGCCCCAACAATCACCCCTCTTTCATAGTCACTGAGATCTCTTCTTCTAGACATGTTAGCCAAAATAATGGGCAACTGGGCCTGCCCAGCATTTTTATACGTGACCCTAAGCTGGTGGACTGTTCATTCCACATCTATGTGGAAGCACCTGCTTTCAATGTACTTTGTATCCCTAATTTACTCAAGTGTTTCCTTTATTTTGGCAGTTACCTGTACATTTTGACAGTATATTTGGGAAGATAAATCGTATAGCAAATTATTTTCAAAATGTTCCTCTCTCGGTATGGGTATGATCATGTCCCTATGTGTGTGTGTGTGTGTGTGTGTTCTCCTCCTTGGGCATATCACCCAAGGCTCTCGGCCGTACGTGACTTGAGCAGGGTCCAGCTCTGCCAGCTGCAGCCTCGCCATCCACTGATAACACTAATTAACTTCCTGTAATTTCCTCTAATTGCCGACGGGACTGAGACACCCAGGTTGTGGTGTGTGTGTATATGTGTGTATATGTGTGTGTGTGGGTGTGGGTGGGTGGGTGTGTGAATGAGAGAGAGAGAGAGAGAGAGAAAGAGAGAGAGAGAACGCGAGAGAGAACGATATGACATGTCTTGAGGGCAGTGAAAGTTTGTGGGTTACGTCGAAAAGCCTCTTCCTGGGAGTAGCAAAACATCTATGACTGTCTCCAAAGTCTTGACAGAAACACAAATGACACTCAATGACACGCAAGTTTGTATTAACCTCAGTTAACCGTAAAAGGAATGAGACATCCTGCCTTTTAGATCACTGCTATCTATGTGCGTGTGACCGGATGCTACCAGATACAACATAGCTGTTCGATGGGAGAGGGATGAGATGAGTGAGAGAGAGAGAAATCAAAGTTAGATTTGTATCCTGTGTAATGCCCTGTGAAGACCCAGCAGCCATCCTGTAGTCATGGCGAGGTGGGTGTCATAGGGTGGGTACGACATCGTCTCTCTCAGCTCCCAGAGGGTACAAGGGGTCAATGTTTAATTGAATCAGTGTCTCTGCTCTTGGGAGACAGAGAGGGAAGGCTAATACAGTAACACACACACATGCTGTACACAGTAACACAAACACACACATCCAGCCCCTTCAATCTTTAACCCCACGGACTGAGAGGCAGACATGGATTCTATGTAATTCAGGAGGCGAAGTTAAGAAAGCATATTTATAGCAACAGGTTTTGTGTAAACAATAGCCTGTTTACTGTTGTAACTCCAAACTCACTTCACCAGGAAGAAAGACAATTTGCATTCATTTTTGAATATCAGTAATTCGCAAAAGCAACAAAGGGCGGATGGCAGTGCATCTTTCCATAATTAATTAGATAAAGCTCTTTCAGGCGTATTTTATCCTAAAACCAGTCTGCATAAAACATCATTGTGTTAATGCACGTCTTTACAAAGGTCAGAGGAAAGTGAAAACCATTTTCAAATCTAATTATACCACTATCTCCAGGATATGGCTCCTCTTCAGTATTGTTGTTCTCCTGTCCTTCAGCTTAAACTGTTGCCCGTTGGAGGTCAGAGACAGTGCCTGGACGTCTCGAACCAGAATAAGAAATTAGATAAATAAATAGTGAAACACAGGTGGAGGTGGAGGTGGTGGTGAGGTCTTTTCTGTCCAGTTATCTGTGTTGGCATGTGATGTAACGCTGCTGCTTCCTGTCCTTGGCTTGATCTGTTTATTTATTTAGGCTATTCTGAGATAGCTCTGTAAAGGTTTACAGCTACAGGAGTAACCCAGGCACAGTAACCCAGGCACAGTAACCCGTGCACAGCACAGAAGACTGCTGTATTTTAGCCCTTAATGGGCTTTTAAAGTATAACATACAGTACCAGTCAAAAGGTTGGACACACCTACTCATTCAATGGTTTTTCTTAATTTTTACTATTTTCTACATTGTAGAATAATAGTGAAGACATCAAAACTATGAATAACACATATGGAATCATGTAGTAACCAAAACAGTGTTAAACTAATCTAAATATATTTTAGATTTTAGATTCTTCAAAGTAGCCACCCTTGATGACAGCTTTGCACACTCTTGGCATTCTCTCAACCAGCTTCATGAGGAATGCTTTTCCAACAGTCCTGAAGGAGTTCCCACATATGCTGAGCACTTGTTGGCTGCTTTTCCTTCACTCTGCGGTCCAACTCATCCCAAACCATCTCAAATGGGTTGAGGTCGGGTGATTGTGGAGGCCAGGTCATCTGATGCAGCTCTCCATCACTCTCCTTCTTGGTCAAATAGCCCTTACACAGCCTGGAGGTGTGTTTTGGGTCATTGTCCTGTTGAAAAACAAATGATAGTCCCACTAAGCCCAAACCAGATGGGATGGCGAATCGCTGCAGAATGCTGTGGTAGCTATGCTGGTTAAGTGTGCCTTGAATTCTAAATAAATCACTGACAGTGTCACCAGCAAAGAAACCCCACACCATCACACCTCCTCCTCCATGCTTCATGGTGTGAACCACACATGTGGAGATCATCCGTTCACCTACTCCACGTCTCACAAAACCTGCCGGTTGTAACCAAAAATCTCAAATTTGGACTCATCAGACCAAAGGACAGATTTCCACCAGTCTAATGTCCATTGCTTGTGTTTCTTGGCCCAAGCAAGTCTCTTCTTATTATTGGTGTCCTTTAGTAGTGGTTTATTTGCAGCAAATCGACCATGAAGGCCTGATTCACGCAGTCTCCTCTGAACAGTTGATGTTGAGATGTGTCTGTTACTTGAACTCTGTGAATAATTTATTTGGGCTGGAATTTCTGAGGTGCAGTTAACTCAAATGAACTTATCCTCTGCAGTAGAGGTAACTCTGGGTCTTCCATTCCTGTGGCGGTCCTCATGAGAGCCAGTTTCATCATAGCGCTTGATGGTTTTTGCGACTGACCTTTGTGTCTTAAAGTAATGATGGACTGTCGTTTCTCTTTGCTTATTTGAGCTGTTCTTGCCATAATATGGACTTGGTCTTTTACCAAATAGGGTTATCTTCTGTATACCACCCCTACCATGTCACAACACAACTGATTGGCTCAAACGCACTAAGAAGGAAAGAAATTCCACAAATTAACTTTTAACAAGGCACACCTGTTAATTGAAATGCATTCCAGTTGGCTACCTCATGAAGCTGGTTGAGAGAATGCCAAGAGTGTTCAAAGCTGTCATCAAGGCAAAGGGTGGTTACTTTTTTGGTTACAACATGATTCCATATGTGTTATTTCATAGTTTTGATGTCTTCACTATTATTCTACAATGTAGAACATAGTAAAAATAAAGAAAGACCCTTGAATGAGTAGGGTTGTACAAACTTTTGACTGGTACTGTTATGTTTGTGCCATTCTGACAAATTAACTGCATCTAATCTAGATTTAAATGGAAAATCATATTATCATTTTCCAATTTTCCAAGAGTGATCCAAATGTTTGCTTTAGGATGCTCAGTATTGGCTTCACTGTGTCAATACCGTTCGATTCTAGCTTGAAATATACTTAGAAATCTTACCATACTAGAACTTATTGATTACTTTATATGCATAAGGAATGTATATGTTAGGGGTCAAGGAAGGGTAAAGGGGAACTTGGTGTGTGGAAAGTTGCTGAGTGACATGGAAAGTTGCTGAGTGAGAAAAGGGGAAGTGCAGAAAGTTCTTATTCTATTCAAATATATTATTGTTGAATATGAATGTTCCTAAGGAGGGAGGAAAAGAGCAACAGTCGAGTTTCATTTCTTGAGTGGCGCAGTGGTCTAAGGCACTGCATCGCAGTGCTAACTGTGCCACTAGAGATCCTGGTTCGAATCCAGGCTCTGTCGCAGCCGGCCGCGACCGGGAGACTCATGGGCGGCGCACAATTGGTCCAGCGTCGTCCAGGGTAGGGGAGGGAATGGCCGGCAGGGATGTAGCTCAGTTGATAGAGCATGGCGTTTGCAACGCCAGGGTTGTGGGTTCGATTCCCACGGGGGGCCAGTATAAAAAAAATATGTATTCACTAACTGTAAGTCGCTCTGGATAAGAGCGTCTGCTAAATGACTAAAATGTAAATGTAAAATGTTGATAAGGCAGGCCAGTTGCTGCGGAACCAGGACCATGAAGGATGTGGAACTCAACTCGAGACAAGGTCAACAGTTGAAGAGATAAGATACTGCTGGAAGGGGGGCCATAGGGGCCCACATTGAAGAACATCTGATTACAGTCCTATCTCACACATACATATTCACGATCATGAGGGTCATAGAGTTAGGCAGGGCCATGTCAATACCAGTAAGAGGAACCTACTGTGTTTCTGCCTAACACCAAAGAAGGATTGGTTATCTTAGACATGCAAGAGGCTGACTCCGCCTAGTTGGAAGGTATAAAGATGTGCTTGTGTGACTTGTATGTTGTCTTTGCAGCTGTATGACCCAGTGGGTTGAAAAAACTTGGTTTGAGCTTTTTCCAGTCGTCTGTGAGTTTTTACTCTTTGTTCAGAACCTAACAATACAATTAAATAAGACACATACGATACCATTATTAAAAGTGTAAACATATTCTCTGCTGTTCACAATCCAAACTTAAACACTTTGACTCTGTATGGGGTGCCGTGTCCCTACATGAAAAAGCATCCATCGTTTTGGCAGTTATTCTAAAAAGTCATTAGGACACCCCCATATTGTCAGATAACACTATTTGTCTGTCCTTCTATTAATTGCCAACCTCCATTACCTGTTTGAAGTCCTTGGTTTTTATTTACAAATGCTTGCTAGTGATTACAGGACCCCTTTTCCTCCTATTGATATTGTTTATATTCTTAACATGAGAGATCAGACAATCCTTAGATCAAGGCCACATCCCTCTAGTTAATTAATTGCAACATCCACCTTTGTTTAGGCTAGGAATGGATCGTAATCTCTTCAAATCAATAATATAGATGTAATGTAAGTTCAAGGGGGCATGAACTTAATGCCAACACCGATTAGGTGGTTTTTTGGTCAAACCTGGACTTCTTCCAGGATCTCTATTGTGGTTTGTCTGATATATATATATACAGTGGGGGAATATATACAGTGGGGAAAAAAGTATTTAGTCAGCCACCAATTGTGCAAGTTCTCCCACTTAAAAAGATGAGAGAGGCCTGTAATTTTCATCATAGGTACACGTCAACTATGACAGACAAAATGAGATTTTTTTTTCCAGAAGATCACATTGTAGGATTTTTTATGAATTTATTTGCAAATTATGGTGGAAAATAAGTATTTGGTCAATAACAAAAGTTTCTCAATACTTTGTTATATACCCTTTGTTGGCAATGACACAGGTCAAACGTTTTCTGTAAGTCTTCACAAGGTTTTCACACACTGTTGCTGGTATTTTGGCCCATTCCTCCATGCAGATCTCCTCTAGAGCAGTGATGTTTTGGGGCTGTCGCTGGGCAACACGGACTTTCAACTCCCTCCAAAGATTTTCTATGGGGTTGAGATCTGGAGACTGGCTAGGCCACTCCAGGACCTTGAAATGCTTCTTACGAAGCCACTCCTTCGTTGCCCGGGTGGTGTGTTTGGGATCATTGTCATGCTGAAAGACCCAGCCACGTTTCATCTTCAATGCCCTTGCTGATGGAAGGAGGTTTTCACTCAAAATCTCACGATACATGGCCCCATTCATTCTTTCCTTTACACGGATCAGTCGTCCTGGTCCCTTTGCAGAAAAACAGCCCCAAAGCATGATGTTTCCACCCCCATGCTTCATAGTAGGTATGGTGTTCTTTGGATGCAACTCAGCATTCTTTGTCCTCCAAACACGACGAGTTGAGTTTTTACCAAAAAGTTCTATTTTGGTTTCATCTGACCATATGACATTCTCCCAATCCTCTTCTGGATCATCCAAATGCACTCTAGCAAACTTCAGACGGGCCTGGACATTTACTGGCTTAAGCAGGGGGACATGTCTGGCACTGCAGGATTTGAGTCCCTGGCGGCGTAGTGTGTTACTGATGGTAGGCTTTGTTACATTGGTCCCAGCTCTCTGCAGGTCATTCACTAGGTCCCCCTGTGTGGTTCTGGGATTTTTGCTCACCGTTCTTGTGATCATTTTGACCCCACGGGGTGAGATCTTGCGTGGAGCCCCAGATCGAGGGAGATTATCAGTGGTCTTGTATGTCTTCCATTTCCTAATAATTGCTCCCACAGTTGATTTCTTCAAACCAAGCTGCTTAGCTATTGCAGATTCAGTCTTCCCAGCCTGGTGCAGGTCTACAATTTTGTTTCTGGTGTCCTTTGACAGCTCTTTGGTCTTGGCCATAGTGGAGTTTGGAGTGTGACTGTTTGAGGTTGTGGACAGGTGTCTTTTATACTGATAACAAGTTCAAACAGGTGCCATTAATACAGGTAACGAGTGGAGGACAGAGGATCCTCTTAAAGAAGAAGTTACAGGTCTGTGAGAGCCAGAAATCTTGCTTGTTTGTAGGTGACCAAATACTTATTTTCCACCATAATTTGCAAATAAATTCATAAAAAATCCTACAATGTGATTTTCTGGATTTTTTTTTCTCAATTTGTCTGTCATAGTTGACGTGTACCTATGATGAAAATTACAGGCCTCTCTCATCTTTTTAAGTGGGAGAACTTGCACAATTGGTGGCTGACTAAATACTTTTTTCCCCCACTGTATATATATATATATATATACAGTGAGGGAAAACGTATTTGATCCCCTGCTGATTTTGTAAGTTTGCCCACTGACAAAGACATGATAAGCCAAAATTTTAATGGTAGGTTTATTTGAACAGTGAGAGACAGAATAACAACAACAAAAAATCCAGAAAAACGCATGTCAAAAATGTTATAAATTGATTTGCATTTTAATGAGGGAAATAAGTATTTGACCCCTCTGCAAAACATGACTTAGTACTTGGTGGCAAAACCCTTGTTGGCAATCACAGAGGTCAGACGTTTCTTGTAGTTGGCCATCAGGTTTGCACACATCTCAGGAGGGACTTTGTCCCACTCCTCTTTGCAGATCGTCTCCAAGTCATTAAGGTTTCGAGGCTGACGTTTGGCAACTCAAACCTTCAGCTCCCTCCACATATTTTCTATGGGATTAAGGTCTAGAGACTGGCTAGGCCACTCCAGGACCTTAATGTGCTTCTTCTTAAGCCACTCCTTTCTTGCCTTGGCCGTGTGTTTTGGGTCATTGTCATGCTGGAATACCCATCCAAAACCCATTTTCAATGCCCTGGCTGAGGGAAGGAGGTTCTCACCGAAGATTTGACTGTATATGGCCCGTCCATTGTCCCTTTGATGCGGTGAAGTTGTCCTGTCCCCTTAGCAGAAAAACACCCCCAAAGCATAATGTTTCCACCTCCATGTTTGACGGTGAGGATGGTGTTCTTGGGGTCATAGGCAGCATTCCTCCTCCTCCAAACACGGCGAGTTGAGTTGATGCCAAAGACCTCGATTTTGGTCTCATCTGACCACAACACTTTCACCCAGATCTCCTCTGAATCATTCAGATGTTCATTGGCAAACTTCAGACGGCCCTGTATATGTGCATTCTTGAGCAGGGGGGACCTTTGTGGCGCTGCAGGATTTCAGTCCTTCACGGCGTAGTGTGTTACCAATTGTTTTCTTGGTGACTATGGTCCCAGCTGCCTTGAGATCATTGACAAGATCCTCCCGTGTAGTTCTGGGCTGATTCCTCATCGTTCTCATGATCATTGCAACACCACGAGGTGAGATCTTGCATGGAGCCCCAGGCCGAATCTGATTGATTGATTGCTACTGTGGACAGGTGTCTTTTATACAGGTAACAAACTGAGATTAGGAGCACTCCCTTTAAGCGTGTGCTCCTAATCTCAGCTCGTTAGCTGTATAAAAGACACCTGGGAGCCAGGTGTCTTTTATACACGACCAGCTAACTGTACTGTAGTAGCTAAATACAATATACTTGTCCTAGCTAGCCAACGTTTAATCATTGCTGCGTCATGAAAGGAACTTGACACAGACACGAATGATCTGTTTAGTGTGTTATCACACTATTGGTGGTTTGTTGTGACCAAGTGCTGGTGCTAAACGGTGTGTTATTGTTATTGGATGCTAGCTTGCTAGTTAGCTATGGTGTCATAGTTAGCTAGCTGAATAAAGTGGGTTGAGTCTATTCCTTTAAACATTGAACCGCTGTGGTTCACAACAATTCTGATTTCTAAAGGTGGAAGTTGGGAGAGTTTTTGTTCGGGTGGTTCAGTGAAACAATTTTAGTTTCTGAGGTAGAAGTTTTTGGTGAGGGAGGCCCTGCTCTCTCCTCTCCCAGATGCTTAGCTCATTTCATTCCGATCTCCTCTGCATTTTTGTAGCCATTTGCTACAGCCTGTCAACTATGCCTCTGCCTATCCCTGTTCTCTCCTCTCTGCACAGGCTACACAAACGCACCACACCGCGTGGCTGCTGCCTCTCTAACCTGGTGGTCCCTGCACGCACCCCACACCTGGAGTTCCAGGTCGCAGGCAGCCTCTGGAACTGCCGTTCTGCTGCCAACAAAGCTGACTTCATCCCAGCCTATGCCAACCTCCAGTCCCTCGACTTCCTGGCGCTGACGGAAACATGGATCACCACTGAAAACACTGCTACTCCTACTGCTCTCTCCTCGTCTGACCATGTGTTCTCGCATACCCCGAGAGCATCTGGTCAGAGGGGTGGTGGTACAGGAATCCTCATCTCTCCCAAGTGGACATTCTCAATTTTTCCCCTAACCCATCTGTCTATCTCCTCATTTGAATTCCATGCTGTCACAGTCACTAGCCCATTTAAGCTTAATATCCTTGTCATCTATCGCCCTCCAGGTTCCCTTGGAGAGTTCATCAATGAGCTTGACGCCTTGATAAGTTCCTTCCCTGAGGATGGCTCACCCCTCACAGTTTTGGGGGATTTCAACCTCCCTATGTCCACATTTGACTCATTTCTCTCTGCCTCCTTCTTTCCACTCCTCTCCTCTTTTGACCTCACCCTCTCACCGTCCCCCCTACTCACAAGGCAGGCAATACGCTTGACCTCATCTTCACTAGATGCTGCTCCTCTACTAATCTCACTGCAACTCCCCTCCATGTCTCCGACCACTACTTTGTTTCCTTTTCTCTCTCGCTCTCCTCCCACACTACTCACTCTGCCCCTACACAGATGGTAATGCGCCGCCGCAACCTTCGCTCTCTCTCTCCCACTACTCTCTCCTCTTCCATCCTATCATCTCTTCCCTCTGCTCAATCCTTCTCCCTCCAATCTCCTGATTCTGCCTCCTCAACCCTCCTCTCCTCCCTTTCTGCATCCTTTGACTCTCTGTGTCCCCTATCCTCCCGGCCGGCTCGGTCCTCCCCTCCAGCTCCGTGGCTTGATGACTCATTGCGAGCTCACAGAACAGAGCTCCGGGCAGCGGAGCGGAAATGGAAGAAAACTAAACTCCCTGCCGACCTGGCATCTTTTCACTCCCTCCTCTCTACATTTTCTTCATCTGTTTCTGCTGCTAAGGCCACCTTCTACCACTCTAAATTCCAAGCATCTGCCTCTAACCCTAGGGAAGCTCTTTGCCACATTTTCCTCCCTCCTGAATCCTCCCCCCCTCCTCTCTCTCTGTGGATGACTTCGTCAACCACTTTGAAAAGAAGGTTGACGACATCCGATCCTCGTTTGTTAAGTCTAATGACACTGCTGGTCCTGCTCACACTGCCCTACCCTATGCTTTGACTTCTTTCTCCCCTCTCTCTCCAGATAAAATCCTGCGACTTGTGACTGCAGGCCGCCCAACAACCTGCCCGCTTGACCCCATCCCCTCCTCCTTCTCCAGACCATCTCCGGTGACCTTCTCCCCTACCTCACCTCGCTGATCAACTCATCCTTGACCGCTGGCCATGTCCCTTCCGTCTTCAAGAGAGCGAGAGTTGCTCCCCTTCTCAAAAAAACCAACACTCGACCCCACTGATGTCAACAACTACAGACCAGTATCCCTTCTTTCTTTTCTTTCCAAAACTATTGAGCGTGCCGTCTTTAGCCAACTCTCTTGCTATCTCTCTCAGAATGACCTTCTTGATCCAAACCAATCAGGTTTCAGGACTGGTCATTCAACTGAGACTGCTCTTCTCTGTGTCACGGAGACTCTCCGCACTGCTAAAGCTAACTCTCTCTCCTCTGCTCTTGTCCTTCTAGACCTGTCTGCTGCCTTTGATACTGTGAACCATCAGATCCTCCTCTCCACCCTCTCCGAGCTGGGCATCTCCGGCGCGGCTCACTCCTGGATTGCGTCCTACCTGACCGGTCGCTCCTACCAAGTGGCGTGGCGAGAAGCTGTCTCCGCACCACGTGCTCTCACCACTGGTGTCCCCCAGGGCTCAGTTCTAGGCCCTCCCTTTTCTCCCTATACACCAAGTCACTTGGCTCTGTCATATCCTCACATGGCCTTTCCTATCATTGCTACGCTGACGATACACAACTAATCTTCTCCTTTCCCCCTTCTGATAACCAGGTGGCGAATCGCATCTCTGCATGTCTGGCAGACATATCAGTATGGATGACGGATCACCACCTCAAGCTGAACCCTGGCAAGACGGAGCTGCTCTTCCTCCCGGGGAAGGACTGCCCGTTCCATGATCTCGCCATCACGGTTGACAACTCCGCTGTGTCCTCCTCCCAGAGTGCGAAGAGCCTAGGTGTGACCCTGGACAACACCCTGTCGTTCTCCGCCAACATCAAGGCGGTGACCCGCTCCTGCAGGTTCATGCTCTACAACATTCGGAGAGTACGACCCTGCCTTACACAGGAAGCGGCACAGGTCCTAATCCAGGCACTTGTCATCTCCCGGCTGGACTACTGCAACTCGCTGTTGGCTGGCCTCCCTGCCTGTGCCATTAAACCCCTACAACTCATCCAGAATGCCGCAGCCCGTCTGGTGTTCAACCTTCCCAAGTTCTCTCACGTCACCCCCTCCTCCGCACACTCCACTGGCTTCCAGTTGAAGCTCGCATCCGCTACAAGACCATGGTGCTTGCCTATGGAGCAGTGAGGGGAACGGCACCTCTGTACCTTCAGGCTCTGATCAGTCCCTACACCCAAACGAGGGCATTGCGTTCATCCACCTCTGGCCTGCTGGCTCCCCTTCCTCTGCGGAAGCATAGTTCCCGCTCAGCCCAGTCAAAACTGTTCGCTGCTCTGGCACCCCAATGGTGGAACAAGCTCCCTCACGACGCCAGGACAGCGGAGTCACTCACCACCTTCCGGAGACATTTGAAACCCCACCTCTTTAAGGAATACCTGGGATAGGATAAAGTAATCCTTCTACCCCCCCAAATTGTAAAGTGGTTATCCCACTGGCTATAGGGTGAACGCACCAATTTGTGAGTCGCTCTGGCTAAGAGCGTCTGCTAAATGACGTTAATGTGCCCTTGAGCAAGGCACTTAACCCTAATTGCTCCTGTAAGTCGCTCTGGATAAGAGCGTCTGCTAAATGACTAAAATGTAAATGTAAATGGATCAAATAATTATTTCCCTCATTAAAATGCAAATCAATTTATAACATTTTTGACTTGCGTTTTTCTGGATTTATTTGTTGTTATTCTGTCTCTCACTGTTCAAATAAACCTACCATTAAAATTATTGACTTATCATTTCTTTGTCAGTAAGCAAACGTACAAAATTAGTAGGAGATCAAATACTTTTTTCCCTCACTGTATATATATATATATATATTTTTTTTTCACCTTTATTTAACCAGGTAAGCCAGTTGAGAACAAGTTCTCAAATAAAATAAAATAAAATAAAATTTTATTGGCCACATGCACCGAATACAACAGTTGCAGACATTACAGTGAAATGCTTACTTACAGCCCTTAACCAACAGTGCATTTATTTTTTATTTAAAAAAGTAAAATAAAACAACAACAAAAAAGTGTTGAGAAAAAAAAGAGCAGAAGTAAAATAAAATAACAGTAGGGAGGCTATATATACAGGGGGGTACCGGTGCAGAGTCAATGTGCGGGGGCACCGGCTAGTTGAGGTAGTTGAAGTAATATGTACATGTGGGTAGAGTTAAAGTGACTATGCATAAATAATTAACAGAGTAGCAGCAGCGTAAAAAGATGGGGTGGGGGGTGGGGGTGGGGGGCAGTGCAAATAGTCCGGGTAGCCATGATTAGCTGTTCAGGAGTCTTATGGCTTGGGGGTAGAAGCTGTTGAGAAGTCTTTTGGACCTAGACTTGGCACTCCGGTACCGCTTGCCGTGCGGTAGCAGAGAGAACAGTCTATGACTAGGGTGGCTGGAGTCTTTGACAATTTTGAGGGCCTTCCTCTGACACCGCCTGGTATAGAGGTCCTGGATGGCAGGAAGCTTGGCCCCAGTGATGTACTGGGCCGTACGCATCACCCTCTGTAGTGCCTTGCGGTCGGAGGCCAAGCAGTTGCCATACCAGGCGGTGATGCAACCAGTCAGGATGCTCTCGATGGTGCAGCTGTAGAATTTTTTGAGGATCTGAGGACCCATGCCAAATCTTTTCAGTCTCCTGAGGGGGAATAGGCTTTGTCGTGCCCTCTTCTTGGCTGTCTTGGTGTGTTTGGACCATGATAATTCATTGGTGATGTGGACACCAAGGAACTTGAAGTTCTCAACCTGTTCCACTACAGCCCCGTCGATGAGAATGGGGGCGTGCTCAGTCCTCTTTTTGGTCACGTTGAGGGAGAGGTTGTTATCCTGGCACCACACGGCCAGGTCTCTGACCTCCTCCCTATAGGCTGTCTCATCATTGTCGGTGATCAGGCCTACCACTGTTGTGTCGTCGGCAAACTTAATGATGGTGTTGGAGTCGTGCCTGGCCATGCAATCATGGGTGAACAGGAGGGGACTGAGCACGCACCCCTGAGGGGCCCCTGTGTTGAGGATCAGTGTGGCAGATGTGTTGTTACCTACCCTTACCACCTGGGGGTGGCCCGTCAGGAAGTCCAGGATCCAGTTGCAGAGGGAGGTGTTTAGTCCCAGGATCCTTAGCTTAGTGATGAGCTTTGAGGGCACTATGGTGTTGAATGCTGAGCTGTAGTCAATGAATAGAATTCTCACGTAGGTGTTCCTCTTGTCCAGGTGGGAAAGGGCAGTGTGGAGTGCAATAGAGATTGCATCATCTTTGTATCTTTTGGGGCGGTATGCAAATTGGAGTGGGTCTAGGGTTTCTGGGATAATGGTGTTGATATGAGCCATGACCAGCCTTTCAAAGCACTTCATGGCTACAGACGTCAGTGCTACGGGTCGGTAGTCATTTAGGCAGGTTATCTTAGTGTCCTTGGGCACGGGGACTATGGTGGTCTGCTTCAAACATGTTGGTATTACAGACTCAGTCAGGGACATGTTGAAAATGTCAGTGAAGACACTTGCCAGTTGGTCAGCACATGCTCGGAGTACACGTCCTGGTAATCCGTCTGGCCCTGCGGCCTTGTGAATGTTGACCTGCTTAAAAGTCTTACTCACATCGGCTACGGAGAGTGTGATCACATAGTCATCCAGAACAGCTGGTGCTCTCATGCATGCTTCAGTGTTGCTTGCCTTGAAGCGAGCATAGAAGTAGTTTAGCTCGTCTGGAAGTCTTGTGTCACTGGGCAGCTCGCAGCTGTGCTTCCCTTTGTAGTCTGTAATAGTTTTCAAGCCCTGCCACATCCGATGAGCGTCAGAGCCAGTTTAGTACGATTCAATCTTAGTCCTGTATTGACTCTTTGCCTGTTTGATGGTTCGTCGGAGGGCATAGCGCGATTTCTTATAAGCGTCCGGGTTAGAGTCCCGCTCCTTGAAAGCGGCAGCTCTACCCTTTAGCTCAGTGCGGATGTTTCCTGTAATCCATGGCTTCTGGTTGGGGTATGTACGTACGGTCACTGTGGGGACGACATCATCGATGCACATATTGATGAAGCCAGTGACTGATGTGGTGTACTCCTCAATGCTATCTGAAGAATCCCGGAACATGTTCCAGTCTGTGCTAGCAAAACAGTCCTGTAGCTTAGCATCTGCATCATCTGACCACTTTTTATTAACCGAATCACTGGTGCTTCCTGCTTTAGTTTTTGCTTATAAGCAGGAATCAGGAGGATAGAGTTATGGTCAGATTTGCCAAATGGAGGGCGAGGGAGAGCTTTGTATGCATCTCTATGTGTGGAGTAAAGGTGGTCTAGAGTTTTTTTTCCTCTGGTTGCACATTTAACATGCTGGTAGAAATTAGGTAAAACGGATTTAAGTTTCCCTACATTAAAGTCCCCGGCCACTAGGAGCGCTGCCTCTGGATGAGCATTTTCCTGTTGACTTATGGCATTATACAGCTCATTCAGTGCAATCTTAATGCCAGCATTGGTTTGTGGTGGTAAATAGACAGCTATGAAAAATATAGATGAAAACTCTCTTGGTAAATAGTGTGGTCTACAGCTTATCATAAGATACTCTACCTCAGGCGAGCAAAACCTAGAGACTTTCTTAGTATTTGATTTTGTGCACCAGCTGTTGTTTACAAATATACACAGACCGCCACCCCTTGTCTTACCGGAGTCAGCCGTTCTATCCTGCCGATGTAGCGTATAGCCCGCTAGCTGTATGTTGTCCATGTCGTCGTTCAGCCACGACTCGGTGAAACATAAGATATTACAGTTTTTAATGTCCCGTTGGTAGGATAACCGTAATCTTATGTCATCCCATTTATTCTCAAATTATTGAAGATTGGCTAATAGGATTGACAGGAGAGGCAGTTTACTCGCTCGCCGTCGGATCCTTACAAGGCACCCCGACCTACGTCCACGATATCTCCGTCTCTTTCTCATGCGAATGACGGGGATTTGGGCCTTGTCGAGTGTCTGTAGGATATCCTTCGCGGCTGCCTCGTTGAAGAAAAAATCTTCGTCCAATACGAGGTGAGTAATTGCTGTCCTGATATCCAGAAGCTCTTTTTGGTTATAAGAGACGATGGTAGAAACATTATGTACAAAATAACACGGAAAAACACACATAATAGTACAATTGGTTAGAGGGCGGTAAATCGTCAGTGTGTTCAAATGTAGCAAGTTATGTAGGTAAGGCAATAAATAGGCCAAAGTGCAAAATAATTACAGTTAGTATTAACACTGGAATGATAGATGTGCAAGAGATGATGTGCAAATAGAGATACTGGGGTGCAAATGAGCAAAATAAATAACAATATGGGGATGAGGTAGTTGGGTGGGCTAATTTCAGATGGGCTGTGTACAGGTGCAGTGATCGGTAAGGTGCTCTGACAACTGATGCTTAATGTTAGTGAGGGAGATATGAGTCTCCAGCTTCAGAGATTTTTGCAATTTGTTCCAGTCATTGGCAGCAGAGAACTGGAAGGAATGGTGGCCAAAGGAGGTGTTGGCTTTGGGGATGACCAGTGAGATATACCTGCTGGAGCGCATACTACGGGTGGGTGTTGCTATGGTGACCAATGAGCTAAGATAAGGTGGTGATTTGCCTAGCAGTGATTTATAGATGGCCTGGAGCCAGTGGGTTTGGCGACGAATATGTAGTGAGGACCAGCCAACAAGAGCGTACAGGTCACAGTGGTGGGTAGTATATGGGGATTTGGTGACAAAACGGATGGCACTGTGATAGACTACATCCAATTAGCTGAGTAGAGTGTTGGAGGCTATTTTGTAAATGACATCGCCGAAGTCAAGGATCGGTAGGATAGTCAGTTTTACGAGGGCATGTTTGGCAGCATGAGTGAAGGAGGCTTTGTTGCGAAATAGGAAGCAGATTCTAGATGTAACTTTGGATTGGAGATGCTTAATGTGGGTCTGGAAGGAGAGTTTACAGTCTAACCAGACACCTAGGTATTTGTAGTTGTCCACATACTCTAGGTCAGACCCGTCGAGAGTAGTGATTCTAGTCGGGTGGGCGGGTGCCAGCAGCGTTCGAGCATGCATTTAGTTTTACTAGTGTTTAAGAGCAGTTGGAGAATACTGAAGGAGTGTTGTATGGCATTGAAGCTCGTTTGGAGGTTTGTTAACACAGTGTCCAATGAAGGGCCAGATGTATACAAAATGGTGTCGTCTGCGTAGAGGTGGATCTGAGAGTCACCAGCAGCAAGAGCGACATCATTGATATACACAGAGAAAAGAGTCGGCCCAAGAATTGAACCCTGTGGCAACCCCATAGAGACTGCCATAGGTCCAGACAGCAGACCCTCCGATTTGACACATTGAACTCTATCTGAGAAGTAGTTGGTGAACCAGGCGAGGCAGTCATTTGAGAAACCAAGGCTATTTAGTCTGCCAATAAGAATGCGGTGGTTGACAGAGTCGAAAGCCTTGGCCAAGTCGATGAAGACGGCTGCACAGTACTGTCTATTATCGATCGCGGTTATAATATCATTTAGCACCTTGAGCGTGGCTGAGGTGCACCCATGACCAGCTCGGAAACCGGATTGCATAGCGGAGAAGGTACGGTGGGATTCGAAATGGTCGGTGATCTGTTTGTTAACTTGCTTTCAAAAACTTTCGAAAGGTAGGGCAGGATGGATATAGGTCTGTAACAGTTTGGATCTAGAGTGTCACCCCCTTTGAAGAGGGGGATGACCGCGGCAGCTTTCCAATCTCTGGGATCTCAGACGTTACGAAAGAGAGGTTGAACAGGCTAGTAATAGGGGTTGCGACAATTTTGGCGGCTAGTTTTAGAAAGACAGGGTCCAGTTTGTCTAGCCCAGATGATTTGTAGGGGTCCAGATTTTGTAGCTCTTTCAGAACATCAGCTGTCTGAATTTGTGTGAAGGAGAAGCGGGGGGGGCATGGGCAAGTTGCAGCGGAGGGTGCAGAGCTGGTGGCCGGGGTAGTGGTAGCCAGGTGGAAAGCATGGCCAGCCGTAGCAAAATGCTTGTTGAAATTCTCGATTATTGTCGATTTATCGGTGGTGATAGTGTTTCCTAGCCTCAGTGCAGTGGGCAGTTGGGAGGAGGTGCTCTTATTCTCCATGGACTTTACAGTGTCCCAAAACCTTTTGGAGTTAGTGCTACAGGATGCACATTTCTGTTTGAAAAGCTAGCCTTTGCTTTCCTAACTGCTTGTGTATATTGGTTCCTAACTTCCCTGAAAAGTTGCATATCACGGGGGCTTTTCGATGATAATGCAGTACGCCACAGGATGTTTTTGTGCTGGTCAAGGGCAGTCAAGTCTGAGGAGAACCAGGGAATACATGTGTAGATATGAGTTAACAGGGCTTTGCAGCAGTGCTGCCAACCGTCCACTACCTAGGATTCTCTCCAAGCTACTATGTGAACCTAACAATTTAGAAAATGTATTGTTGCATGTAAACAACCTTAAAACAAATAGTGTATGTTGTGTCTGTATATTGTATGCATTTGTCTATGGAACAATATAAACAGCCCCCTTCTATTCTTGTCCTATCCTCTAGTCCATCACGTCAGGCCTACGTACCTTTATTTTTCTTTAAGAGATTTTTGGCTCACAGGGGGGAGTCTTTCCTTCCTCTCAAATGTATAATTATCTTACTATCTAAATATAACTATTTACAGTATACACATGAACCAAGCCAAGAATGAAGACAAAGGACTGTGAAATGCTCCTTTGTGAGTGTTACTCATAGATTGCTGATGTGACAGAGAATGAAAGCTGTTTGCTCCATCAAGATACATTTTCAGAAATTACCTAAATCATTCCAGTGTCGAGTTAAAGTAACTGTAATAGTCTAGTCCAGAAAGTCTGAGAATACATTTTTAAATGTCACTTACGCAAACAAATGACATCTAAGAATAAAGAGGAATTCAGTTTTTATTGAATTCAGCTGAACAGGATTTAATTATCTTGTCTATTGTCAACAGGAATGTGCTTGGAGTTCCCAAAACCTGTGGTCGATCTCAGGGTTCAATCCAGTTTAGTGTTATGATGCTTGGGCTATAAAATAATTTTCTGCTGGAAAACATTATATACAGGTTCATTCATTGACCTCAGTATTAGAGATGTCCCTACTCGTTATATATTTAATGACCACGCAGGACTGTGACATACACCCTGTGGGGATCTATTTTCTCATAATTGGATCTGGATGTGATGAATAGCTTAGAAGGAATGCATTGGTGATTAAACGTAGAAGGTTTGTACTGTACTGATATAAATTGTTTCACATAACAAGCTGTGATTAATGTGAGGAGCTGTTTTAGGGAGTAGGGGGAGATAAGAACTTGTGTCTCAAAATATTAGACTACACTGCCTCTTTGTGATCTGTGAACCGTCCAAGGACCGTACTGCAAAAGTGCTGACTTTCTGGATAAGTTGCAAAACAACTAGACACCTGGCAACAGTGGAGCGCCAAGGGGCTGGGACCAGCCTGTGCGCCAACGGATAGGCTGAGTAAGTCTAAACCACGCTCAGTCTCTATTCTGATTGGCCAGCAGGGAGCGGGGACTATCTCTGTCAGAGTATTTTAAGAAGAACTCATAACAATGGCTTAGTTCTCTGAGTGCCCTGCGTGGTATTTCAGTGGACCCGTATATACGAACATCATATTTACCATTGAAGTGTTTGCATTAATTAAAATACTAGTCTATTTTAGAAGACGTGTATTGACCTCTTTTGTTCCTAATACCAGATTTGAATTGACACATTTAACAACCCTTAGCTCACCCTTTCCCTTCCTGTGAATGCAAGGCATGTTGTGCTACACATTTATATCATTTTATCTGGGCGAAAGGGATCCAATGGGGCAAAACCAACACCCTATAGACTCCTTGGATCCTTTCAAAGACGTATTTTACATTGAGATTGTAATAGAAATCGTTTCAGAGTGCATTCACAGACTGACAGACAAGTGAGGGCAAGCAACAAGGGTTAAAAAGGAAAACAACAGCTTTTATATTTCTCCAGACTTCCAAGTTCCTTAACCCTAACTCAACTTTCTAGTTACAGAATTGTTCATAAGCATAATTATGGGAAACATCTTCCACCCCAGCCTCCAACCCCCAATCCAGTCCAGCCATCTACAAGGCAACTTGAGGGTGTGTGGCAGAGGAGGCTGGTTGGAGGAGCTATAGGAAGACAGGCTCATTGTAATGGCTGGAATGGAATCAATGGAACGGAGTCAATATGTTTGATGTGTTTGATTACGTTCCATTTATTCCATTCCAGGTGCCCCGTGTAGCTCAATTGGTAGAGCATGGCACTTGCAACGCCAGGGTTGTGGGTTCGATTCCTACGGGGGGCCAGTATGAAAAATGTATGCACTCACTTACTGTAAGTCGCTCTGGATAAGAGCGTCTACTAAATGACTAAAATGTAATTACAATGAGCCCGTCATCCTATAGCTCCTCCCACCAGCCTCCTCTGGTGTGTGGCACTTAAATGTCACGAGAGACCCATGGTGTCTGTCTGGGGTTTCTGTTAAGAATGTGTGTGTGTGTACAGTACGTGGTGGTATTTGTGTTTTTATTATCTAAACTAGTGTTGCAATTCTGGCACCAAAACAACACCCCATTGTTCATCTGGCCATTGTTTGTTTACCAGCATGAGAGGTGGACAAAGAAGGGAACCGTGCCTGGTCTACACTTTGGGGACTGGCGTCATGTGGCATCCCAAAAACATGAGGGTGTGGGGTCCTTGTTTTGGGGAGTGTGCCTTGACTAGCCATTGTCACCTGAGACTGATGGTATTTTACTTATTCATCAACTAAGATCTGGACCCAAGATATAACTCAGCAAAACAGTCAGGGCTAGTTCATATTCCTTTTCACCTAAAAGGATAGTGGTTTTGGTAGCTTGCTGCATTGCCAAACTTCCCTGTACTTCTCTGAATCAAGGGATGAACATGACAAGAAGGAGGAGTGAGAAAAGAAGAGAGGGGAGGAGGGAACAAACATAATCACAGCTGGGAACGGCACTTTTTCCCCGTTGTGTGCCAACTTTCATAAAGAGCACGCTCCCCTATAATGAGAGAAAATGAGAGGCTGTTGATAATCGCTGTGATAGGCAGCCTCAATGGAAGGGCTGGGTCTCCAATGGCTGAGGAGCCTGCGATTGACTCACTATCAGCGTTGAGGTGCTGGGAAGGGCTGGCTGGCACTGGGACCCCATGGCTGATATAATGATATGGCTTCAGAGGTGTGGCGGCCTGGTTGACAACACTGGAGTGATACTGAGCTCCTACTGGGTGGCGGGCCAGATAAAAGGAGGGTGATGATGCTGTTGGAGTGTGTGTGTGTGTGTGTGTGTGTGTGTGTGTGTGTGTGTGTGTGTGTGTGTGTGTGTGTGTGTGTGTGTGTGTGTGTGTGTGTGTGTGTGTGTGTGTGTGTGTGTGTGTGTGTGTGTGTGTGTGTGTGTGTGTGTGTGTGTGAAGATCAGATATTGGTTGCTAAGCTGTGATTACATCACCTACCACCATTTTTTTAGATAGCTGTCATGCCAGAGTGACAGGCCAATGCTTTGCCCTATATGAGTATGTGAGTGTGCACCTTAAATAGACAAGTCTTGTACCAAGATGAAGAGCACATAGGTTTCCTGCTTGGCTTGAAACTGAACTGTATTTTCATAGGATTCTGTGAAAAAATACTTAATTTGCGTCCCAAATGACCTTGATGCTCATTTTACGATAAACACCATGCCCTAGTTTCCAGGATGTTCACAATCAAAGGGGAAGATGCGGTGCCGGAGTTGGCAGATTGTTAATTTGATTGCAAGATTTATACTGGAAATGTGTGTACATAATCTCCTTTTATCTCTACATTTGAAGTGAAGGATCCCACTGGGCACAGACATCAGTTCATCTAGTTTTGATTTACATTTCGTTGAGTTGTCAACTAACGTGAATTCAATGTAAAATCAACAAAAAATATCACCGTCATTGGATTTAGGTTAAAAGTTGGGTGGAAGAAAAATGAAATGCCCTCATGTTGATGATTTTTTTTCAAATCCAATCAATTTTCCACATTGATTCAATGTCATCACATTGTGTTTTTTGGTTGAAATGACGTGGAAACAATGTTCATTCAACCAGCTTGGGCCCAGTGGGATCTAACATGACTTGATATAAGCAAGCACATTTATCAGTGGACTGTTATATTATGTGAATCTTGGGATTCATCACATTGGAATTGTGGTGTCTAAGCAATTTATGACTTTGCTAACGTTTGCAAATGGTATCTTAGAGGATGTTGATTCAGCTTAGGGAAGCATCTGGAGAACAGTTCTATAGGGGCACCCTAAAACAGAGGAAGTCTGTTGTGTGGAGACATGGGATTGGTCTGTAGGGGAAACCACCCATATCATGTTAAAGATTATAAATACTTGGTTGGGACAAAGGAGGACAGAATAACATATTACAGATTGGGTCCGTTGTTCTCAAGATGCCTGCAGATGTCTGTAAATTTACGCTGAAATCTTTTGAAATAATAAACCTTTATAATCAAAGTACAGTGTAAGCGGACTCCTTGTTCTCACAGCATAATTAGCAACATATTTTTAGATACCACAGAATCATTACATATGTGTTTTATTTCACCAAGAGTTTGATATGATCACTATTGTGGCATTAGCCTGGGCTTGGAATCCTGGGTAAAGAGACGACCAGAGATGGTCAGTGGCTGCGTAGTTAGTGAGAGGAAGGATGACAGGAGACAACAATCTTAGAGTTTATTTTCTAGTGTATAGCAACAGTTGTCTCCTGATCACATATAGTTCTAGTAGGGTATATCCTGATCTAGTCGGCCAGTCCCAAGACTGTGAATAGGATGCTTTCATATATGATACATTATAAATACATTTGATGTACAGTTGTAGGATCTTAATTTGATCACCCTGTTGAAGGAGAACTTTTCTGCAATGTAGAACATGTCAAACTTGTAGTTTATTTGAGGTTTAAAAAGGCTTCTGAAGTTTGTAATTTCCACTTTGAAATTCAGACTTGATTTTCCCTTATGAAAAATGTATCAACCCCTACAAAAATGTCCATTAATTTTAATCAACATAATCATTCACATTTCCTGTTACTGCAGGATTATTTTCCTGCTGTAGAAAACTGGCTCAAATTAAGATACTACATCTGTATCTGGAATTTACCAAGCTATACAATCTCATCAAAATAATGAAACAATCCATAAACAATAAAGGGCATGATTATTCGAAACATGAAATTAGCAATTACTTGGCCTTGTTATCTAAATTTAGTTTGTTTTTAAAGAAATTAAAAACATATTTTGCTTTTTTTACTTTATCATGAGTAAAGAAAAAATTAACATTATGGGAACAGAAAAATGTAGTCAAGAAATTAATAGGCTTTACTAAATCAAGAATACATGTTTTATTTGCATAGCTTAATTTCAGATGAACTTGCTCTTTAACTAAAACTGATGGAGTCGAGTGATACAAATATCTTCTTCCATCTCGTCCCTGGGGGAGTGGGGAGTACGGAGTTCCTTTTATCCGGTGTTTTGGAGGGGATGCAGGGGCCTGCGGTGGCGCCTGATAGGGTAGGGTAGGCTACTTTCAAGCATTCATCTTCCCCGGTGGATGAGCTGAACCGAAAATGTTAAGGGGTGTGGATTTGAGCAGGGGAGGGGGGCGTGCAGAGATTTGAGAGATTGTGGGATCCCTGTCTGTCTCCCTGGTTCTCCCCTCTTTGCTTATAAAAGCATGAAACACATGTCTCCACCGCAGTTGTATTTCGCGCGCAATTGCATGCAGCAGGTGTCAAGGACTACATCAATCCATTCATTGAGGATAGTGGCAACGTTGAGGTAGAAATGGCTGAATCGATGCTCATCTTGAGAATGTGTTCCATAATGATGGTCCTTGGTTTTTCAGGTAAGAATACAAAATCCTAAACTCTTCTTCAAGGTTTGAATATTTCTATAAATAAACATATTAATTAGGCCTACTTTGATATTTGTTGGGAGTGGGATTATTTTTTGTTTTTAATTGTATTTATTCGATTATTTATTTGTTTATTTGTTAATTATTTGTCAATATGCATTTGCCTATAGTTTAAATAATATATACATATATAGACACAAAATGTCACTGTTGGAGTTCATTTGTTTGAATATGGGGTATGTATGCCTCAGTGTAATGACTTTCTTCATTAAAATCCTTGGCAGAAATGGTTTTTATCCATATCCAATATACTATTTAAATATCAGTATATCAGAGCTGGTATAGCCTATATATGACGATCATATCACTGCTGCAGATGTAGGATCTTAATTTGATCACCCTGTTGCAGGAGAACTTTCCTGCGATGTGGGACATTTAAAAACTTGGTGTGTGTTTAAAAAGGCTTCTGAAGTTTGTAATTTCCACTTTGACATTTCAGACTTCATTTCCACTTAAGATACATTTATCAACCCCTACAAAAATGTACATTAATTATAATCCACATAATAAGTCACATTTCCTGTTGCTGCAGGATTATTTTCCTGCTGTAGAAAACTGGCTTCCCCTCACAGGGAACATGGTTCACAGTTTGTGTTCTGTCATGAGATTCACTGGACTTGTTTGTCTTACTTTTCATTTACATGTTTTTTAATCTTACCTAAGTGATTCAATCCAACTTTACAGAGCTAACTAATGTGAACATTTTCCTTGCCAATTTTCCCTACATGTACAGTATACAGCATTTTCAACACATTCCTCAAGTACATGAATGTGGTACTACATCCATACAGCATTCCTAATACTAGAACATAGGAGAGAATACTGAGTTTGGTCATTATGTTAAAACATTTGATAGAATAAATCCAATCTCTACTGAGTTTCATCAGCGTGAGGTGTACCCAGAGCAATGTCCAAGCTCATCTATTCCTGATGCTGAATTGTAATAGGAGATAAATGCTTTCTGAATCCATCCCAGCCCATAACTTGGCAGTGATCTTTAAAATGCCGAAGAAGAGATGCCAACTAACTACTCTTATTCTAATTCCACCACATCTAAACTCATCCTAATTAATCCAGACGTGATTGTCAAAGCTGTATCTTCCCTCTGCTGTAATTTGGTTTTGGCTCCAAGAGCCCCCTGACCTTGTTTTCCACCCAAATTGATGATAGGGGATAGGAAAGCAAAAGGTTGGAAATCTATCCAACCATTTCACCTTTCAGTGGCCAAAAGAGACAAAGGACATAAAGAAAGAAAGTAAGTTATGAGGCGAAGGAGATGTGGCCATCTAAGAGAACTGGGACGCAGACATAGAGCCTGTCTCATCTACAGCCATACAGCCTGTCTCAGCCTCAGCCATATAGCCTGTCTCAGCCACAGCCATGCAGCCTGTCTCAGCCTCAGCCATATAGCCTGTCTCAGCCACAGCCATGCAGCCTGTCTCAGCCACAGCCATACAGCCTGTCTCAGCCACAGCCATACAGCCTGTCTCATCCTCAATACAGGAAGGAATAGTGTGCTGCTCAGGAAGTCCACCACTTTCAAGGTCCCTGCCTTTCTTTTCCTGGCCGCCTGTCAGCGTGCTGCAATTAGTCCCTAGGAGCCTATTTATAGGCCTATCTTACTATCTCCAGTTAAACAATAGGACAATAGGGTACACACATGCTCTGTCTGATGGCAATCTGCAGGGCTTCAGCGTTGACAGGAGCAATTGAGACCTCTCTCTGGCAGGTTTCCCAGGTCAAATCAATCAACTGATCTCTCTTGTAAATGTACAGTGTTGATGAGTGCACCGTTACAGTTTGTAGTAGAGATACAGTGTAGAACATAGATGGTAGATAAATGACAGGTGAGGTTTGGTGGTATTTGATTAATCATACTAATGTATTCTTAATCAATTCGATAGGCAGGCCCAAATGTTTGGCTCTGGGTTCTCATTTTCAATAGTTATTCCAGAATATGGAAGTTTCAAGTGGTGTTACTGTTAGGTGTCTAAAAGGTTGTTATAATATTGCTCTTCTTCTTCACTGTCTCAGAGTCCAAAATGGAAATCATCACCCACACAGCAGATGTGTTGCTGGGTGAGAATTCCATGCTCCTCTGCAAAGGTTGGTACAATGTTCTGGCCATTTCCATAAGAGCAACATTTTACCCTGCTTGAACAAATACAATATAATGCGAAAAATGTAAAGGGTAGAGTGTCTTCTGCATATTGTAGTACACTGGCATATGCAGTTGTATGAATTTATATATCCTTAACAAATTATTAATATATGATACACACAACCACACATAACCCCTCTTAGCTGGTGGGGAAGGAGAGATCACCTGGCAGAAAGATGGAGAGGATGCTGAAGATGAACAGGTTGAGAAAGTGGATGAGACATCGTCAAAACTGTTCATCAGGAATGCCAAGATGGAGGATACAGGACGGTACACATGCCTCTGTGAATTTGAGACAGGTCACAGAGATGATGTATCCTTGACCATCTTTGTCTACGGTAAGATGTTTAAAGTAAAACTTTTCACCTGGCTAATATGACCAAGAGTCAGTGTTGAAGGGTATTTCTTGTATTGTTTGAGTATTGAGCTAATTAATGTTGGCTTGCAAGATCAAAGACGCTATATTGCTCATATCCCTATCACACACACACACACGTTTGACCCCTAACCCTAACCCTTAACCCTAACCTTAACCCCAAACCCCCAACTCAATTCCTAACCCTAAACCTAACCCCTAACTCTAACCCTAATTCTAACCCTAACCCTAAACCTAACCCCTAAGCCTAAAATAGCCTTTTTCCTCGTGGGGAACGGTGACATTTTCACAGTGACCATCTCGCTCTCTCCATCCCTCTCTCAACTCACCCAGAGCGGCCATCTTTCGGGCAAACACCGGTCTACCATGAGTTCCTGGAGGGTCAAGATGCGGTTATCACCTGCTTGGTCACTGGCAAGCCGGGGGTGGAAGTCAACTGGGAGAGGGACCATCAGAAACTGCACTCTGACGGTAGGAGGGGTGCCCTCGCAATAGCCGCTTCTGACAGTTCACGTGGTATGGGGGTCTCTTAGCTTCCTAGCTCCTCACACTAGCTGCTGCCTGCCTGTGACTGATGGAGAGGTGGCGATGGTGGACACGCTGTTGAGGGGCGGGAGGGGTCATGCAGCTCATAGGCTATTCCGATTTGCCACCAAATCGAGGGATGCTTTCCGGACTCTTCCCCGGAAACATCTGATTCAAATCTGACAACCTTAAAGAGAGAGCGTGATTGCTTTTTGAAGCTTGGTTATAATGATGATGAAGCAGACAGAACGTGTTCCTGACGCTGAGATGGGGCTGATCTTTCTTTTCCCTGTTGCCATGTCTTGCTCCCAGCAGGTCGGATCACAATACTGAAAGACAACTCTCTACAGATCAAGAACATCAACAGGAAGGATCATGGATCCTATACCTGTGAGGGCAAAATCAAGGACCGGCACATTTCCGAAAAGCTCGTCATCACCATTTTTGTCAACGGTGGGGTTTACTCAAAGTGAAGGAGGGAATAAGGGATATTTTAGGATCTTTATTTCATATAAACTCTGTATAGACCAGAGGATTAGGTGTGGTGTTGTATTTGACTATACTAAATCATGTTTCCTCTGACCCTCCTGCTGTAGTTCCTCCCACAGTGAAGATCCATGAGGAGGTGAAGAATGTCATGGCCGGACCAGAGACCAATGTCTCCCTCAGCTGCCTGGTCGAGGGAGTCCCCCAACCGAACATCACCTGGACAACGTGAGTGTGTGTGTGTGTGTGTGTGTTTGCTCACACCACTCATGTGCATGTGTGTAAAGCCAGAGTTTCCTGCTCGATACAGTTTGCAATAAAACAGAGAGAGCGAGAGAGCGAGAGAGAGAGAGAGAGAGAGAGAGAGAGAGAGAGAGAGAGAGAGAGAGAGATAAAAGAGTGTATTGGAAAGTGTGTGTTTGGGTGAAGGCGTCCAGTGTGTCTATATTTATGTGGTCATCTATGTCTCAGTGCACCACTAATGTGGCGTGCCATCCTGTCTGTGAGGTTGACTGTGTGTCTCACTTCCTGTCAGCTTCCTTATCAGCACCGTGCTAATGTTCTGTAGCACCAGGCCTCACGTGTCTGTCTGTCTGTCTGTCTGTTGGCGCTTCCCTCCTCAGCCCAGACTCTTCAGATGAGTCCCGCTACAAGTACAACTCAGACAAGAGTGAGCTGATTATCTCGTCCGTAGTCAGGAGTGACTATGGAGAGTACATCTGCACGGCCAAGAATAAGATCGCAGAGAGCAGTGCCATGATCATGCTGGATGTCTCAGGTGTGGTTTTTTAGAGAACATCAGGAAACACACTCCTCCTGGAAACAAACAGCTTTAGCTTCATAAAACCAAGCTTTCTCCAAAAGAACAGATTAAAAATAGCTTGTTATTTGAATACTTCCTTCCAGATGTTTACGTTCCTGATATACAGAGACATCATGGAGAATTTGATTCTGTGTATGCAACCATTTTCTGTCAGACAGTCTAGTGAGCCTGAGCCAATAGAAGGTGTTTCGGAAAACAAACCATTTGATCCCATTCAAACCCATTACCTGTGTACCATTTTCAATTTGAATGTTAAACCAGGGAAAAGCAGCAGTGTGTGTCTCTCATCAGATAATAAATCAAAGTTAATCTTCAGGTGTCTGCACAGAATGAGTACCTTGAAGGAAAATGGGGAAGGTTCATGGTTTTTCAATTTCAGTCAAGTGGAGGGTATGGTATTTTTTAAAATCTAGTTCTGGGGAGGGTCATGTAATTTGTAATTGATGAAATTTCAATATTTCTCAGTGTTTTAGAATGAGTTGCTTATTAGGCTATATATGGACGTGTGCCTGATGCCACCCCTCATATCTGATTCTCCACTGGTTGGACAATATCAGGTGTGCCTATAGGCTATTTAGAGTGGTCTCAATCAAATGTAGGCTATAGGCTATGAAGTGCATGCTCGTAGAAGCACAGAGCAAAGTTATATTTCTAAGATAGCTGCTGGGATGGTGTAAATAAAACTAGGCTGCATTACACACTGCAATGGAAAATCCAACCCTGAGCCCCGGCCTCCTCTGCTCTTGCTGATCAAAAACCTTTTTGTGTCCTGCCTAACCAATGGCTGTGCTGTGTAGGCCTAAGGTGGCAGTTCAGGAGGAGAGTCCAAGGCATTTTTTTATTAGGCCTAGTCTAAAAAATGCACTAACTTGAGCACAGACTAGCCTATAGCTTATGTTCTGTTCAGATTGAGGAGAGCACAAAGATGAGAAGGAGGACCAGAGGTCAACTTTGATAGCTTGCTACTACTATCATTTATTTTGATTAAAAATAATATGTTTCTTGCCCATGTATTTCTTCAGAGGGCTTTGTGTTGGAGCATTTTCTTCCTATTTAAGAAATAAGAGAGAGGCCTACCTGTTTGACAGACAAAATTAGGTTATAGGCTGCTATATCCATAGATTTGTCCGTCAATTCCTCCACCCACCATGCACTCTTTAAATAGCCCACCCCCGTGTCAGTGAAGGGTTGTTAAGTTAAAACCAAGACACAAATTGAGGGGGTATGAGAGGGTATACCATAGGCCTACCTTTTATTAAAGAAAAGGGCAAAAAGCACAGGCCTACCCCTTGTTAAATTAAGATTTTGAAGAAAATAAAACAGAATCCGATTACATAAAATGATCTACACTAAATGTACAAAACACCTGCTCTTTCCATGACATAGACTGACCAGGTGAATCCAGGTGAACACTATGGTCCCTTATTGATGTCACGTGTTATTCAATCAGTGTAGATGAAGGGGAGAAGACAGGTTAAAGACAGGTTAAGCCTTAAGACAATTGAGACATGGATTATGTGTGCCATTCAGAGGGTGAATGGGCAAGACAAAACATATGCTGAGGAATATTTCTGTCTTTAATAAAGCCATGTGATGTGAAATCCATAGATTAGGACCAAATGAATTCATTTCAATTGACTGATTTCCTTCTATGAACTGTAACTCAGTAAAATCTTTGAAATTGTTGCATGTTGCGTTGATTTTTTTGTTCAGTATAATTCTGTCACTATCAGTTGATTAAGCTATTCACTTTCTGTCCAATAGAAGATGTTTAAACCCGGACAGCTTTTAGGGAAACACTTGTGACCTTCTCTCGTTGGGTCAAACCATGGAAGAAGAGCAGCCAGCAGTTAAAGCTTACATTTTTCTGCGTCGGTAGGCGTACTCCTCATATGTCTCAGATTTAATTATTTACAAACAGGGACAGGTTCATTGCAAACAAGACAAACTGATTTGGCATTGGAGAAATATGATAAGATGAACACATAGGCCTATCTCTCTGTCCAGTCTTAGCCTGTAATTTCGGTAATTTGTGTGGTATTAAAAAAGATTCTGCTAATATGTAAAATTACGTAGAATTACATGAAATGTTTATACATGTTTTCTCAGACCTGCAAATACGATGATAGATTTATGCAGTGCTTTTACTATAAAGGAAATCTTTCCACCTTGTCCACGGTGGTCTGCAAACCCACAACCTTCTGGCCCTGGCCGCAGCCCTGTGCGCAATCAACATTCCTGCGTTGCCATGTAATGCTTACAGGACAAAGAACAGTTTCTAAAACGTCATATCTAAGGCTCTGGTCTGTCCAAGGAGAGAGGGTAAACAGTAGACATGTTCCCTGCTTTCCACTTTATGTTTTCATTATTATTTTGGGTATAGGGGAGGGTCACTTGTTTTTTGTTTTTTATGTTCAGGGAAGGTTAAATATATTTTGCTGAAGGAAGGCCCATCAATTTTTATTTCAGAGAGGTTAGATTTTCTCCATGTAACCCTTATCATAAATAACGTTCACTCCCTAACCATACACAAGACCAATATCTTGCTGGCTTAACCATACACAAGACCAATATCTTGCTGGCTTAACCATACACAAGACCAATATCTTGCTGGCTTAACCATACACAAGACCAATATCTTGCTGGCTTAACCATACACAAGACCAATATCTTGCTGGCTTAACCATACACAAGACCAATATCATGCTGGTCTTCGAAGCCATCTGAACACACAACTCACAATCATTTTTCCTATTTAACAGAAGATGAATATATATTGTTAATAATTTGCACATATTCTTATCTAATGTAAATTGTTTGTGATTGTCACACAAAGCACTCAGTTCTTCCTGTCTCTTGTTCTGTACGTGTCTCCAGAGCATCCAGTAGCAATGCTGAGCCAGGAGAAGATGGAGGTGGAGCCTGGCCAGACACTCTCAGTGTCCTGTAATGTCTCAGGACACCCTATGCCCGCGCTGCAGTGGGTCAGGAAGACCAACAATGACCACCTCGTAAAAGTAGTAAGACAGACGTTTTTTTTAATTAAAAAGACTGATGATATGATACGTTCACACAGTGGCATTAATTACTAAAAACATTGGGGGAGAACCAGGCAGAGAATTAGTTTTTTGTTATATTTCTCTCCTCTGAATTCCTGTCTGGTTGTGTTTGTGTGGACACAGGACGCTGGTGGAGGTCGAGTGAGAATGGAGGATGGCTATGTCCTGGTCATTGACAATGTGACACCCTCTGATGGAGGTCTATACAGCTGCATGGCTATCAGTCCTGTTGGCAACACCTCCACAGACTTCAGCCTGCAGAGTAAGGCCACTCTTGACCTTCCTACTCTTTTATGATAATACTTAGCGCTAACACAACATCCCACTGGACACAGACGTCCGTTCAATGTTTAATTTTGATTTACAGTTGGTTGACTAACTAACTAAAATGTCACCATGTCATTGGATTTAGGTTAAAAGTTGGGTAAAAAACTTTTTTCAAATCCAATCAGTTTTTTTACGTTGATTCAACATCATCGCATTTAATTTTGGGGTTTAAATGACATGGAAACAACGTTGAGTCAACCAGTTTTCACCTTTCTATAAAGGGACAAGCAGCCACAAACCACTATAATATAAAAAAATAACTGAAAACAATGGGAGTTTTTAACTTAAGTGTAGGTACTCTATTTACATTTGCAGTGATCACCGTTTTTTGTTTCTAATGGCAATGTTCTTCTTCTTTCATCCTGACATGCTCATTCTCTCTTCACCTCTCTCTGTCTTTGAACTGCTCTGCACCTCCCTCCTTCCACCCTCTCGTTCTCCATTTTTCTCTTATCTCTCCTCCCCCAGCCTGGCCAGGTAAAGCATCCCAGGTGAGTGGCACCCCAGGGCCCACGTCGGTCCACTTCACCCTGGGGGGCTTCCCCTGGTGGACGGGGCTCTCCCATCACCAACTTCATCCTCCAGTGGAAGACAGGAAGTGAGAACAATTGGCAGGAGAGAGTCATCCAGTCCACAGGTAAAAACCTGACTCTCAGTGACCAATCTATTTAATGAAATACTGTAGATGATGTTTGGGACAGTTACATAAGATGAATCCAATGAATACGTTGAGGACTAGAAGTCGTATCTGAATACTGATTTCCCATTTTAGTGATATGACTGAGTAGTTTGAGTGTATAAATATAAAAGTGATATGTGTGTGTTCATGCACTCTGTTGTTTGTGTGCAGACCCCCTGGTGATCACACATCTGTTTCCCTACACCTCCTACTCTGTCCGATTTGCCCCTCGGAACAACCTGGGACAGGGAGGTTTCTCAGACGAGCTCACCGTCCGCACACAGGGCATACGTGAGTGTCACCCTCCTCTTCCTCCTCTCTCTCTCTTCACTCCGAATCGCATCATATCTAGGCAAATGCAGTATAATTATTATTAAATGTCACCAACTATCGTTGTTCAAACTGCATTACTTGTGTTAACAAGCTATGTCCATATTGTGATACAAACTATATCCATATTGCCTACTGTTTTGAGTTTCTATATATATTGGCTGGAAGAAATGTTCATCTGCCATCATTCACTCATTCCACTGTCACATGATCATCCACATGACATCGTCACCTGCTCGCTGACGGCTACTCATGCTCCATTATTGCCCCACTCCTGATGTCATCATCCCATTCCATTGGCATTCGGCCCCGCAGGAGGTAAAGTACTGACACGTGTTGTGAAACTCTGCAAAGCCAGTTTTTTCATGGATAACCAACCTACCATAATGACAGTAGATTTTACTACAACACTGTGTAGTTATAAGCTGACTGATGCATGAACACGCCTGACCTCCTGTACCTACTGTACCAACACACTGCCCCTCCCTTCCCAGGGGAACCAGACAGCCCGGTCCTGGTGGCCAGCGAGGGGAAGGTTGAGGGCAATATGTTCTCAATCCCTTTAACGCAGTTGGACAACGGAGGCTCCCCCATTATCCACTACATTGTCCGCTACAGAGTGGTGAGTATGCATGCGTTTTTTGTTTTTCAGTGAAGACAAAAGATCAAGACATTACAGAGTGTGCATGTCCTTAACCCCCACTCTCTGTCTCTCTCTTAGAATAAGGTGGACGAGGACTGGAGGCAGAAGGACCTGCCATCCAACTCGACAGTGATCAACCTCCATGACCTGCAGTATAATTCAGACTACCACATGGAGGTGCTAGCCGTCAACCCCAACGGCTCCTCCAGCCCCGCCAAGCTCAACTTCAACATCCCACAGCCTGGTAAGCTGCTATGGCATACTGTAGTAGTGAAATAAATCTTGAGACCATCTGAGAGGTGTCAGAGGCAAGGACACACCAGAACTCAACAACAATATAGCAAACAATTATATACTTTATTAAACATTTAATTTCATAAGACTGCGTGGAGTATCTGAGATAGGCGCCCTACTATATTTATGCAGTCTATGCATCTCAACTGGAGCCTGAGTAGGAAGCGAAAACTGTGGTGTAAGAAACACATAGGCTATGAGCTTAATTACACACTAGGAGGTGACACTGCACACAAAGGTGGGAACATGTGGTTACAAGGCAAACTGGACATCAAATACTCTTAAAGCATGCGACCGACTTCACTGCAGACAGTTGCTTGGACCAACACAAACAGTCAAAAGATCCACACAATAGTGACAAAGGCATATATAGGACCCAGACCTCTTAAGTTACATAACTGTTCTGCCCGCCCTTCATAACCCCCGCTGTAATTTAAAAAGCTACTCCTAACAACTAAACACATTTAACAGGATTTAGCCAACAGAATACAGTTGGAGTCGGAAGTTTACATACACTTAGGTTGGAGTCATTAAAACTAGTTTTTCAACCACTCCACAAATTTCTTGTTAACAAACTATAGTTTTGGCAAGTCGGTTAGGACATCTACTTTGTGCATGACACAAGTAATTTTTCCAACAATTGTTTACAGACAGATTATTTCACTTATAATTCACTGTATGAAAATTCCAGTGGGTCAGAAGTTTACATACACTAAGTTGACTGTGCCTTTAAACAGCTTGGACAATTCCAGAAAAAGATGTCATGGCTTTAGAAGCTTCTGATAGGCTAATTGATCATCAACATAATTTGAGTCAATTGGAGGTGTACCTGTGGATGTATTTTAAGGCCTACCTTCAAACTCAGTGCCTCTTTGCTTGACATCATGGGAAAATCAAAAGAAATTAGCCAAGACCTCAGAAAAAAAATGGTAGACCTCCACAAGTCTGTTTCATCCTTGGGAGCAATTTCCAAACGCCTGAAGGTACCACGTTCATCTGTACAAACAATAGTATGCAAGTATAAACACCATGGGACCACACAGCCGTCATACTGCTCAGGAAGGAGACACGTTCTGTCTCCTAGAGATTAATGTACTTTGGTGCGAAAAGTGAAAATCAATCCCAGAACAACAGCAAAGGACCTTGTGAAGATGCTGGAGGAAACAGGTACAAAAGTATCTATATCCACAGTAAAACGAGTCCTATATCGACATAAACTGAAAGGCCGCTCAGCAAGGAAGAAACAACTGCTCCAAAACCGCCATAAAAAAGCCAGACTACGGTTTGCAACTGCACATGGGGACAAAGATCATACTTTTTAGAGAAATGTCCTCTGGTCTGATGAAACAAAAATAGAACTGTTTGGCCATAATGACCATCGTTATGTTTGGAGGAAAAAAGGGGTACTTGCAAGCCGAAGAACACCATCCCAACCGTGAAGCACGGGGGTGGCAGCATCATGCTGTGGTGGTGCTTTGCTGCAGGAAGGGACAGGTGCACTTCACAAAATAGATGGCATCATGAGGAAGGAAAATTATGTGGATATATTGAAGCAACATCTCAAGACATCAGTCAGGAAGTTAAAGCTTGGTCGCAAATGGGTCTTCCAAATGGACAATGACCCCAAGCATACTTCCAAAGTTGTGGCAAAATGGCTTAAGGACAACAAAGTCAAGGTTTTGGAGTGGCCATCACAAAGCCATGACCTCAATCATATAGAAAATGTGTGGGCAGACCTGAAAAAGCGTGTGCGAGCAAAGAGGCCTACAAACCTGACTCAGTTACACCAGCTCTGTCAGGAGGAATGGGCCAAAATTCACCCAACTTATTGTGGGAAGCTTGTGGAAGTCTACCCGAAACGTTTGACCCAAGTTAAACAATTTAAAGGCAATGCTACCAAATACTAATTGAGTGTATGTAAACTTCTGACCCACTGGGAATGTGATGAAAGAAATAAAAGCTGAAATAAATAATTCTCTCTACTATAATTCTGACATTTCACATTCTTAAAATAAAGTGGTGATCCTAACTGACCTAAAACAGGGAATTTTTACTAGGATTAAATGTCAGGAATTGTGAAAAACTGAGTTTAAATGTATTTGGCTAAGGTGTATGTAAACTTCCGACTTCAATTGTAGGTACAGACATGACACTAAACATTTAAATGTCACATTTAAAAACATTTAGCTTGTCTAGCTGACGAGACGCTCCCATGGGGTCTGAGTGTGTGCACCCTTGCTGAGACGGCAGGCATGGCATGTTGCAGGCCGACAGTAGGTACATACCTTAGATGCACTGAGTAGCCTTAGCTTTAAGCAACAGCCCAAAAAATAGCTTTCTTATCTGGTTGTCGTCGGCAGCCCTACACAGCAGCGAATGACACCCTCCCACCATTATAGGGTGAGTGCAATATAATTGCTAGGGCTACAGAGCCTCACGTTCATCAAAGGACCAGCTCCCCCGCTACCACCTTTCTGCTCTCTCACCTTATAATAGTTTTTCCAGAGTTCCGGGCAGAGCTGGCAAACAGGCACAGGTGCCAGCAATTAGTTCATTATTTGGTGACGTCATTCCTTGCGAGCTGTTTCACAGCTTTACCACAGTTACATACTGGAAAACGGACTATTGCCCAATAGAGAGGAAAATATCTCTGAACTAAAAACAGTTACAGAACAGAGCAGCCAGAGCAGGATAAATATGATTCTCTCTCCCTCGCTGTGTCTCTCTCTCCTTCTCTCCCTCCCTTTCATCCCCTCCCTTCCCTTCTTCCCTTTCAGTAGCCAAGATGAATCAGGGTGGGATGGGGAAAGGGGCTGTGGCAGGCATTGTCATGCTCATCTTCTTGGTGCTACTGATCGCCGTGGACACCACCTGTTGCTATACCAACCGCTGCGGCATGTTGATGTTCCTGGCTGTCAAGCTGTTTGGGCAGAAGGTCCCTGGGATGAAGACTGTGGAGGAGGGTGATGGCATCTCTAATGGGTAACACTGTTCTCTAGCCTACTGTCTGTCTGTTCCTCAACGTAACGTGTTCAGAGGGTTGTAGTGTGGTTATGTGTGTTTCTCTATATGAACCCTCCTGAGCCTCAGTTTATGTGTGTCCTTCAATGCAGAGACTTGAAGTTGAATGGGCTAGGCATACCGAGGGATAGCATCCCAAAACTGCAGACACAAAATGTGGCAAAGAATGGGTTGCAGGCGGAGGTCACATGCGACAAAGCGCCCCTCACCAAATTCGAGTAGGTGGCCCATGATGATGTCAGAGGGGTGGACACAGCCCACCCTCGCCCTAAACGGTCTGTGATCCATAAAAAATGGCAAAAAGAGGCACCTCTGCACTTCTAAGTCAGCAAGTGTGTTTGATCACTGACTAATTATATTATAAGTAATATAACCATGTGCAAAGTGATTCCCTTAGCCATTTTTTTATACCCATTTTAATTGTTAGGTAGCCACCACCCACTTGCCACTGCTAGAGTCTTTGATGATTTGAACTGACGAACACAGGAATACCCTCTCAGATTTAGAAGGCACACAGTCTTATTTTCCTGTATTTGCATGTGCGTATTTCGTTACTGAGGTAAAGACTCATTAAATATTTCCATGGCTAGCTGTATTGAGTTGTATTTTATATCTAACCTGACCCATCATTTCCTGTCAGGAAAACGTCCCCCAATGGAGATCCAGCCACAGAGGCCTGAGTTACTGAACAGGAAGTGACATCATAGTATCTGAAGAATGGAACCAGTAAATGCCAAAGTTGAAAGGAGGAAGTATTGTGAGTTGGGGGTCTTAGTTAAATGTTTTTTGAGAGTTCCCAGGACAGTCCAAGTTGAGAAAGAAAAAGGATTAGGAAAGTTATCTGTGAACTCTAATGTCTATGTGTAATTTCATCCAACCCTGTGCAATCTCATGTTAAGTGTTACGTTTCCTTGATTTTATATTTCAGTACATTCATGTTATATTTCAGCACTTTAAGGCTGCTGTAAATTGTCAGGGAGACCTTCGTAGTTTATGAATTGAATCATAACTCATTATTTATTGAAGTCTATATTCACTTTAATCTGCAAAAAATCTGTAAGTGACATATCATTATTTAATAAGGACAGTTTATTCTAACATATTAACATATTTCCACATTCAATATACAGTATCCAGCATGATCACATTAACAAATAACAACGTGTCAAAATTACATCTCTTCAAGGATTGTAATCATGACAAATATACAGAGCTCTTATATATTACAGAGAAATATGATATGCTTATTTTTTTTATAATATGTTGTTAAATTGCATTCCCTGTGTGCTCATGTAATCGTTTTATGTTAGTATTTGTATAATTATCCAATTTTGTACTGTTTATTTTGTATATTGTACACTGTACATAGTTTGTACATACACATACACCATAACAGCTATGTATTTAGCTATTTTAAAAAATTGACTTAAAAACATGCTTGTTTTCATTCACTTTTCTTCAGATGCCCATACTGTAGGCCAGGACTGCCCAACCCTGTTCCTGGAGAGCTACCGCCCTGTAGGTTTTTGCTCCAACCCTAATCTATCAAACCTGATTCTAATAATTAGCAGGTTAATAAGATGAATCAGGTTAGTAACACGTGGGGTTGCAGTGAAAACCTACAGGAGGGTAGCTCTCCAGGAACAGGGTTGGGCAACCCTACTGTAGGCCTTGTGGTCTCGATATCAAAGTTCTCTGACCACCTCAGTGTGTTTGTGGTTGGCTGTAGATAACCGCATCATCATCCTCTGCCTTGTTATTCCGCTGCCTCCTTTTAAGGGGAACAGGTTTTAGTGCAGATCTACATTTGTATTTACCCAGTAGTTATTAAGATATTACAGACACTACGAAATGTAAGCCTGTTATTGCATTATTGCGTACACGTTTTTTGCAAGTTATTATGCAAGTGTTTTGATACAAAAGAAAATCCTTGTGCAATTTACTTTGAGAGTCTCACTCACTCTGTGGTTATTTACCTGGGTGAAGGAGCAGGCCTGATTTTGAGCTCTGCATAGTTCAGATCATCAGGATCAGTGATCGGCTTGGCTGACTGTCTCATATTTTCATAGATGTCCTCTGGTGTAGACAAGGTTGCTTTCTGTATCTAACAGTCAGAATACAGTCAAAATACTGAGCACCGGCCCCTGACATAGAATTACTCTCTTTCTACTCTTTGGCATACTTTAATTAACTCAAAGTTAAATGGGATTGATTTCCACATTTACCATTCACTTTCATACGAGCTGTTTTTTTTATCTAAGAAAAACAGAACAATAAATTCCATGTGGAAGGTTTGTTTGGCAATGACAACATGACCCATTGCATCACTTTGAAGTGACACTCCACAGTTACCACATTTAGTAACTTCCCTTCAGACAACAGACTGACTGAGTTGGTGAAGGGTTGTAGAAGCAGACAACCACAGTAAGGCCACTGTTAGTACTTTCTTTTCCTCTGATCACCTACCTGGGGGACTGGTTTGGTCGGAAGCTTCTTCTCGGCCGTGATCCACTTCCGTCTGTGGTTGATAAAACAAAGAGAGAATTCAGCCATAAAGGCCAATTAAATAGCCTGTCATGCTTTTTAGTAACTTTCCACTGTGGGCCAACCAAACCAACAGTTGGTGGTTGTCGATGCCAGTATGGTATATCTTTTGAAAGAACATTTGGAAAGAAGGAAGTTGTGTAAGTCTCAGTTGTGACATAATTACGACATCAAGCCTGTGGACAGTGCATTTTCATTTGCATGCACAGCTAAAGAGGGAGGGGAATGGGGCAAATAGAATTCTGTATATTTCTAAAGAATATAGAGGAGAGAAGGCCCTTCAGTGCACTATAATATATGTTTAGTTCTTTATAAGACATTTTCAAACCACTCACCTTCTTATGTAAATGTAGAGCACCACAATCACTGCTGTGACAAGGAAGAGAGCCCCCAATGCTGCCAGGACCACCATTAAATGGGCTGATACTGGAACACAAGCGAAAATACACTATTAAAACTGATCAGACCCATGGTTTTTGTATAAAAATATTCACTCCAAGATATTCCACAGATGACATGCAACATCATATACTGTAACTTCATATCTGTGTCTGCATGCCATTGTTTTGTTGCGATACACAGGGCAGACATCACAACAGCGTGACATACAAGAAGTGCAGAAATGTTGTAGTACCTTTAACTTTCACCTCCAGGTCTGTAGAGTTCTGTGATCCAAAGGCATTCTGGGCCATACAGAAGTACAGTCCACTGTCATCAGAATCTATTTCGTTGAAGGTGTGTTCTTTCCCCGTCCCTAATTTTAGTGAAGTTAGCAGTGCTGTCCTCTGAAACCAGGTGTAGGTCTCTGCTGCAGGGTTGGCGTTATTGTTGCAGGTCAGAGTCAGATGACTGCCTTTCACTACCTCAGGGCTCGGGCTGGCCTTAACAGAAACGTCCCTTGGAGCATCTGGAAGCAGACGTACAGAAAACAACATTGTTCTGTGTGTATTCATTTGACTGGATGTTAGTAGTCCTGCATTTATACATTAATACAGACAATGAATCAACTAAGCCATCTGAAATGTACATTGGCCACTGTGAAGAGAAAACAACACCTTGAAGATAGCTGACTACAGAAAAAATAGCTTCAAACCAACATTTATTGCTGACTTACATCTCACATCCAGCAGTATTGATGTAGATGTGCCTTGCCCCAGACCACAGGTGTAGCACCCAGTGTCATTAGGGGAAAGTGGACCTAGGGGATACTGCCCACCAGGGACACCAGAGACACCAGGGAGTGGGCGGCCATCTTTAAACCAGAGCAACTCCATTTGAGGAGGGTTACAGCTGGAGGTGCAGGCCAGCGTGACGTTGTCTCTCTCCTTAACAGGGCCATTTTCATTTAACTTTAGGGATAAGACTGACATGAAGAAGAAACATGTACAGTGGGGAAAAAAAGTATTTAGTCAGCCACCAATTGTGCAAGTTCTCCCACTTAAAAAGATGAGAGAGGCCTGTAATTTTCATCATAGGTACACGTCAACTATGACAGACAAAATTAGATTTTTTTTTCTCCAGAAGATCACATTGTAGGATTTTTAATTAATTTATTTGCAAATTATGGTGGAAAATAAGTATTTGGTCAATAACAAAAGTTTCTCAATACTTTGTTATATACCCTTTGTTGGCAATGACACAGGTCAAACGTTTTCTTTAAGTCTTCACAAGGTTTTCACACACTGTTGCTGGTATTTTGGCCCATTCCTCCATGCAGATCTCCTCTAGAGCAGTGATGTTTTGGGGCTGTCGCTGGGCAACACAGACTTTCAACTCCCTCCAAAGATTTTCTATGGGGTTGAGATCTGGAGACTGGCTAGGCCACTCCAGGACCTTGAAATGCTTCTTACGAAGCCACTCCTTCGTTGCCCGGGCGGTGTGTTTGGGATCATTGTCATGCTGAAAGACCCAGCCACGTTTCATCTTCAATGCCCTTGCTGATGGAAGGAGGTTTTCACTCAAAATCTCACGATACATGGCCCCATTCATTCTTTCCTTTACACGGATCAGTCATCCTGGTCCCTTTGCAGAAAAAACAGCCCCAAAGCATGATGTTTCCACCCCCATGCTTCACAGTAGGTATGGTGTTCTTTGGATGCAACTCAGCATTCTTTGTCCTCCAAACACGACGAAGTTGAGTTTTTACCAAAAAGTTCTATTTTGGTTTCATCTGACCATATGACATTCTCCCAATCCTCTTCTGGATCATCCAAATGCACTCTAGCAAACTTCAGACGGGCCTGGACATGTACTGGCTTAAGCAGGGGGACACGTCTGGGACTGCAGGATTTGAGTCCCTGGCGGCGTAGTGTGTTACTGATGGTAGGCTTTGTTACTTTGGTCCCAGCTCTCTGCAGGTCATTCACTAGGTCCCCCCGTGTGGTTCTGGGATTTTTGCTCACCGTTCTTGTGATCATTTTGACCCCACGGGGTGAGATCTTGCGTGGAGCCCCAGATCGAGGGAGATTATCAGTGGTCTTGTATGTCTTCCATTTCCTAATAATTGCTCCCACAGTTGATTTCTTCAAACCAAGCTGCTTACCTATTGCAGATTCAGTCTTCCCAGCCTGGTGCAGGTCTACAATTTTGTTTCTGGTGTCCTTTGACAGCTCTTTGGTCTTGGCCATAGTGGAGTTTGGAGTGTGACTGTTTGAGGTTGTGGACAGGTGTCTTTTATACTGATAACAAGTTCAAACAGGTGCCATTAATACAGGTAACGAGTGGAGGACAGAGGAGCCTCTTAAAGAATAAGTTACAGGTCTGTGAGAGCCAGAAATCTTGCTTGTTTGAAGGTGACCAAATACTTATTTTCCACCATAATTTGCAAATAAATTCATAAAAAATCCTACAATGTGATTTTCTGGATTTTTTTTCCTCAATTTGTCTGTCATAGTTGACGTGTACCTATGATGAAAATTACAGGCCTCTCTCATCTTTTTAAGTGGGAGAACTTGCACAATTGGTGGCTGACTAAATACTTTTTTCCCCCACTGTATAACCAAATATAGGACATGTTGAAGGGTTAATAACTGACCACCATAGGTTAGGTAATACCTTAATTGTTTAGTATGATGACATGTACATAAATCTAGATTTACCTGATATGTTCAGGTCCACACTCCCTGATCCTGTAAATCCCTGAGGGTCCTGATTATATTTCTTTGCGTAAAATCTGAAGAAAAATCTGCCACTGTCATCTTCAGTCACATTGTTGAGTTTCAGTGTGCAGTTTTTGTCTTGGTCATAGAACTCTGTTCTTCCTCTGTATCTTGTCTTATTCAGTTCAGATGTGTCATACACTACATCTCCCTGCTGTGAGCCGTCTAGTTTTTTACCACCTCTCGGAGTGAACCATAGCTTTTCTGTAACTTTATGGGTAGCTGGGTACCTGTATGTACAGTCAAATACCACTGATGAGCCTTTTGATGCACAGATAACGGAATTCCTGTCGCTGCCACGGTACCAAACAGACCAGGTCTGGGCCAGTGTGCCTGAAAACAGCGACTGAAAACATCAGTGCCCTTGTGATAAAAACAACCCCACACAATACATTGATTTATTCATTTTCCACTGATGTATATAATTCACTTAAACAAAGATAAAATATACCTGTCAGGTAGAGTAGAGTTAACAGAGATAACGGTAGGATGTATTGACAGTGCATAGCGGCTTTAGCCCTGTAGGAAGGAGAGTTGTATTCCAGAAAATATATAATCAATACAATATTTGATCCAAGAACGTAGTACCAATAGCTCTGCTATGTGTTATCTGACCAGCAGTGTCCGGGCTAATTCTTCTTATTGAAGACTAGGGGGTTGTGGAGGAGTACTGATGTCAACATGAAACATCTATAACTGTCAAACTTCTGCTTTTTGGAGAGAAAAAAATTCCAACAGCCACAACAGTACCACAGCCAAACTGATTTGTGTTATTTTGCAATAACACCCACTGTGCAAAAACTGGTTGAATCAACGTTGTTTCCATGTCATTTCAACCCCCAAAAATCAATGTTATGGCATTGAGTCAATGTAGAAAACTGATTGGATTGATAAAAAGTCATCAATGTAAGGGCATTGTCTTTTTAACCTAAATCCAATGACATGGTGACATTTGTTGTTGATTTCACGTTGAATTCACGTTAGTTGACAATTCAATACCTCTCAAGTATTTCATTCAAAACTAGACGTTGAACTGACATCTGTGCCCAGTGGGCAGAGGCAGTATATAATATGGTATGGCATATACTTCAAGATTAATATACTCAACAGTTTTGTTTGAATTAATTACTTGAGAGGTTTTGAGTTATCTGATTAAACCAAAACTATAGTAATTCCACCATTACTACTGAATGCTGGATAAAGAGATGACAGACTTATTTTGCTGCTATATATTTATTATTAGGCTTTTCAAAGTTGTAAAGGATAGACAGAGATACACACATACAGAGATAATCTGAGTTGTAGTGATACACAATTCTGGGATTATATCTGGATTATAATGAATACAGAGTTCAATAACAATTCCATGCATAAATACTCATAATCTCTCACAACATTATATAGTTCAGAATATGTTATCACATACAGAAGGTAATTTTAAGGTACTTTTACGATTTTATGTTGAAATACCTACAGCCTGGACATGAAAGGGACGTTTTTAAAGGATATTTTAGAGCCATGAGAGTTTATTAGAAAATTAAAATGCTCTAGCCTCCAAACTTGATATGTACAGGTTTTCCATATTTGTTAAGGAGTTTTTGAATCCATGACTGGTTGTTTGAATCTTTGCTACTGATAATGTAACAACCCCTGACCCCCTTCACCACCGCACACGTGGTCTTTGGACCACAGGGCGCCACTTCACAGGCCATCTCGCCGGAGCTACAGCTGCAGCGGTGGTGGCAGTTCTCCTCCTCATAGAAGACCTCGCCGGACACAAAGTAGCGACCCTCGTGGTGACAGCCGCAGTCCTTCACGTGGACACACTTGTCTTCGCTCAGCAGGAAACCAGGTTTGCACTGACAGCCCTCCCCTGGAGGAGTGGTGCATCCTGGGGGCGGAGGTCATGGAGTAACATGTGGCCGGGCACCCCGGGGCCGAGAGGCTGTAGACACTGTTCTCTGGACAAGGGAGGTCTGAAAACACACAGGGAGAAAGAGAGGTCAATGGAATTAATCACAATTTTCGAGTTTCAGGATTTCATTTAAAATGTAGGGTTCGAATTTGCAGTCTTATTTTACTGTCAGATTCCTGAGAGATAAAAGAAGAAACCAACACACTGTCAGATTCCTCTTTTAAAGAACTGATGAATTACGACTCATCATAAACCTGAAGGCTAATGATAGAAAACCAGAGGACTTACGGCAGAAGTCTTTACTCCTCCAGGCCTCGATTTTCCCTCCCTTCTCCTGACACTCTTCCACATAGTTGGTGATGATGTCACAGGCTGCCGTCAGTAGGCCGCTGTTGAGGATCATGTCATAGATGCAGTCTTCTTTGTACTCAACAGAGTCCACTCTACCAATGCAGTCTCTGAGGGGACCACTCTTGTCCACAATGACATCACAGGCGCTGACATATTTGGGCTTTATAAGGGGGATGTCTACAACTGCACAATCTTTGCACTCATGGGAGCAGCCCGGTACGTCAGCTACCCAGTAACTGTTTCCAAACTCCTTGGGACTCATGGGCTTTTTCCCATCGGGCAGAAGCAGGTCGTCGTCAGGGTTGTCATTGAGGTTGCCACAGAGACCACAGATGGCGTTGTGGTAGGTGCTCGGGACCTTCACCCTCACCTCGCTGGACCAGTCGAAGGAGACCTTGAGACCGAAATGAGTCTCCAGCACAGCAAAACGGCTGTTTCTGTAGATCTGAACCTCAGTGTTGTTGGAGTAGTACGGTAGAGACGTCAGGACATCGTTCACCTAAAATACAGTCCAGTGAAAATAGAGAGTGGAATGGATACTATTCCACAAGAGTGATTTTTTTCAAAACAGTATATTATACAAAATAAATAATAACAACAGTTAGTACAGGACCTGTATTACTCACCAGGACTTTGCCGTGATAGTCGCCTGTGATAGTGTAACTACTTCCCAACACAACAACAGTCACCACCTTGGCGTAGGAGACTCTGGTGCTGCCCCTGTTGTTGTTCTCCAGAGTCACCTCAAAGCTCTCCAGATCGGGCTCTTTGGAGCAGACCCCCGCCAGCTTGTAGATACAGTTTCCCTGGAAGTCGAAGCGCTTCCCATCAAAGGTGCGGAAGTGGGGGTCCCCCTGTGCTGAGCAGGTCTTGAAGCTGAGGGGGTAGCAGTCCTGAACCACCACTTCCGCACCTTTGATGGCACAGTGCTCACTAGCCTTGCACCTTCTGGGTATACACACCACCTTCTGTGTGGCTCCGTCACACACACACTTACTCTGACACGTGTTGCCCTCCCAGAAGGTTTCTTCAGGCAGGTAGTAGTGGTCATTGTGTGTACAGCCACACCCTGTCTCCTTGACGACACAGTGTTCATCGCTGAGCACGTAACCCTTGTCACACTGGCAGCCCTTCACACAGACTTTGGAACAGATCTCGGAGACATTGGGATTGGCACAGGTAGCAGGGCAGGCAGTGCCACATAGCTCATAGTGGCTGTGGTACGGGCAAGCCAGGGCTGTTCGAGTTGAGAAAAAAACAACATCACAAATGTAGGCCTAATACATTTTGCAAATGCACAAATGGTTCTATCGTGTCATTATGCACATTTAAGGATGTCTGAGTTCCTAAATGTGATGTTTTGTTATAGCTGAGTACTTACGGCAGTTGGTGGCCTTTCTCCACAGTGGTGAGACAATGGCCCCAGCCTGCTGACATTTGGCCACGTAGTTAGCCAGGGCCTCACATAACACTTCCTGTCGCCCCTCATTCAGACACACATCATAGAGGCAGTCTGAGGCAAACTCCTTCACCGGCACTTTCTTATGACACTGGTCAAAAGGGCCCCTTCCGTGTGTCATCAAACCACAGTACTTTGGTCCAGTGTAAAGTGCCCGGTCTGTATCTGAGCACGTGGGGCAGTTGCCGTTACAGACGTGCCAGCAGAAAGGGTCACCGTCGGCAACGCTCCAGGACGCCACCCACGCCGTGGTATTGGTCGAAAGCACGCCTGTGGGAGTGGTGAAGTCATCTGCTTTGTTACCATTGTAGTTGCCACAGATGCCACCGAGGTTGTCGTAGTAACTGCTGCTGATGGTCACCATGAAGAGGATGTTCCAGTCAAAAGTGATCTTGAGGCCAACATCTGTCTGGATGGTCCCTTGGATACCAGACTCTGTGATTCTGATGCTGCCAGACTCCAAACTCACAGGGAGGTCAGACCTAATGCCATCAATCTGAGACAAGAGAGAGAAGAGGATTTAAAGAGGACTTAAAGCAGATGGAGAGCATGGAGGATTCTTACATTCAACTTCAACATGGAAAATCTGTATCAAGTATAACTGAAAGCCACCCACCTCCACTGTCCCTCTTTGGCCACTGAGAATGGTGATCCTGTGACCACTCAGGTCTATGTTGGCTGACTTGAAGAAGGAGCCTTTAGAGTTGAAGCGCAGCTCGTTCTTGGTCTGGATGCTGAACTGAGGCAGGGAGGGGTCTTTGCCCGTCGTGTTCACCAGAATGTAGGAGCAGGTACCCATGAAGGAGAAGGGCTGGCCATCGAACGTGGTGTAGTGAGGGTCACCGAACAACCAGCAGTAGGCCTTAGACTGGGCCACACATACCGCCTTATTGTTCTCCACCACACAGTTCTCCTTCTCACGGCACTCAGTGTCCTCACAGGGGTCTGACAAAATGTGTATTAGAGATGTTAACATATCTTGCTCATAGTAATATCAAAATAAGAACATCAACAAAGTCCATAATTCCACATCAAAATGTACTAACATAAAGCCATATCTGTTTGGTTTTATTATTATTCATGTTTTTTTTTACCTGTGCTGTAGCAGCCCAACACTCCATTCTTCAACCCACATTTCTGGCCCTCTTTGCACTGTGAGTTCTTGCAGGTGAACACTCCTGAAGCACAGCTGCAGGTCCCAGAACAGTTGGCCAGCATCACAGACTGGCCAGACTGAAAACCAGCAAAACATGGAAATTATATAATTGAGTGTTTATACTATGGTGGTAACCATAGGATGATTGTAAACAATAAATATTTACCAAGGATAGTGATTTATTATATTACTTGCACTTTATATTTGCATTTAGCGTAAAACAGATATAGACCTATAACTGTATTAATCGCTTTAGGATACCATTTCATTTTTGGGATATGAAATGGCAATTTATTTGTCAATACACACAAAAAAGTAATCACCATGTAATAGTGTCCATCAACCACACAGCCACAGTTCTCCAGTAGGACACACTTGCCACCATCAAACACAAAGCCGTCGTCACACTGGCAGCCCTCCTGGCATAGTGGGCATTTGGGAGACTCACTGAGAGAGTCACAGGTGGAAGAACAGGTGTCGGCACACAACTCATAGTGACTGTTAGCTGGACACGTCAAAGCTAGAGGACAGATGGAAATGGGAGGAGATGCATGTTATCAAAAAACATAATAAACTTCAATGATCAGCTTCAGCTTCAATTGTTTTTCAGCAGAGCATTAGGTCAGAAAAATATTGCACACTAAGATAAACTAGGATAAGGTAAATTAACTTTCAATATCAAAATTCACTCACGACAAAACTGGTCAGATCTCCAACTGCTGACAATGCCACCGGATGCCTGACAGAAAGTCACATACGTCTGTAAGTGGCGGCACAGGGCATCCCCACCCTCTCCCTCCTTCACGCACTCCTCAAAGTGCACTTGTGGTGGCACAACAGCATGGCATTGGGCAAATGGACCCTTGGTTGACTTTATGATGCTACAAGCCGCCGGGGGTCCAGTGGAGGGAGGACACTTCAAGCCCCCGTCACATCCTGTCTGACATTTGACCCCTTCCAGAACCACCAACCACCCCGCTGCAAACTTCTCCACAGACGGCTCCTGCAGCCCACTGGGCAGCAGGAAGTCATCTTCCTTCTTGTCATTATAGTTGCCACAGAGACCACCGGTTACACCTTTGTAAGTGGATGGAAGCTGTATGATGGCGCCAGCAACAGTGTCGTAGGTCACCATCAAGCCAAAGTCTGTTACCAAGACGATGTTAATGCCATTCTGGTAGGCCCTGACCTTTCCATCTCCGAGTGACAGTGGGAGATTTGCAGCAACGTCATCCACCTGTGAAAGAAGAAAAGATTGAAAACATCAGTTTTTCTAATCAAGTGTTGCTTTTTAATACTGAAATGAATAGATCAAGACAGAAAACTACCGTTATTTCCCATATCACTCTGGGGAGACATAGATATCTTGTATTTGTAGGCCTGTATTTCAACCCTCCTGGTGACCATTGCATCATCCATCTTGGTCAACTGCTGCACTGACACAACAAATGGAGCCATCGAACCGTATTTCTCCACAACCTCCAACATTTTGTACACACAGTCCCCGTGTAGGCTGAAGCAGCTGCCATCGAATGAGTGGAATCTCCTCGCCCCGCTCACATGGCAGGTGCCCGTGCTCATGGGTACACAGGCCTGCACCCCGTCTTGGACCTGGCACTTCTCATTGGGACCACAGGCAAACTTCACATTACACTCCACGTCTCCATCCTTGTTACACACACAGCGCTCTTTACACTGGCCGTTGGGGAAGAACACCTGGCCCATCTGGTAGTATTGGCCTTGGTGAACGCAACCACATTCAGCCAGCGGCACACACTCGCTATCACTCAGTATGAAGCCGTCGTCACACACACAGCCCTCGGTGCACAGGGAGTTCGCACAGCTTTCAGGCTCATCGAGGCCGCTGCAGGTCTGGGGGCAGCTTGAGGCACACACCTCATAGTGGCTGTTGGCCTTGCAGGAAGATGCTACAACACATTAGGCCAAACATGATAGAATTTAATGTTGGAACCAGGAGCTGCTAGCTAGACAAACCACTTCTGACTTATTGTAATGATCATAACTTTTACAGTAGTGGTTTTGAAATTCACATTTGATGAGGTGTGTCTGTGCACTACTTACGACAGAAGCTGTCCACTGTTCCACCTTGGCAGGGGCATCCTGGCAGGCAGTGGTGTAGGTGCTGAGGGCGTTACAGAGGGCAGAGGCATGGCCACGGTACAGACACATATCAAACACACAGTCCTCATAATACTCTGTGGGGTCCACCTTGGCGTGGCAGTGCTTGAACGGACCGTTCTTGTCTGTGATCCTGCCGCAGTACTTCCCTGTTTGGTAATCCAGCATCAGGCTGTGGTCACAGGTGGGGCACTTCTTGCCATCACAGTCGCTGGAGCAGCCAGGGTCGTTCCCCACTTTCCAGCTGTCCCCGAATAATGTTGGGGTGTTGGCAGGTCTCTTGTCTGGTTTGAGGAGGTCGTCGTTCCGTTGTCCATTCCAGTTTCCGCAGAGCCCTCCGATGAGGTCTGAGTAGGAGCTGGGGAGGGTTAGGGAGACGTGGCTGTTCCAGTTGAACTTCAGTGTCAGGCCAAAGTTGGTCTTCACCACCCCGAAATACCCACTGCGGAAGATGGACAGTAGGCCATCTTCTACATCAAATGGCAAGTTCACATACTGGTTGTTGACCTGGGAAGAGAGAAAGAAACGTTAATGATACATGAAGGACGATACTGTCCTGATATTTCTTCTTACAGTAAGTAGTATAATCATGAGCGCAAATTTACTAAATAAACTCAGAACGCAATTATGTCATTCATTTGGAATGGAAAACATTTTAAGGTAGCTTACCAATACTTTGCCAGGGTTGTCCCTACTCATGGTGATGACATTTTTGAAGACAGTGATGGTGACTGTCTTTGTGTAAGACACTGCCGTGTTCCTTCCCCTATTCTGATTCTTTACAAGCACCTCAAAAGGTGCCAGAGATATGTCGTCTTTGCTGACCAATTTGGAGAGAACGTAAGTACACGTTCCCTGGAAGTCGAACTTCTTGCCATCAAACGTGCGGTAGTGGGGGTCGCCTGAACCTTGGCAAGTGGCATAAGATGTTGGGTAGCAATCTCTCTTACCACCACGCAGGCCACACATCTCTGATTTCTTACATGCTGTTGCTTTGCATTCTACCTTGGCTGTTCCCGGATTGCATTCACACTGCTTTGTGCATTTGTCATCTTCCCAGAGAGAGGCCTACCTGTTTGACAGACAAAATTAGGTTATAGGCTGCTATATCCATAGATTTGTCCGTCAATTCCTCCACCCACCATGCACTCTTTAAATAGCCCACCCCCGTGTCAGTGAAGGGTTGTTAAGTTAAAACCAAGACTCAAATTGAGGGGGTATGAGAGGGTATGCCATAGGCCTACCTTTTATTAAAGAAAAGGGCAAAAAGCACAGGCCTACCCCTTGTTAACTTAAGATTTTGAAGAAAATAAAACAGAATCCGATTACATAAAATGATCTACACTAAATGTACAAAACACCTGCTCTTTCCATGACATAGACTGACCAGGTGAATCCAGGTGAACACTATGGTCCCTTATTGATGTCACGTGTTATTCAATCAGTGTAGATGAAGGGGAGAAGACAGGTTAAAGACAGGTTAAGCCTTAAGACAATTGAGACATGGATTATGTGTGCCATTCAGAGGGTGAATGGGCAAGACAAAACATATGCTGAGGAATATTTCTGTCTTTAATAAAGCCATGTGATGTGAAATCCATAGATTAGGACCAAATGAATTCATTTCAATTGACTGATTTCCTTCTATGAACTGTAACTCAGTAAAATCTTTGAAATTGTTGCATGTTGCGTTGATTTTTTTGTTCAGTATAATTCTGTCACTATCAGTTGATTAAGCTATTCACTTTCTGTCTAATAGAAGATGTTTAAACCCGACAGCTTTTAGGGAAACACTTGTGACCTTCTCTCGTTGGGTCAAACCATGGAAGAAGAGCAGCCAGCAGTTAAAGCTTACATTTTTCTGCGTCGGTAGGCGTACTCCTCATATGTCTCAGATTTAATTATTTACAAACAGGGACAGGTTCATTGCAAACAAGACAAACTGATTTGGCATTGGAGAAATATGATAAGATGAACACATAGGCCTATCTCTCTGTCCAGTCTTAGCCTGTAATTTCGGTAATTTGTGTGGTATTAAAAAGATTCTGCTAATATGTAAAATTACGTAGAATTACATGAAATGTTTATACATGTTTTCTCAGACCTGCAAATACGATGATAGATTTATGCAGTGCTTTTACTATAAAGGAAATCTTTCCACCTTGTCCACGGTGGTCTGCAAACCCACAACCTTCTGGCCCTTGCCGCAGCCCTGTGCGCAATCAACATTCCTGCGTTGCCATGTAATGCTTACAGGACAAAGAACAGTTTCTAAAACGTCATATCTAAGGCTCTGGTCTGTCCAAGGAGAGAGGGTAAACAGTAGACATGTTCCCTGCTTTCCACTTTATGTTTTCATTATTATTTTGGGTATAGGGGAGGGTCACTTGTTTTTTGTTTTTTATGTTCAGGGAAGGTTAAATATATTTTGCTGAAGGAAGGCCCATCCATTTTTATTTCAGAGAGGTTAGATTTTCTCCATGTAACCCTTATCATAAATAACGTTCACTCCCTAACCATACACAAGACCAATATCTTGCTGGCTTAACCATACACAAGACCAATATCTTGCTGGCTTAACCATACACAAGACCAATATCTTGCTGGCTTAACCATACACAAGACCAATATCTTGCTGGCTTAACCATACACAAGACCAATATCTTGCTGGCTTAACCATACACAAGACCAATATCATGCTGGTCTTCGAAGCCATCTGAACACACAACTCACAATCATTTTCCCTATTTAACAGAAGATGAATATATATTGTTAATAATTTGCACATATTCTTATCTAATGTAATTTGTTTGTGATTGTCACACAAAGCACTCAGTTCTTCCTGTCTCTTGTTCTGTACGTGTCTCCAGAGCATCCTGTAGCAATGCTGAGCCAGGAGAAGATGGAGGTGGAGCCTGGCCAGACACTCTCAGTGTCCTGTAACGTCTCAGGACACCCTATGCCCGCGCTGCAGTGGGTCAGGAAGACCAACAATGACCACCTCGTAAAAGTAGTAAGACAGACGTTTTTTTAAATTAAAAAGACTGATGATATGATACGTTCACACAGTGGCATTAATTACTAAAAACATTGGGGGAGAACCAGGCAGAGAATTAGTTTTTTGTTATATTTCTCTCCTCTGAATTCCTGTCTGGTTGTGTTTGTGTGGACACAGGACGCTGGTGGAGGTCGAGTGAGAATGGAGGATGGCTATGTCCTGGTCATTGACAATGTGACACCCTCTGATGGAGGTCTATACAGCTGCATGGCTATCAGTCCTGTTGGCAACACCTCCACAGACTTCAGCCTGCAGAGTAAGGCAACTCTTGACCTTCCTACTCTTTTATGATAATACTTAGCGCTAACACAACATCCCACTGGACACAGACGTCCGTTCAATGTTTAATTTTGATTTACAGTTGGTTGACTAACTAACTAAAATGTCACCATGTCATTGGATTTAGGTTAAAAGTTGGGTAAAAAACTTTTTTCAAATCCAATCAGTTTTTTACGTTGATTCAACATCATCGCATTTAATTTTGGGGTTTAAATGACATGGAAACAACGTTGAGTCAACCAGTTTTCACCTTTCTATAAAGGGACAAGCAGCCACAAACCACTATAATATTAAAAAATAACTGAAAACAATGGGAGTTTTTAACTTAAGTGTAGGTACTCTATTTACATTTGCAGTGATCACCGTTTTTTGTTTCTAATGGCAATGTTCTTCTTCTTTCATCCTGACATGCTCATTCTCTCTTCACCTCTCTCTGTCTTTGAACTGCTCTGCACCTCCCTCCTTCCACCCTCTCGTTCTCCATTTTTCTCTTATCTCTCCTCCCCCAGCCTGGCCAGGTAAAGCATCCCAGGTGAGTGGCACCCCAGGGCCCACGTCGGTCCACTTCACCCTGGGGGCTTCCCTGGTGGACGGGGGCTCTCCCATCACCAACTTCATCCTCCAGTGGAAGACAGGAAGTGAGAACAATTGGCAGGAGAGAGTCATCCAGTCCACAGGTAAAAACCTGACTCTCAGTGACCAATCTATTTAATGAAATACTGTAGATGATGTTTGGGACAGTTACATAAGATGAATCCAATGAATACGTTGAGGACTAGAAGTCGTATCTGAATACTGATTTCCCATTTTAGTAATATGACTGAGTAGTTTGAGTGTATAAATATAAAAGTGATATGTGTGTGTTCATGCACTCTGTTGTTTGTGTGCAGACCCCCTGGTGATCACACATCTGTTTCCCTACACCTCCTACTCTGTCCGATTTGCCCCTCGGAACAACCTGGGACAGGGAGGTTTCTCAGACGAGCTCACCGTCCGCACACAGGGCATACGTGAGTGTCACCCTCCTCTTCCTCCTCTCTCTCTCTTCACTCCGAATCGCATCATATCTAGGCAAATGCAGTATAATTATTATTAAATGTCACCAACTATCGTTGTTCAAACTGCATTACTTGTGTTAACAAGCTATGTCCATATTGTGATACAAACTATATCCATATTGCCTACTGTTTTGAGTTTCTATATATATTGGCTGGAAGAAATGTTCATCTGCCATCATTCACTCATTTCACTGTCACATGATCATCCACATGACATCGTCACCTGCTCGCTGACGGCTACTCATGCTCCATTATTGCCCCACTCCTGATGTCATCATCCCATTCCATTGGCATTCGGCCCCGCAGGAGGTAAAGTACTGACACGTGTTGTGAAACTCTGCAAAGCCAGTTTTTTCATGGATAACCAACCTACCATAATGACAGTAGATTTTACTACAACACTGTGTAGTTATAAGCTGACTGATGCATGAACACGCCTGACCTCCTGTACCTACTGTACCAACACACTTCCCCTCCCTTCCCAGGGGAACCAGACAGCCCGGTCCTGGTGGCCAGCGAGGGGAAGGTTGAGGGCAATATGTTCTCAATCCCTTTAACGCAGTTGGACAACGGAGGCTCCCCCATTATCCACTACATTGTCCGCTACAGAGTGGTGAGTATGCATGCGTTTTTGTTTTTCAGTGAAGACAAAAGATCAAGACATTACAGAGTGTGCATGTCCTTAACCCCCCACTCTCTGTCTCTCTCTTAGAATAAGGTGGACGAGGACTGGAGGCAGAAGGACCTGCCATCCAACTCGACAGTGATCAACCTCCATGACCTGCAGTATAATTCAGACTACCACATGGAGGTGCTAGCCGTCAACCCCAACGGCTCCTCCAGCCCCGCCAAGCTCAACTTCAACATCCCACAGCCTGGTAAGCTGCTATGGCATACTGTAGTAGTGAAATACATCTTGAGACCATCTGAGAGGTGTCAGAGGCAAGGACACACCAGAACTCAACAACAATATAGCAAACAATTATATACTTTATTAAACATTTAATTTCATAAGACTGCGTGGAGTATCTGAGATAGGCGCCCTACTATATTTATGCAGTCTATGCAACTCAACTGGAGCCTGAGTAGGAAGCGAAAACTGTGGTGTAAGAAACACATAGGCTATGAGCTTAATTACACACTAGGAGGTGACACTGCACACAAAGGTGGGAACATGTGGTTACAAGGCAAACTGGACATCAAATACTCTTAAAGCATGCGACCGACTTCACTGCAGACAGTTGCTTGGACCAACACAAACAGTCAAAAGATCCACACAATAGTGACAAAGGCATATATAGGACCCAGACCTCTTAAGTTACATAACTGTTCTGCCCGCCCTTCATAACCCCCCGCTGTAATTTAAAAAGCTACTCCTAACAACTAAACACATTTAACAGGATTTAGCCAACAGAATACAGTTGGAGTCGGAAGTTTACATACACTTAGGTTGGAGTCATTAAAACTAGTTTTTCAACCACTCCACAAATTTCTTGTTAACAAACTATACTTTTGGCAAGTCGGTTAGGACATCTACTTTGTGCATGACACAAGTAATTTTTCCAACAATTGTTTACAGACAGATTATTTCACTTATAATTCACTGTATGAAAATTCCAGTGGGTCAGAAGTTTACATACACTAAGTTGACTGTGCCTTTAAACAGCTTGGACAATTCCAGAAAAAGATGTCATGGCTTTAGAAGCTTCTGATAGGCTAATTGATCATCAACATAATTTGAGTCAATTGGAGGTGTACCTGTGGATGTATTTTAAGGCCTACCTTCAAACTCAGTGCCTCTTTGCTTGACATCATGGGAAAATCAAAAGAAATTAGCCAAGACCTCAGAAAAAAAATGGTAGACCTCCACAAGTCTGTTTCATCCTTGGGAGCAATTTCCAAACGCCTGAAGGTACCACGTTCATCTGTACAAACAATAGTACGCAAGTATAAACACCATGGGACCACACAGCCGTCATACTGCTCAGGAAGGAGACACGTTCTGTCTCCTAGTGATTAATGTACTTTGGTGCGAAAAGTGAAAATCAATCCCAGAACAACAGCAAAGGACCTTGTGAAGATGCTGGAGGAAACAGGTACAAAAGTATCTATATCCACAGTAAAACGAGTCCTATATCGACATAACCTGAAAGGCCGCTCAGCAAGGAAGAAACAACTGCTCCAAAACCGCCATAAAAAGCCAGACTACGGTTTGCAACTGCACATGGGGACAAAGATCATACTTTTTAGAGAAATGTCCTCTGGTCTGATGAAACAAAAATAGAACTGTTTGGCCATAATGACCATTGTTATGTTTGGAGGAAAAAGGGGGTACTTGCAAGCCGAAGAACACCATCCCAACCGTGAAGCACGGGGGTGGCAGCATCATGCTGTGGTGGTGCTTTGCTGCAGGAAGGGACAGGTGCACTTCACAAAATAGATGGCATCATGAGGAAGGAAAAGTATGTGGATATATTGAAGCAACATCTCAAGACATCAGTCAGGAAGTTAAAGCTTGGTCGCAAATGGGTCTTCCAAATGGACAATGACCCCAAGCATACTTCCAAAGTTGTGGCAAAATGGCTTAAGGACAACAAAGTCAAGGTTTTGGAGTGGCCATCACAAAGCCATGACCTCAATCATATAGAAAATGTGTGGGCAGACCTGAAAAAGCGTGTGCGAGCAAAGAGGCCTACAAACCTGACTCCAGTTACACCAGCTCTGTCAGGAGGAATGGGCCAAAATTCACCCAACTTATTGTGGGAAGCTTGTGGAAGTCTACCCGAAACGTTTGACCCAAGTTAAACAATTTAAAGGCAATGCTACCAAATACTAATTGAGTGTATGTAAACTTCTGACCCACTGGGAATGTGATGAAAGAAATAAAAGCTTAAATAAATAATTCTCTCTACTATAATTCTGACATTTCACATTCTTAAAATAAAGTGGTGATCCTAACTGACCTAAAACAGGGAATTTTTACTAGGATTAAATGTCAGGAATTGTGAAAAACTGAGTTTAAATGTATTTGGCTAAGGTGTATGTAAACTTCCGACTTCAATTGTAGGTACAGACATGACACTAAACATTTAAATGTCACATTTAAAAACATTTAGCTTGTCTAGCTGACGAGACGCTCCCGTGGGGTCTGAGCGTGTGCACCCTTGCTGAGACGGCAGGCATGGCATGTTGCAGGCCGACAGTAGGTACATACCTTAGATGCACTGAGTAGCCTTAGCTTTAAGCAACAACCCAAAAAATAGCTTTCTTATCTGGTTGTCGTCGGCAGCCCTACACAGCAGCGAATGACACCCTCCCACCATTATAGGGTGAGTGCAATATAATTGCTAGGGCTACAGAGCCTCACGTTCATCAAAGGACCAGCTCCCCCGCTACCACCTTTCTGCTCTCTCACCTTATAATAGTTTTTCCAGAGTTCCGGGCAGAGCTGGCAAACAGGCACAGGTGCCAGCAATTAGTTCATTATTTGGTGACGTCATTCCTTGCGAGCTGTTTCACAGCTTTACCACAGTTACATACTGGAAAACGGACTATTGCCCAATAGAGAGGAAAATATCTCTGAACTAAAAACAGTTACAGAACAGAGCAGCCAGAGCAGGATAAATATGATTCTCTCTCCCTCGCTGTGTCTCTCTCTCCTTCTCTCCCTCCCTTTCATCCCCTCCCTTCCCTTCTTCCCTTTCAGTAGCCAAGATGAATCAGGGTGGGATGGGGAAAGGGGCTGTGGCAGGCATTGTCATGCTCATCTTCTTGGTGCTACTGATCGCCGTGGACACCACCTGTTGCTATACCAACCGCTGCGGCATGTTGATGTTCCTGGCTGTCAAGCTGTTTGGGAAGAAGGTCCCTGGGATGAAGACTGTGGAGGAGGGTGATGGCATCTCTAATGGGTAACACTGTTCTCTAGCCTACTGTCTGTCTGTTCCTCAACGTAACGTGTTCAGAGGGTTGTAGTGTGGTTATGTGTGTTTCTCTATATGAACCCTCCTGAGCCTCAGTTTATGTGTGTCCTTCAATGCAGAGACTTGAAGTTGAATGGGCTAGGCATACCGAGGGATAGCATCCCAAAACTGCAGACACAAAATGTGGCAAAGAATGGGTTGCAGGCGGAGGTCACATGCGACAAAGCGCCCCTCACCAAATTCGAGTAGGTGGCCCATGATGATGTCAGAGGGGTGGACACAGCCCACCCTCGCCCTAAACGGTCTGTGATCCATAAAAAATGGCAAAAAGAGGCACCTCTGCACTTATAAGTCAGCAAGTGTGTTTGATCACTGACTAATTATATTATAAGTAATATAACCATGTGCAAAGTGATTCCCTTAGCCATTTTTTGATACCCATTTTAATTGTTAGGTAGCCACCACCCACTTGCCACTGCTAGAGTCTTTGATGATTTGAACTGACGAACACAGGAATACCCTCTCAGATTTAGAAGGCACACAGTCTTATTTTCCTGTATTTGCATGTGCGTATTTCGTTACTGAGGTAAAGACTCATTAAATATTTCCATGGCTAGCTGTATTGAGTTGTATTTTATATCTAACCTGACCCATCATTTCCTGTCAGGAAAACGTCCCCCAATGGAGATCCAGCCACAGAGGCCTGAGTTACTGAACAGGAAGTGACATCATAGTATCTGAAGAATGGAACCAGTAAATGCCAAAGTTGAAAGGAGGAAGTATTGTGAGTTGGGGGTCTTAGTTAAATGTTTTTTGAGAGTTCCCAGGACAGTCCAAGTTGAGAAAGAAAAAGGATTAGGAAAGTTATCTGTGAACTCCAATGTCTATGTGTAATTTCATCCAACCCTGTGCAATCTCATGTTAAGTGTTACGTTTCCTTGATTTTATATTTCAGTACATTCATGTTATATTTCAGCACTTTAAGGCTGCTGTAAATTGTCAGGGAGACCTTCGTAGTTTATGAATTGAATCATAACTCATTATTTATTGAAGTCTATATTCACTTTAATCTGCAAAAAATCTGTAAGTGACATATCATTATTTAATAAGGACAGTTTATTCTAACATATTAACATATTTCCACATTCAATATACAGTATCCAGCATGATCACATTAACAAATAACAACGTGTCAAAATTACATCTCTTCAAGGATTGTAATCATGACAAATATACAGAGCTCTTATATATTACAGAGAAATATGATATGCTTATTTTTTTTATAATCTGTTGTTAAATTGCATTCCCTGTGTGCTCATGTAATCGTTTTATGTTAGTATTTGTATAATTATCCAATTTTTTACTGTTTATTTTGTATATTGTACACTGTACATAGTTTGTACATACACATACACCATAACAGCTATGTATTTAGCTATTTTAAAAAATTGACTTAAAAACATGCTTGTTTTCATTCACTTTTCTTCAGATGCCCATACTGTAGGCCAGGACTGCCCAACCCTGTTCCTGGAGAGCTACCGCCCTGTAGGTTTTTGCTCCAACCCTAATCTATCACACCTGATTCTAATAATTAGCAGGTTAATAAGATGAATCAGGTTAGTAACACGTGGGGTTGCAGTGAAAACCTACAGGAGGGTAGCTCTCCAGGAACAGGGTTGGGCAACCCTACTGTAGGCCTTGTGGTCTAGATATCAAAGTTCTCTGACCACCTCAGTGTGTTTGTGGTTGGCTGTAGATAACCGCATCATCATCCTCTGCCTTGTTATTCCACTGCCTCCTTTTAAGGGGAACAGGTTTTAGTGCAGATCTACATTTGTATTTACCCAGTAGTTATTACGATATTACAGACACTACGAAATGTAAGCCTGTTATTGCATTATTGCGTACACGTTTTTTGCAAGTTATTATGCAAGTGTTTTGATACAAAAGAAAATCCTTGTGCAATTTACTTTGAGAGTCTCACTCACTCTGTGGTTATTTACCTGGGTGAAGGAGCAGGCCTGATTTTGGGCTCTGCATAGTTCAGATCATCAGGATCAGTGATCGGCTTGGCTGACTGTCTCATATTTTCATAGATGTCCTCTGGTGTAGACAAGGTTGCTTTCTGTATCTAACAGTCAGAATACAGTCAAAATACTGAGCACCGGCCCCTGACATAGAATTACTCTCTTTCTACTCTTTGGCATACTTTAATTAACTCAAAGTTAAATGGGATTGATTTCCACATTTACCATTCACTTTCATACGAGCTGTTTTTTTTATCTAAGAAAAAAAGGAACAATAAATTCCATGTGGAAGGTTTGTTTGGCAATGACAACATGCCCCATTGCATCACTTTGAAGTGACACTCCACAGTTACCACATTTAGTAACTTCCCTTCAGACAACAGACTGACTGAGTTGGTGAAGGGTTGTAGAAGCAGACAACCACAGTAAGGCCACTGTTAGTACTTTCTTTTCCTCTGATCACCTACCTGGGGGACTGGTTTGGTCGGAAGCTTCTTCTCGGCCGTGATCCACTTCCGTCTGTGGTTGATAAAACAAAGAGAGAATTCAGCCATAAAGGCCAATTAAATAGCCTGTCATGCTTTTTAGTAACTTTCCACTGTGGGCCAACCAAACCAACAGTTGGTGGTTGTCGATGCCAGTATGGTATATCTTTTGAAAGAACATTTGGAAAGAAGGAAGTTGTGTGGACAGTGCATTTTCATTTGCATGCACAGCTAAAGAGGGAGGGGAATGGGGCAAATAGAATTCTGTATATTTCTAAAGAATATAGAGGAGAGAGGGCCCTTCAGTGCACTATAATATATGTTTAGTTCTTTATAAGACATTTTCAAACCACTCACCTTCTTATGTAAATGTAGAGCACCACAATCACTGCTGTGACAAGGAAGAGAGCCCCCAATGCTGCCAGGACCACCATTAAATGGGCTGATACTGGAACACAAGCGAAAATACACTATTAAAACTGATCAGACCCATGGTTTTTGTATAAAAATATTCACTCCAAGATATTCCACAGATGACATGCAACATCATATACTGTAACTTCATATCTGTGTCTGCATGCCATTGTTTTGTTGCGATACACAGGGCAGACATCACAACAGCGTGACATACAAGAAGTGCAGAAGTGTTGTAGTACCTTTAACTTTCACCTCCAGGTCTGTAGAGTTCTGTGATCCAAAGGCATTCTGGGCCATACAGAAGTACAGTCCACTGTCATCAGAATCTATTTCGTTGAAGGTGTGTACTTTCCCCGTCCCTAATTTTAGTGAAGTTAGCAGTGCTGTCCTCTGAAACCAGGTGTAGGTCTCTGCTGCAGGGTTGGCGTTATTGTTGCAGGTCAGAGTCAGATGACTGCCTTTCACTACCTCAGGGCTCGGGCTGGCCTTAACAGAAACGTCCCTTGGAGCATCTGGAAGCAGACGTACAGAAAACAACATTGTTCTGTGTGTATTCATTTGACTGGATGTTAGTAGTCCTGCATTTATACATTAATACAGACAATGAATCAACTAAGCCATCTGAAATGTACATTGGCCACTGTGAAGAGAAAACAACACCTTGAAGATAGCTGACTACAGAAAAAATAGCTTCAAACCAACATTTATTGCTGACTTACATCTCACATCCAGCAGTATTGATGTAGATGTGCCTTGCCCCAGACCACAGGTGTAGCACCCAGTGTCATTAGGGGAAAGTGGACCTAGGGGATACTGCCCACCAGGGACACCAGAGACACCAGGGAGTGGGCGGCCATCTTTAAACCAGAGGAACTCCATTTGAGGAGGGTTACAGCTGGAGGTGCAGGCCAGCGTGACGTTGTCTCTCTCCTTAACAGGGCCATTTTCATTTAACTTTAGGGATAAGACTGACATGAAGAAGAAACATGTACAGTGGGGAAAAAAAGTATTTAGTCAGCCACCAATTGTGCAAGTTCTCCCACTTAAAAAGATGAGAGAGGCCTGTAATTTTCATCATAGGTACACGTCAACTATGACAGACAAAATGAGATTTTTTTTTCTCCAGAAAATCACATTGTAGGATTTTTAATTAATTTATTTGCAAATTATGGTGGAAAATAAGTATTTGGTCAATAACAAAAGTTTCTCAATACTTTGTTATATACCCTTTGTTGGCAATGACACAGGTCAAACGTTTTCTTTAAGTCTTCACAAGGTTTTCACACACTGTTGCTGGTATTTTGGCCCATTCCTCCATGCAGATCTCCTCTAGAGCAGTGATGTTTTGGGGCTGTCGCTGGGCAACACGGACTTTCAACTCCCTCCAAAGATTTTCTATGGGGTTGAGATCTGGAGACTGGCTAGGCCACTCCAGGACCTTGAAATGCTTCTTACGAAGCCACTCCTTCGTTGCCCGGGCGGTGTGTTTGGGATCATTGTCATGCTGAAAGACCCAGCCACGTTTCATCTTCAATGCCCTTGCTGATGGAAGGAGGTTTTCACTCAAAATCTCACGATACATGGCCCCATTCATTCTTTCCTTTACACGGATCAGTCATCCTGGTCCCTTTGCAGAAAAACAGCCCCAAAGCATGATGTTTCCACCCCCATGCTTCACAGTAGGTATGGTGTTCTTTGGATGCAACTCAGCATTCTTTGTCCTCCAAACACGACGAGTTGAGTTTTTACCAAAAAGTTCTATTTTTGTTTCATCTGACCATATGACATTCTCCCAATCCTCTTCTGGATCATCCAAATGCACTCTAGCAAACTTCAGACGGGCCTGGACATGTACTGGCTTAAGCAGGGGGACACGTCTGGCACTGCAGGATTTGAGTCCCTGGCGGCGTAGTGTGTTACTGATGGTAGGCTTTGTTACTTTGGTCCCAGCTCTCTGCAGGTCATTCACTAGGTCCCCCCGTGTGGTTCTGGGATTTTTGCTCACCGTTCTTGTGATCATTTTGACCCCACGGGGTGAGATCTTGCGTGGAGCCCCAGATCGAGGGAGATTATAAGTGGTCTTGTATGTCTTCCATTTCCTAATAATTGCTCCCACAGTTGATTTCTTCAAACCAAGCTGCTTACCTATTGCAGATTCAGTCTTCCCAGCCTGGTGCAGGTCTACAATTTTGTTTCTGGTGTCCTTTGACAGCTCTTTGGTCTTGGCCATAGTGGAGTTTGGAGTGTGACTGTTTGAGGTTGTGGACAGGTGTCTTTTATACTGATAACAAGTTCAAACAGGTGCCATTAATACAGGTAACGAGTGGAGGACAGAGGAGCCTCTTAAAGAATAAGTTACAGGTCTGTGAGAGCCAGAAATCTTGCTTGTTTGAAGGTGACCAAATACTTATTTTCCACCATAATTTGCAAATAAATTCATTAAAAATCCTACAATGTGATTTTCTGGATTTTTTTTCCTCAATTTGTCTGTCATAGTTGACGTGTACCTATGATGAAAATTACAGGCCTCTCTCATCTTTTTAAGTGGGAGAACTTGCACAATTGGTGGCTGACTAAATACTTTTTTCCCCCACTGTATAACCAAATATAGGACATGTTGAAGGGTTAATAACTGACCACCATAGGTTAGGTAATACCTTAATTGTTTAGTATGATGACATGTACATAAATCTAGATTTACCTGATATGTTCAGGTCCACACCCCCTGATCCTGTAAATCCCTGAGGGTCCTGATTATCTTTCTTTGCGTAAAATCTGAAGAAAAATCTGCCACTGTCATCTTCAGTCACATTGTTGAGTTTCAGTGTGCAGTTTTTGTATTGGTCATAGAACTCTGTTCTTCCTCTGTATCTTGTCTCATTCAGTCCAGATGTGTCATACACTACATCTCCCTGCTGTGAGCCGTCTAGTTTTTTACCACCTCTCGGAGTGAACCATAGCTTTTGTATAACTTTATGGGTAGCTGGGTAGCTGTATGTACAGTCAAATACCACTGATGAGCCTTTTGATGCACAGATAACGGAATTCCTGTCGCTGCCACGGTACCAAACAGACCAGGTCTGGGCCAGTGTGCCTGAAAACAGCGACTGAAAACATCAGTGCCCTTGTGATAAAAACAACCCCACACAATACATTGATTTATTCATTTTCCACTGATGTATATAATTCACTTAAACAAAGATAAAACATACCTGTCAGGGAGAGTAGAGTTAACAGAGATAACGGTAGGATGTATTGACAGTGCATAGCGGCTTTAGCCCTGTAGGAAGGAGAGTTGTATTCCAGAAAATATATAATCAATACAATATTTGATCCAAGAACGTAGTACCAATAGCTCTGCTATGTGTTATCTGACCAGCAGTGTCCGGGCTAATTCTTCTTATTGAAGACTAGGGGGTTGTGGAGGAGTACTGATGTCAACATGAAACATCTATAACTGTCAAACTTCTGCTTTTTGGAGAGAAAAAAATTCCAACAGCCACAACAGTACCACAGCCAAACTAATTTGTGTTATTTTGCAATAACACCCACTGTGCAAAAACTGGTTGAATCAACGTTGTTTCCATGTCATTTCAACCCCCAAAAATCAATGTTATGGCATTGAGTCAATGTGGAAAACTGATTGGATTGATAAAAAGTCATCAATGTAAGGGCATTGTCTTTTTAACCTAAATCCAATGACATGGTGACATTTGTTGTTGATTTCACGTTGAATTCACGTTAGTTGACAATTCAATACCTCTCAAGTATTTCATTCAAAACTAGACGTTGAACTGACATCTGTGCCCAGTGGGCAGAGGCAGTATATAATATGGTATGGCATATACTTCAAGATTAATATACTCAACAGTTTTGTTTGAATTAATTACTTGAGAGGTTTTGAGTTATCTGATTAAACCAAAACTATAGTAATTCCACCATTACTACTGAATGTTGGATAAAGAGATGACACAGACTTATTTTGCTGCTATATATTTATTATTAGGCTTTTCAAAGTTGTAAAGGATAGACAGAGATACACACATACAGAGATAATCTGAGTTGTAGTGATACACAATTCTGGGATTATATCTGGATTATAATGAATACAGAGTTCAATAACAATTCCATGCATAAATACTCATAATCCCTCACAACATTATATAGTTCAGAATATGTTATCACATACAGAAGGTAATTTTAAGGTACTTTTACGATTTTACGTTGAAATACCTACAGCCTGGACATGAAAGGGACGTTTTTAAAGGATATTTTAGAGCCATGAGAGTTTATTTGAAAATTAAAATGCTCTAGCCTCCAAACTTGATATGTACAGGTTTTCCATATTTGTTAAGGAGTTTTTGAATCCATGACTGGTTGTTTGAATCTTTGCTACTGATAATGTAACAACCCCTGACCCCCTTCACCACCGCACACGTGGTCTTTGGACCACAGGGCGCCACTTCACAGGCCATCTCGCCGGAGCTACAGCTGCAGCGGTGGTGGCAGTTCTCCTCCTCATAGAAGACCTCGCCGGACACAAAGTAGCGACCCTCGTGGTGACAGCCGCAGTCCTTCACGTGGACACACTTGTCTTCGCTCAGCAGGAAACCAGGTTTGCACTGACAGCCCTCCCCTGGAGGAGTGGTGCATCCTGGGGCGGAGGTCATGGAGTAACATGTGGCCGGGCACCCCGGGGCCGAGAGGCTGTAGACACTGTTCTCTGGACAAGGGAGGTCTGAAAACACACAGGGAGAAAGAGAGGTCAATGGAATTAATCACAATTTTCGAGTTTCAGGATTTCATTTAAAATGTAGGGTTCGAATTTGCAGTCTTATTTTACTGTCAGATTCCTGAGAGATAAAAGAAGAAACCAACACACTGTCAGATTCCTCTTTTAAAGAACTGATGAATTACGACTCATCATAAACCTGAAGGCTAATGATAGAAAACCAGAGGACTTACGGCAGAAGTCTTTACTCCTCCAGGCCTCGATTTTCCCTCCCTTCTCCTGACACTCTTCCACATAGTTGGTGATGATGTCACAGGCTGCCGTCAGTAGGCCGCTGTTGAGGATCATGTCATAGATGCAGTCTTCTTTGTACTCAACAGAGTCCACTCTACCAATGCAGTCTCTGAGGGGACCACTCTTGTCCACAATGACATCACAGGCGCTGACATATTTGGGCTTTATAAGGGGGATGTCTACAACTGCACAATCTTTGCACTCATGGGAGCAGCCCGGTACGTCAGCTACCCAGTAACTGTTTCCAAACTCCTTGGGACTCATGGGCTTTTTCCCATCGGGCAGAAGCAGGTCGTCGTCAGGGTTGTCATTGAGGTTGCCACAGAGACCACAGATGGCGTTGTGGTAGGTGCTCGGGACCTTCACCCTCACCTCGCTGGACCAGTCGAAGGAGACCTTGAGACCGAAATGAGTCTCCAGCACAGCAAAACGGCTGTTTCTGTAGATCTGAACCTCAGTGTTGTTGGAGTAGTACGGTAGAGACGTCAGGACATCGTTCACCTAAAATACAGTCCAGTGAAAATAGAGAGTGGAATGGATACTATTCCACAAGAGTGATTTTTTTTCAAAACAGTATATTATACAAAATAAATAATAACAACAGTTAGTACAGGACCTGTATTACTCACCAGGACTTTGCCGTGATAGTCGCCTGTGATAGTGTAACTACTTCCCAACACAACAACAGTCACCACCTTGGCGTAGGAGACTCTGGTGCTGCCCCTGTTGTTGTTTTCCAGAGTCACCTCAAAGCTCTCCAGATCGGGCTCTTTGGAGCAGACCCCCGCCAGCTTGTAGATACAGTTTCCCTGGAAGTCGAAGCGCTTCCCATCAAAGGTGCGGAAGTGGGGGTCCCCCTGTGCTGAGCAGGTCTTGAAGCTGAGGGGGTAGCAGTCCTGAACCCCGTTGACCACTGCACAGTGCTCACTAGCCTTGCACTTTCTGGGTATACACACCACCTTCTGTGTGGCTCCGTCGCACACACACTTACTCTGACACGTGTTGCCCTCCCAGAAGGTTTCTTCAGGCAGGTAGTAGTGGTCATTGTGTGTACAGCCACACCCTGTCTCCTTGACGACACAGTGTTCATCGCTGAGCACGTAACCCTTGTCACACTGGCAGCCCTTCACACAGACTTTGGAACAGATCTCGGAGACATTGGGATTGGCACAGGTAGCAGGGCAGGCAGTGCCACATAGCTCATAGTGGCTGTGGTACGGGCAAGCCAGGGCTGTTCGAGTTGAGAAAAAAACAACATCACAAATGTAGGCCTAATACATTTTGCAAATGCACAAATGGTTCTATCGTGTCATTATGCACATTTAAGGATGTCTGAGTTCCTAAATGTGATGTTTTGTTATAGCTGAGTACTTACGGCAGTTGGTGGCCTTTCTCCACAGTGGTGAGACAATGGCCCCAGCCTGCTGACATTTGGCCACGTAGTTAGCCAGGGCCTCACATAACACTTCCTGTCGCCCCTCATTCAGACACACATCATAGAGGCAGTCTGAGGCAAACTCCTTCACCGGCACTTTCTTATGACACTGGTCAAAAGGGCCCCTTCCGTGTGTCATCAAACCACAGTACTTTGGTCCAGTGTAAAGTGCCCGGTCTGTATCTGAGCACGTGGGGCAGTTGCCGTTACAGACGTGCCAGCAGAAAGGGTCACCGTCGGCAACACTCCAGGACGCCACCCACGCCGTGGTATTGGTCGAAAGCACGCCTGTGGGAGTGGTGAAGTCATCTGCTTTGTTACCATTGTAGTTGCCACAGATGCCACCGAGGTTGTCGTAGTAACTGCTGCTGATGGTCACCACGAAGAGGATGTTCCAGTCAAAAGTGATCTTGAGGCCAACATCTGTCTGGATGGTCCCTTGGATACCAGACTCTGTGATTCTGACGCTGCCAGACTCCAAACTCACAGGGAGGTCAGACCTAATGCCATCAATCTGAGACAAGAGAGAGAAGAGGATTTAAAGAGGACTTAAAGCAGATGGAGAGCATGGAGGATTCTTACATTCAACTTCAAAATGGAAAATCTGTATCAAGTATAACTGAAAGCCACCCACCTCCACTGTCCCTCTTTGGCCACTGAGAATGGTGATCCTGTGACCACTCAGGTCTATGTTGGCTGACTTGAAGAAGGAGCCTTTAGAGTTGAAGCGCAGCTCGTTCTTGGTCTGGATGCTGAACTGAGGCAGGGAGGGGTCTTTGCCCGTCGTGTTCACCAGAATGTAGGAGCAGGTACCCATGAAGGAGAAGGGCTGGCCATCGAACGTGGTGTAGTGAGGGTCACCGAACAACCAGCAGTAGGCCTTAGACTGGGCCACACATACCGCCTTATTGTTCTCCACCACACAGTTCTCCTTCTCACGGCACTCAGTGTCCTCACAGGGGTCTGACAAAATGTGTATTAGAGATGTTAAAATATCTTGCTCATATTAATATCAAAATAAGAACATCAACAAAGTCCATAATTCCACATCAAAAGGTACTAACATAAAGCCATAACTGTTTGGTTTTATTATTATTCATGTTTTTTTTTACCTGTGCTGTAGCAGCCCAACACTCCATTCTTCAACCCACATTTCTGGCCCTCTTTGCACTGTGAGTTCTTGCAGGTGAACACTCCTGAAGCACAGCTGCAGGTCCCAGAACAGTTGGCCAGCATCACAGACTGGCCAGACTGAAAACCAGCAAAACATGGAAATTATATAATTGAGTGTTTATACTATGGTGGTAACCATAGGATGATTGTAAACAATAAATATTTACCAAGGATAGTGATTTATTATATTACTTGCACTTTATATTTGCATTTAGCGTAAAACAGATATAGGCCTATAACTGTATTAATCGCTTTAGGATACCATTTCCTTTTTGGGATATGAAATGGCAATTTATTTGTCAATACACACAAAAAGTAATCACCATGTAATAGTGTCCATCAACCACACAGCCACAGTTCTCCAGTAGGACACACTTGCCACCATCAAACACAAAGCCGTCGTCACACTGGCAGCCCTCCTGGCATAGTGGGCATTTGGGAGACTCACTGAGAGAGTCACAGGTGGAAGAACAGGTGTCGGCACACAACTCATAGTGACTGTTAGCTGGACACGTCAGAGCTAGAGGACAGATGGAAATGGGAGGAGATGCATGTTATCAAAAAACATAATAAACTTCAATGATCAGCTTCAGCTTCAATTGTTTTTCAGCAGAGCATTAGGTCAGAAAAATATTGCACCCTAAGATAAACTAGGATAAGGTAAATTAACTTTCAATATCAAAATTCACTCACGACAAAACTGGTCAGATCTCCAGCTGCTGACAATGCCACCGGATGCCTGACAGAAAGTCACATACGTCTGTAAGTGGCGGCACAGGGCATCCCCACCCTCTCCCTCCTTCACGCACTCCTCAAAGTGCACTTGTGGTGGCACAACAGCATGGCATTGAGCAAATGGACCCTTGGTTGACTTTATGATGCTACAAGCCGCCGGGGGTCCAGTGGAGGGAGGACACTTCAAGCCACCGTCACATCCTGTCTGACATTTGACCCCTTCCAGAACTACCAACCACCCCGCTGCAAACTTCTCCACAGACGGCTCCTGCAGCCCACTGGGCAGCAGGAAGTCATCTTCCTTCTTGTCATTATAGTTGCCACAGAGACCACCGGTTACACCTTTGTAAGTGGATGGAAGCTGTATGATGGCGCCAGCAACAGTGTCGTAGGTCACCATCAAGCCAAAGTCTGTTACCAAGACGATGTTAATGCCATTCTGGTAGGCCCTGACCTTTCCATCTCCGAGTGACAGTGGGAGATTTGCAGCAACGTCATCCACCTGTGAAAGAAGAAAAGATTGAAAACATCAGTTTTTCTAATCAAGTGTTGCTTTTTAATACTGAAATGAATAGATCAAGACAGAAAACTACCGTTATTTCCCATATCACTCTGGGAGACATAGATATCTTGTATTTGTAGGCCTGTATTTCAACCCTCCTGGTGACCATTGCATCATCCATCTTGGTCAACTGCTGCACTGACACAACAAATGGAGCCATCGAACCGTATTTCTCCACAACCTCCAACATTTTGTACACACAGTCCCCGTGTAGGCTGAAGCAGCTGCCATCGAATGAGTGGAATCTCCTCGCCCCGCTCACATGGCAGGTGCCCGTGCTCATGGGTACACAGGCCTGCACCCCGTCTTGGACCTGGCACTTCTCATTGGGACCACAGGCAAACTTCACATTACACTCCACGTCTCCATCCTTGTTACACACACAGCGCTCTTTACACTGGCCGTTGGGGAAGAACACCTGGCCCATCTGGTAGTATTGGCCTTGGTGAACGCAACCACATTCAGCCAGCGGCACACACTCGCTATCACTCAGTATGAAGCCGTCGTCACACACACAGCCCTCGGTGCACAGGGAGTTCGCACAGCTTTCAGGCTCATCGAGGCCGCTGCAGGTCTGGGGGCAGCTTGAGGCACACACCTCATAGTGGCTGTTGGCCTTGCAGGAAGATGCTACAACACATTAGGCCAAACATGATAGAATTTAATATTGGAACCAGGAGCTGCTAGCTAGACAAACCCCTTCTGACTTATTGTAATGATCATAACTTTTACAGTAGTGGTTTTGAAATTCACATTTGATGAGGTGTGTCTGTGCACTACTTACGACAGAAGCTGTCCGACCTCCACTGTTCCACCTTGGCAGGGGCATCCTGGCAGGCAGTGGTGTAGGTGCTGAGGGCGTTACAGAGGGCAGAGGCATGGCCACGGTACAGACACATATCAAACACACAGTCCTCATAATACTCTGTGGGGTCCACCTTGGCGTGGCAGTGCTTGAACGGACCGTTCTTGTCTGTGATCCTGCCGCAGTACTTCCCTGTTTGGTAATCCAGCATCAGGCTGTGGTCACAGGTGGGGCACTTCTTGCCGTCACAGTCGCTGGAGCAGCCAGGGTCGTTCCCCCACTTTCCAGCTGTCCCCGAATAATGTTGGGGTGTTGGCAGGTCTCTTGTCTGGTTTGAGGAGGTCGTCGTTCCGTTGGCCATTCCAGTTTCCGCAGAGCCCTCCGGTGAGGTCTGAGTAGGAGCTGGGGAGGGTTAGGGAGACGTGGCTGTTCCAGTTGAACTTCAGTGTCAGGCCAAAGTTGGTCTTCACCACCCCGAAATACCCACTGCGGAAGATGGACAGTAGGCCATCTTCTACATCAAATGGCAAGTTCACATACTGGTTGTTGACCTGGGAAGAGAGAAAGAAACGTTAATGATACATGAAGGACGATACTGTCCTGATATTTCTTCTTACAGTAAGTAGTATAATCATGAGCGCAAATTTACTAAATAAACTCAGAACGCAATTATGTCATTCATTTGGAATGGAAAACATTTTAAGGTAGCTTACCAATACTTTGCCAGGGTTGTCCCTACTCATGGTGATGACATTTTTGAAGACAGTGATGGTGACTGTCTTTGTGTAAGACACTGCCGTGTTCCTTCCCCTATTCTGATTCTTTACAAGCACCTCAAAAGGTGCCAGAGATATGTCGTCTTTGCTGACCAATTTGGAGAGAACGTAAGTACACGTTCCCTGGAAGTCGAACTTCTTGCCATCAAACGTGCGGTAGTGGGGGGTCGCCTGAACCTTGGCAAGTGGCATAAGATGTTGGGTAGCAATCTCTCTTACCACCACGCAGGCCACACATCTCTGATTTCTTACATGCTGTTGCTTTGCATTCTACCTTGGCTGTTCCCGGATTGCATTCACACTGCTTTGTGCATTTGTCATCTTCCCAGAACTTCATTCCAGACGGGTAGTATCGTCCCTTCATAAGAGCAGCCACAGCTCTCCTTGGAGACGCATTTGTCTCCGCTAAGGACAAAGCCCTTCTTGCATTGACAGGTCTCCACACAGGGTTCCTTGCACTTTGCTTCGGCATCTAGATCTGAACAAGAGGCAGGGCAAGCTGTGCCACACGCCTCATAGTAGCTGTTTGACGGACATTCCAGTGCTGCAAATGTGAAATGAGAAAATATATTGAAATAATAGTGAAAAGTGCAATCTAAAAATCTTGATGAAATGTTTGGAGAGAGGAAAACTCACGGCATCCAGCGATTGTCCTCCACTCAGGGCTAATTTTGACCCCCTCTGCCAAACAGGCGTCATCGTAGCTTTTCATGTTCTCACAGAGGAACTGGTAGATGCCTTTATTGATGCAGATGTCATAGACACAGTTGTCCATGAACATGCCTGGGTCCAGGACCTTGTGGCAGCTGGCGAATGGGCCATCTTTTTTGGCCAAGAGACCACATAACTTCTCTCCTTTGTATTTCTGTTGGAGAGCTGGAGTGCAGCTAGGACATTCCCCTAGGCAGTCATCATGACAGAACAAGTCGCCGTCTTCAGTTCTCCAGCTCTGGGCAAACTTCACCACTGTGGGTTCCTTGTTACCTTTGGGGTTAGTGAACTCGTCGTTGCGATCCCCGTTGTAGTTCCCACAGAGCCCACCCAGGGTGCGGAAATAGCTGCTGGGGGCAGTGATGTAGAACTTCATGTTCCAGTCGTACATAACCTTCAGGCCAAAGTTTGTCTTCAGAACAGCATAGCTGCCACTCTGCACCACCGTTAGGTTTCCCCCGGCTAGGGTCACAGGCAGGTAGACGTTCTCACCATTCACCTAAGAAAAGATCAATGAGCATATGAAAAAACCACTCAGTTCTCCTGGTGAATTGACCAAATCTACCATGGAACCGACCCCAATCCTGATAATTTCCCTCTGTTTTTTTTTTTACTTACCTCAACCTTCCCTTTATGCGTGCTGATCACAACAGTCAGCCCATAGACCGTGACTGAGACTTTCCTTACGAAAGACACCCTCTTGTTCCCTCTGTGGTTGTTCTTGGTCAGGACAGTGAACGGGATGAGGCCAGGTTCAGATTTAACAACCGTGGCCATGACGTAAGAGCAGGTGCCCTGGAAGTCAAACCGCTCCCCATCAAAGGTGAGGTAGTGGGGGTCGCCCACAGCCCTGCAGGTGGCCTTAGACTGGGCCACACATACAGCCTTACTGTTCTTCACCACACAGTTTTCCTTCTCACGGCACTCAGTGTCCTCACAGGGGTCTGACAAAATGTGTATTAGAGATGTTAACATATCTTGCTCATAGTAATATCAAAATAAGAACATCAACAAAGTCCATAATTCCACATCAAAATGTACTAACACAAAGCCATATCTGTTTGGTTTTATTATTATTCATGTTTCTTTTTACCTGTGCTGTAGCAGCCCATTACACCATTCTTCAACCCACATTTCTGGCCCTCTTTGCACTGTGAGTTCTTGCAGGTGAACACTCCTGAAGCACAGCTGCAGGTCTCAGAACAGTTGCCCAGCATCACAGACTGGCCAGACTGAAAACCAGCAAAACATGGAAATTATATAATTGAGTGTTTATACTATGGTGGTAACCATAGGATGATTGTAAACAATAAATATTTACCAAGGATAGTGATTTATTATATTACTTGCACTTTATATTTGCATTTAGCGTAAAACAGATATAGACCTATAACTGTATTAATCGCTTTAGGATACCATTTCATTTTTGGGATATGAAATGGCAATTTATTTGTCAATACACACAAAAAAGTAATCACCATGTAATAGTGTCCATCAACCACACAGCCACAGTTCTCCAGTAGGACACACTTGCCACCATCAAACACAAAGCCGTCGTCACACTGGCAGCCCTCCTGGCATAGTGGGCATTTGGGAGACTCACTGAGAGAGTCACAGGTGGAAGAACAGGTGTCGGCACACAACTCATAGTGACTGTTAGCTGGACACGTCAGAGCTAGAGGACAGATGGAAATGGGAGGAGATGCATGTTATCAAAAAACATAATAAACTTCAATGATCAGCTTCAGCTTCAATTGTTTTTCAGCAGAGCATTAGGTGATACAAATATTGCACACTAAGATAAACTAGGATAAGGTAAATTAACTTTCAATATCAAAATTCACTCACGACAAAACTGGTCAGATCTCCAACTGCTGACAATGCCACCGGATGCCTGACAGAAAGTCACATACGTCTGTAAGTGGCGGCACAGGGCATCCCCACCCTCTCCCTCCTTCACGCACTCCTCAAAGTGCACTTGTGGTGGCACAACAGCATGGCATTGGGCAAATGGACCCTTGGTTGACTTTATGATGCTACAAGCCGCCGGGGGTCCAGTGGAGGGAGGACACTTCAAGCCCCCGTCACATCCTGTCTGACATTTGACCCCTTCCAGAACCACCAACCACCCCCGCTGCAAACTTCTCCACAGACGGCTCCTGCAGCCCACTGGGCAGCAGGAAGTCATCTTCCTTCTTGTCATTATAGTTGCCACAGAGACCACCGGTTACACCTTTGTAAGTGGATGGAAGCTGTATGATGGCGCCAGCAACAGTGTCGTAGGTCACCATCAAGCCAAAGTCTGTTACCAAGATGATGTTAATGCCATTCTGGTAGGCCCTGACCTTTCCATCTCCGAGTGACAGTGGGAGATTTGCAGCAACGTCATCCACCTGTGAAAGAAGAAAAGATTGAAAACATCAGTTTTTCTAATCAAGTGTTGCTTTTTAATACTGAAATGAATAGATCAAGACAGAAAACTACCGTTATTTCCCATATCACTCTGGGAGACATAGATATCTTGTATTTGTAGGCCTGTATTTCAACCCTCCTGGTGACCATTGCATCATCCATCTTGGTCAACTGCTGCACTGACACAACAAATGGAGCCATCGAACCGTATTTCTCCACAACCTCCAACATTTTGTACACACAGTCCCCGTGTAGGCTGAAGCAGCTGCCATCGAATGAGTGGAATCTCCTCGCCCCGCTCACATGGCAGGTGCCCGTGCTCATGGGTACACAGGCCTGCACCCCGTCTTGGACCTGGCACTTCTCATTGGGACCACAGGCAAACTTCACATTACACTCCACGTCTCCATCCTTGTTACACACACAGCGCTCTTTACACTGGCCGTTGGGGAAGAACACCTGGCCCATCTGGTAGTATTGGCCTTGGTGAACGCAACCACAATCAGCCAGCGGCACACACTCGCTATCACTCAGTATGAAGCCGTCGTCACACACACAGCCCTCGGTGCACAGGGAGTTCGCACAGCTTTCAGGCTCATCGAGGCCGCTGCAGGTCTGGGGGGCAGCTTGAGGCACACACCTCATAGTGGCTGTTGGCCTTGCAGGAAGATGCTACAACACATTAGGCCAAACATGATAGAATTTAATGTTGGAACCAGGAGCTGCTAGCTAGACAAACCACTTCTGACTTATTGTAATGATCATAACTTTTACAGTAGTGGTTTTGAAATTCACATTTGATGAGGTGTGTCTGTGCACTACTTACGACAGAAGCTGTCCGACCTCCACTGTTCCACCTTGGCAGGGGCATCCTGGCAGGCAGTGGTGTAGGTGCTGAGGGCGTTACAGAGGGCAGAGGCATGGCCACGGTACAGACACATATCAAACACACAGTCCTCATAATACTCTGTGGGGTCCACCTTGGCGTGGCAGTGCTTGAACGGACCGTTCTTGTCTGTGATCCTGCCGCAGTACTTCCCTGTTTGGTAATCCAGCATCAGGCTGTGGTCACAGGTGGGGCACTTCTTGCCGTCACAGTCGCTGGAGCAGCCAGGGTCGTTCCCCACTTTCCAGCTGTCCCCGAATAATGTTGGGGTGTTGGCAGGTCTCTTGTCTGGTTTGAGGAGGTCGTCGTTCCGTTGGCCATTCCAGTTTCCGCAGAGCCCTCCGATGAGGTCTGAGTAGGAGCTGGGGAGGGTTAGGGGAGACGTGGCTGTTCCAGTTGAACTTCAGTGTCAGGCCAAAGTTGGTCTTCACCACCCCGAAATACCCACTGCGGAAGATGGACAGTAGGCCATCTTCTACATCAAATGGCAAGTTCACATACTGGTTGTTGACCTGGGAAGAGAGAAAGAAACGTTAATGATACATGAAGGACGATACTGTCCTGATATTTCTTCTTACAGTAAGTAGTATAATCATGAGTGCAAATTTACTAAATAAACTCAGAACGCAATTATGTCATTCATTTGGAATGGAATTTTTTTTAAGGTAGCTTACCAATACTTTGCCAGGGTTGTCCCTACTCATGGTGATGACGTTTTTGAAGACAGTAATGGTGACTGTCTTTGTGTAAGACACTGCTGTGTTCCTTCCCCTATTCTGATTCTTTACAAGCACCTCAAAAGGTGCCAGAGATATGTCGTCTTTGCTGACCAATTTGGAGAGAACGTAAGTACACGTTCCCTGGAAGTCGAACTTCTTGCCATCAAACGTGCGGTAGTGGGGGTCGCCTGAACCTTGGCAAGTGGCATAAGATGTTGGGTAGCAATCTCTCTTACCACCACGCAGGCCACACATCTCTGATTTCTTACATGCTGTTGCTTTGCATTCTACCTTGGCTGTTCCCGGATTGCATTCACACTGCTTTGTGCATTTGTCATCTTCCCAGAACTTCATTCCAGACGGGTAGTATCGTCCTTCATAAGAGCAGCCACAGCTCTCCTTGGAGACGCATTTGTCTCCGCTAAGGACAAAGCCCTTCTTGCATTGACAGGTCTCCACACAGGGTTCCTTGCACTTTGCTTCGGCATCTAGATCTGAACAAGAGGCAGGGCAAGCTGTGCCACACGCCTCATAGTAGCTGTTTGACGGACATTCCAGTGCTGCAAATGTGAAATGAGAAAATATATTGAAATAATAGTGAAAAGTGCAATCTAAAAATCTTGATGAAATGTTTGGAGAGAGGAAAACTCACGGCATCCAGCGATTGTCCTCCACTCAGGGCTAATTTTGACCCCCTCTGCCAAACAGGCGTCATCGTAGCTTTTCATGTTCTCACAGAGGAACTGGTAGATGCCTTTATTGATGCAGATGTCATAGACACAGTTGTCCATGAACATGCCTGGGTCCAGGACCTTGTGGCAGCTGGCGAATGGGCCATCTTTTTTGGCCAAGAGACCACATAACTTCTCTCCTTTGTATTTCTGTTGGAGAGCTGGAGTGCAGCTAGGACATTCCCCTAGGCAGTCATCATGACAGAACAAGTCGCCGTCTTCAGTTCTCCAGCTCTGGGCAAACTTCACCACTGTGGGTTCCTTGTTACCTTTGGGGTTAGTGAACTCGTCGTTGCGATCCCCGTTGTAGTTCCCACAGAGCCCACCCAGGGTGCGGAAATAGCTGCTGGGGGGCAGTGATGTAGAACTTCATGTTCCAGTCGTACATAACCTTCAGGCCAAAGTTTGTCTTCAGAACAGCATAGCTGCCACTCTGCACCACCGTTAGGTTTCCCCCGGCTAGGGTCACAGGCAGGTAGACGTTCTCACCATTCACCTAAGAAAAGATCAATTAGCGTATGGAAAAACCACTCAGTTCACCTGGTGAATTGACCAAATTTACCATGGAACCGACCCCAATCCTGATAATTTCCCTCTGGTCTTTTGTTACTTACCTCAACCTTCCCTTTATGCGTGCTGATCACAACAGTCAGCCCATAGACCGTGACTGAGACTTTCCTTACGAAAGACACCCTCTTGTTCCCTCTGTGGTTGTTCTTGGTCAGGACAGTGAACGGGATGAGGCCAGGTTCAGATTTAACAACCGTGGCCATGACGTAAGAGCAGGTGCCCTGGAAGTCAAACCGCTCCCCATCAAAGGTGAGGTAGTGGGGGTCGCCCACAGCCCTGCAGGTGGCCTTAGACTGGGCCACACATACAGCCTTACTGTTCTTCACCACACAGTTTTCCTTCTCCACGGCACTCAGTGTCCTCACAGGGGTCTGACAAAATGTGTATTAGAGATGTTAACATATCTTGCTCATAGTAATATCAAAATAAGAACATCAACAAAGTCCATAATTCCACATCAAAATGTACTAACACAAAGCCATATCTGTTTGGTTTTATTATTATTCATGTTTTTTTTACCTGTGCTGTAGCAGCCCATGACTCCATTCTTCAACCCACATTTCTGGCCCTCTTTGCACTGTGAGTTCTTGCAGGTGAACACTCCTGAAGCACAGCTGCAGGTCTCAGAACAGTTGCCCAGCATCACAGACTGGCCAGACTGAAAACCAGCAAAACATGGAAATTATATAATTGAGTGTTTATACTATGGTGGTAACCATAGGATGATTGTAAACAATAAATATTTACCAAGGATGGTGATTTATTATATTACTTGCACTTTATATTTGCATTTAGCGTAAAACAGATATAGGCCTATAACTGTATTAATCGCTTTAGGATACCATTTCCTTTTTGGGATATGAAATGGCAATTTATTTGTCAATACACACAAAAAAGTAATCACCATGTAATAGTGTCCATCAACCACACAGCCACAGTTCTCCAGTAGGACACACTTGCCACCATCAAACACAAAGCCGTCGTCACACTGGCAGCCCTCCTGGCATAGTGGGCATTTGGGAGACTCACTGAGAGAGTCACAGGTGGAAGAACAGGTGTCGGCACACAACTCATAGTGACTGTTAGCTGGACACGTCAGAGCTAGAGGACAGATGGAAATGGGAGGAGATGCATGTTATCAAAAAACATAATAAACTTCAATGATCAGCTTCAGCTTCAATTGTTTTTCAGCAGAGCATTAGGTCAGAAAAATATTGCACCCTAAGATAAACTAGGATAAGGTAAATTAACTTTCAATATCAAAATTCACTCACGACAAAACTGGTCAGATCTCCAGCTGCTGACAATGCCACCGGATGCCTGACAGAAAGTCACATACGTCTGTAAGTGGCGGCACAGGGCATCCCCACCCTCTCCCTCCTTCACGCACTCCTCAAAGTGCACTTGTGGTGGCACAACAGCATGGCATTGAGCAAATGGACCCTTGGTTGACTTTATGATGCTACAAGCCGCCGGGGTCCAGTGGAGGGAGGACACTTCAAGCCCCCGTCACATCCTGTCTGACATTTGACCCATTCCAGAACCACCAACCACCCCGCTGCAAACTTCTCCACAGACGGCTCCTGCAGCCCACTGGGCAGCAGGAAGTCATCTTCCTTCTTGTCATTATAGTTGCCACAGAGACCACCGGTTACACCTTTGTAAGTGGATGGAAGCTGTATGATGGCGCCAGCAACAGTGTCGTAGGTCACCATCAAGCCAAAGTCTGTTACCAAGACGATGTTAATGCCATTCTGGTAGGCCCTGACCTTTCCATCTCCGAGTGACAGTGGGAGATTTGCAGCAACGTCATCCACCTGTGAAAGAAGAAAAGATTGAAAACATCAGTTTTTCTAATCAAGTGTTGCTTTTTAATACTGAAATGAATAGATCAAGACAGAAAACTACCGTTATTTCCCATATCACTCTGGGAGACATAGATATCTTGTATTTGTAGGCCTGTATTTCAACCCTCCTGGTGACCATTGCATCATCCATCTTGGTCAACTGCTGCACTGACACAACAAATGGAGCCATCGAACCGTATTTCTCCACAACCTCCAACATTTTGTACACACAGTCCCCGTGTAGGCTGAAGCAGCTGCCATCGAATGAGTGGAATCTCCTCGCCCCGCTCACATGGCAGGTGCCCGTGCTCATGGGTACACAGGCCTGCACCCCGTCTTGGACCTGGCACTTCTCATTGGGACCACAGGCAAACTTCACATTACACTCCACGTCTCCATCCTTGTTACACACACAGCGCTCTTTACACTGGCCGTTGGGGAAGAACACCTGGCCCATCTGGTAGTATTGGCCTTGGTGAACGCAACCACATTCAGCCAGCGGCACACACTCGCTATCACTCAGTATGAAGCCGTCGTCACACACACAGCCCTCGGTGCACAGGGAGTTTGCACAGCTTTCAGGCTCATCGAGGCCGCTGCAGGTCTGGGGGCAGCTTGAGGCACACACCTCATAGTGGCTGTTGGCCTTGCAGGAAGATGCTACAACACATTAGGCCAAACATGATAGAATTTAATGTTGGAACCAGGAGCTGCTAGCTAGACAAACCACTTCTGACTTATTGTAATGATCATAACTTTTACAGTAGTGGTTTTGAAATTCACATTTGATGAGGTGTGTCTGTGCACTACTTACGACAGAAGCTGTCCGACCTCCACTGTTCCACCTTGGCAGGGCATCCTGGCAGGCAGTGGTGTAGGTGCTGAGGGCGTTACAGAGGGCAGAGGCATGGCCACGGTACAGACACATGTCAAACACACAGTCCTCATAATACTCTGTGGGGTCCACCTTGGCGTGGCAGTGCTTGAACGGACCGTTCTTGTCTGTGATCCTGCCGCAGTACTTCCCTGTTTGGTAATCCAGCATCAGGCTGTGGTCACAGGTGGGGCACTTCTTGCCGTCACAGTCGCTGGAGCAGCCAGGGTCGTTCCCCACTTTCCAGCTGTCCCCGAATAATGTTGGGGTGTTGGCAGGTCTCTTGTCTGGTTTGAGGAGGTCGTCGTTCCGTTGGCCATTCCAGTTTCCGCAGAGCCCTCCGATGAGGTCTGAGTAGGAGCTGGGGAGGGTTAGGGAGACGTGGCTGTTCCAGTTGAACTTCAGTGTCAGGCCAAAGTTGGTCTTCACCACCCCGAAATACCCACTGCGGAAGATGGACAGTAGGCCATCTTCTACATCAAATGGCAAGTTCACATACTGGTTGTTGACCTGGGAAGAGAGAAAGAAACGTTAATGATACATGAAGGACGATACTGTCCTGATATTTCTTCTTACAGTAAGTAGTATAATCATGAGCGCAAATTTACTAAATAAACTCAGAACGCAATTATGTCATTCATTTGGAATGGAAAACATTTTAAGGTAGCTTACCAATACTTTGCCAGGGTTGTCCCTACTCATGGTGATGACATTTTTGAAGACAGTGATGGTGACTGTCTTTGTGTAAGACACTGCCGTGTTCCTTCCCCTATTCTGATTCTTTACAAGCACCTCAAAAGGTGCCAGAGATATGTCGTCTTTGCTGACCAATTTGGAGAGAACGTAAGTACACGTTCCCTGGAAGTCGAACTTCTTGCCATCAAACGTGCGGTAGTGGGGGTCGCCTGAACCTTGGCAAGTGGCATAAGATGTTGGGTAGCAATCTCTCTTACCACCACGCAGGCCACACATCTCTGATTTCTTACATGCTGTTGCTTTGCATTCTACCTTGGCTGTTCCCGGATTGCATTCACACTGCTTTGTGCATTTGTCATCTTCCCAGAACTTCATTCCAGACGGGTAGTATCGTCCTTCATAAGAGCAGCCACAGCTCTCCTTGGAGACGCATTTGTCTCCGCTGAGGACAAAGCCCTTCTTGCATTGACAGGTCTCCACACAGGGTTCCTTGCACTTTGCTTCGGCATCTAGATCTGAACAAGAGGCAGGGCAAGCTGTGCCACACGCCTCATAGTGGCTGTTCGACGGACATTCCAGTGCTGCAAATGTGAAATGAGAAAATATATTGAAATAATAGTGAAAAGTGCAATCTAAAAATCTTGATGAAATGTTTGGAGAGAGGAAAACTCACGGCATCCAGCGATTGTCCTCCACTCAGGGCTAATTTTGACCCCCTCTGCCAAACAGGCGTCATCGTAGCTTTTCATGTTCTCACAGAGGAACTGGTAGATGCCTTTATTGATGCAGATGTCATAGACACAGTTGTCCATGAACATGCCTGGGTCCAGGACCTTGTGGCAGCTGGCGAATGGGCCATCTTTTTGGCCAAGAGACCACATAACTTCTCTCCTTTGTATTTCTGTTGGAGAGCTGGAGTGCAGCTAGGACATTCCCCTAGGCAGTCATCATGACAGAACAAGTCGCCGTCTTCAGTTCTCCAGCTCTGGGCAAACTTCACCACTGTGGGTTCCTTGTTACCTTTGGGGTTAGTGAACTCGTCGTTGCGATCCCCGTTGTAGTTCCCACAGAGCCCACCCAGGGTGCGGAAATAGCTGCTGGGGGCAGTGATGTAGAACTTCATGTTCCAGTCGTACATAACCTTCAGGCCAAAGTTTGTCTTCAGAACAGCATAGCTGCCACTCTGCACCACCGTTAGGTTTCCCCCGGCTAGGGTCACAGGCAGGTAGACGTTCTCACCATTCACCTAAGAAAAGATCAATGAGCATATGGAAAAACCACTCAGTTCTCCTGGTGAATTGACCAAATCTACCATGGAACCGACCACAATCCTGATAATTTCCCTCTGTTTTTTTTTTTACTTACCTCAACCTTCCCTTTATGCGTGCTGATCACAACAGTCAGCCCATAGACCGTGACTGAGACTTTCCTTACGAAAGACACCCTCTTGTTCCCTCTGTGGTTGTTCTTGGTCAGGACAGTGAACGGGATGAGGCCAGGTTCAGATTTAACAACCGTGGCCATGACGTAAGAGCAGGTGCCCTGGAAGTCAAACCGCTCCCCATCAAAGGTGAGGTAGTGGGGGTCGCCCACAGCCCTGCAGGTGGCCTTAGACTGGGCCACACATACAGCCTTACTGTTCTTCACCACACAGTTTTCCTTCTCACGGCACTCAGTGTCCTCACAGGGGTCTGACAAAATGTGTATTAGAGATGTTAACATATCTTGCTCATAGTAATATCAAAATAAGAACATCAACAAAGTCCATAATTCCACATCAAAATGTACTAGCACAAAGCCATATCTGTTTGGTTTTATTATTATTCATGTTTTTTTTTACCTGTGCTGTAGCAGCCCATGACTCCATTCTTCAACCCACATTTCTGGCCCTCTTTGCACTGTGAGTTCTTGCAGGTGAACACTCCTGAAGCACAGCTGCAGGTCTCAGAACAGTTGCCCAGCATCACAGACTGGCCAGACTGAAAACCAGCAAAACATGGAAATTATATAATTGAGTGTTTATACTATGGTGGTAACCATAGGATGATTGTAAACAATAAATATTTACCAAGGATGGTGATTTATTATATTACTTGCACTTTATATTTGCATTTAGCGTAAAACAGATATAGGCCTATAACTGTATTAATCGCTTTAGGATACCATTTCCTTTTTGGGATATGAAATGGCAATTTATTTGTCAATACACACAAAAAAGTAATCACCATGTAATAGTGTCCATCAACCACACAGCCACAGTTCTCCAGTAGGACACACTTGCCACCATCAAACACAAAGCCGTCGTCACACTGGCAGCCCTCCTGGCATAGTGGGCATTTGGGAGACTCACTGAGAGAGTCACAGGTGGAAGAACAGGTGTCGGCACACAACTCATAGTGACTGTTAGCTGGACACGTCAGAGCTAGAGGACAGATGGAAATGGGAGGAGATGCATGTTATCAAAAAACATAATAAACTTCAATGATCAATTTCAGCTTCAATTGTTTTTCAGCAGAGCATTAGGTCAGAAAAATATTGCACACTAAGATAAACTAGGATAAGGTAAATTAACTTTCAATATCAAAATTCACTCACGACAAAACTGGTCAGATCTCCAACTGCTGACAATGCCACCGGATGCCTGACAGAAAGTCACATACGTCTGTAAGTGGCGGCACAGGGCATCCCCACCCTCTCCCTCCTTCACGCACTCCTCAAAGTGCACTTGTGGTGGCACAACAGCATGGCATTGGGCAAATGGACCCTTGGTTGACTTTATGATGCTACAAGCCGCCGGGGGGTCCAGTGGAGGGAGGACACTTCAAGCCCCCGTCACATCCTGTCTGACATTTGACCCCTTCCAGAACCACCAACCACCCCGCTGCAAACTTCTCCACAGACGGCTCCTGCAGCCCACTGGGCAGCAGGAAGTCATCTTCCTTCTTGTCATTATAGTTGCCACAGAGACCACCGGTTACACCTTTGTAAGTGGATGGAAGCTGTATGATGGCGCCAGCAACAGTGTCGTAGGTCACCATCAAGCCAAAGTCTGTTACCAAGACGATGTTAATGCCATTCTGGTAGGCCCTGACCTTTCCATCTCCGAGTGACAGTGGGAGATTTGCAGCAACGTCATCCACCTGTGAAAGAAGAAAAGATTGAAAACATCAGTTTTTCTAATCAAGTGTTGCTTTTTAATACTGAAATGAATAGATCAAGACAGAAAACTACCGTTATTTCCCATATCACTCTGGGAGACATAGATATCTTGTATTTGTAGGCCTGTATTTCAACCCTCCTGGTGACCATTGCATCATCCATCTTGGTCAACTGCTGCACTGACACAACAAATGGAGCCATCGAACCGTATTTCTCCACAACCTCCAACATTTTGTACACACAGTCCCCGTGTAGGCTGAAGCAGCTGCCATCGAATGAGTGGAATCTCCTCGCCCCGCTCACATGGCAGGTGCCCGTGCTCATGGGTACACAGGCCTGCACCCCGTCTTGGACCTGGCACTTCTCATTGGGACCACAGGCAAACTTCACATTACACTCCACGTCTCCATCCTTGTTACACACACAGCGCTCTTTACACTGGCCGTTGGGGAAGAACACCTGGCCCATCTGGTAGTATTGGCCTTGGTGAACGCAACCACAATCAGCCAGCGGCACACACTCGCTATCACTCAGTATGAAGCCGTCGTCACACACACAGCCCTCGGTGCACAGGGAGTTCGCACAGCTTTCAGGCTCATCGAGGCCGCTGCAGGTCTGGGGGCAGCTTGAGGCACACACCTCATAGTGGCTGTTGGCCTTGCAGGAAGATGCTACAACACATTAGGCCAAACATGATAGAATTTAATGTTGGAACCAGGAGCTGCTAGCTAGACAAACCACTTCTGACTTATTGTAATGATCATAACTTTTACAGTAGTGGTTTTGAAATTCACATTTGATGAGGTGTGTCTGTGCACTACTTACGACAGAAGCTGTCCGACCTCCACTGTTCCACCTTGGCAGGGGCATCCTGGCAGGCAGTGGTGTAGGTGCTGAGGGCGTTACAGAGGGCAGAGGCATGGCCACGGTACAGACACATATCAAACACACAGTCCTCATAATACTCTGTGGGGTCCACCTTGGCGTGGCAGTGCTTGAACGGACCGTTCTTGTCTGTGATCCTGCCGCAGTACTTCCCTGTTTGGTAATCCAGCATCAGGCTGTGGTCACAGGTGGGGCACTTCTTGCCGTCACAGTCGCTGGAGCAGCCAGGGTCGTTCCCCCACTTTCCAGCTGTCCCCGAATAATGTTGGGGTGTTGGCAGGTCTCTTGTCTGGTTTGAGGAGGTCGTCGTTCCGTTGGCCATTCCAGTTTCCGCAGAGCCCTCCGATGAGGTCTGAGTAGGAGCTGGGGAGGGTTAGGGAGACGTGGCTGTTCCAGTTGAACTTCAGTGTCAGGCCAAAGTTGGTCTTCACCACCCCGAAATACCCACTGCGGAAGATGGACAGTAGGCCATCTTCTACATCAAATGGCAAGTTCACATACTGGTTGTTGACCTGGGAAGAGAGAAAGAAACGTTAATGATACATGAAGGACGATACTGTCCTGATATTTCTTCTTACAGTAAGTAGTATAATCATGAGCGCAAATTTACTAAATAAACTCAGAACGCAATTATGTCATTCATTTGGAATGGATTTTTTTTAAGGTAGCTTACCAATACTTTGCCAGGGTTGTCCCTACTCATGGTGATGACGTTTTTGAAGACAGTAATGGTGACTGTCTTTGTGTAAGACACTGCTGTGTTCCTTCCCCTATTCTGATTCTTTACAAGCACCTCAAAAGGTGCCAGAGATATGTCGTCTTTGCTGACCAATTTGGAGAGAACGTAAGTACACGTTCCCTGGAAGTCGAACTTCTTGCCATCAAACGTGCGGTAGTGGGGGTCGCCTGAACCTTGGCAAGTGGCATAAGATGTTGGGTAGCAATCTCTCTTACCACCACGCAGGCCACACATCTCTGATTTCTTACATGCTGTTGCTTTGCATTCTACCTTGGCTGTTCCCGGATTGCATTCACACTGCTTTGTGCATTTGTCATCTTCCCAGAACTTCATTCCAGACGGGTAGTATCGTCCTTCATAAGAGCAGCCACAGCTCTCCTTGGAGACGCATTTGTCTCCGCTAAGGACAAAGCCCTTCTTGCATTGACAGGTCTCCACACAGGGTTCCTTGCACTTTGCTTCGGCATCTAGATCTGAACAAGAGGCAGGGCAAGCTGTGCCACACGCCTCATAGTAGCTGTTTGACGGACATTCCAGTGCTGCAAATGTGAAATGAGAAAATATATTGAAATAATAGTGAAAAGTGCAATCTAAAAATCTTGATGAAATGTTTGGAGAGAGGAAAACTCACGGCATCCAGCGATTGTCCTCCACTCAGGGCTAATTTTGACCCCCTCTGCCAAACAGGCGTCATCGTAGCTTTTCATGTTCTCACAGAGGAACTGGTAGATGCCTTTATTGATGCAGATGTCATAGACACAGTTGTCCATGAACATGCCTGGGTCCAGGACCTTGTGGCAGCTGGCGAATGGGCCATCTTTTTTTGGCCAAGAGACCACATAACTTCTCTCCTTTGTATTTCTGTTGGAGAGCTGGAGTGCAGCTAGGACATTCCCCTAGGCAGTCATCATGACAGAACAAGTCGCCGTCTTCAGTTCTCCAGCTCTGGGCAAACTTCACCACTGTGGGTTCCTTGTTACCTTTGGGGTTAGTGAACTCGTCGTTGCGATCCCCGTTGTAGTTCCCACAGAGCCCACCCAGGGTGCGGAAATAGCTGCTGGGGGCAGTGATGTAGAACTTCATGTTCCAGTCGTACATAACCTTCAGGCCAAAGTTTGTCTTCAGAACAGCATAGCTGCCACTCTGCACCACCGTTAGGTTTCCCCCGGCTAGGGTCACAGGCAGGTAGACGTTCTCACCATTCACCTAAGAAAAGATCAATTAGCATATGGAAAAACCACTCAGTTCACCTGGTGAATTGACCAAATTTACCATGGAACCGACCCCAATCCTGATAATTTCCCTCTGGTCTTTTGTTACTTACCTCAACCTTCCCTTTATGCGTGCTGATCACAACAGTCAGCCCATAGACCGTGACTGAGACTTTCCTTACGAAAGACACCCTCTTGTTCCCTCTGTGGTTGTTCTTGGTCAGGACAGTGAACGGGATGAGGCCAGGTTCAGATTTAACAACAGTAGCCATGACGTAAGAGCAGGTGCCCTGGAAGTCAAACCGCTCCCCATCAAAGGTGAGGTAGTGGGGGTCGCCCACAGCCCTGCACGTTGCTTTGGAGATGTGGACACAAACCCCCTTTGTACATTCTTCCTTTTCTCTGCATTTGACGTTCTCACAAGGATCTGGTGGTGGAGTGGGTGGTGCAGTGCCTGAGGGAGTACAGAAGCAACATTCAAGATGAACACTAGTTTTCATCCAGTGCATTTGTTGTGTTGTGTTGCGTTTTGTTTTGTTTTATTGTGTTGCATTGCATTGCGATGTGTTGCATTGCATTGTGTTGTCTAAGAGTTGTCCCCTTCAACAGGGTGAGTGTCGAGGGGCAGTTGATAGGCCAGTTAAGTGGATGTGTCAATTAAACAGCGTACCTTTGTAACATACTCCTGTTGTAGCGTAGCCGTCTCTTGACATGCCACCATAAACGTAAACAGCCATGAGGGAGTCACCTTTGATGGAGAAATGCTGTTGCTGCTCTCCCAATGGAGCATTAACCCACATGTACTTAGGGTCTGAGATGAATGATGTCCATTGGAGAGATTTCACACATTTATTTTTCTCACAGACTTTAACGGTGTTGATCCCTTCCCCCTCGGAGACGATGACCAATGTGCTCTCGAACTTGCTCTGTGTGTCCACTGACCACTCGTTGGCCAGATCAGACGTTGGGAGGATGTTGGTGAGGAACGGATCGTAGGGCTTGTTGTTGCTGAAGTACATCACCATTACCTTTTTATCACTTTTGATGATCAGTGGATATTTGGGTTGGACAGAAACCACATACGCCTGCCCCGCATTCAACTCCTTAGTAGTGGATACCTTTCCCTCAAAGATCTTTACTAGAGTGTTGTCCTCTGAGGCTACAATGTTGACAAAGTCTGTTGAATGTGTCATGTGCATGGAAGGAACCAGGTAATTGGTGGAAAGGCTCTGTACTGGTAGCAGTTGTTCATATACGTGATTGCAGCGGCCTCCATCTGCGACGCACTCGTGTCCCCCCAGGACCGCTACAGTGTGCTTGGCTTTGACCCTGGTCCCAGTGAAAGTGGTGTAGCTTTGGTAGAGGTAGACCTGGTATGGGTCCATGGTAAAAATCACAGCCTGTCTTTGCTTCCAGGAATCCATACCACTGAGATCCATGTTGGAGAAAGGGATGATCGTGATCTTGTTGGGCTCTTTGCCGTTGACAATAGACACAAGCTTGTGCATGTTGCTTGGACCCTCCTTGGGGGTGAAGACCACATAGTCAGTACCCAGCTGGTCAGTTGGGAAGACCACACTACTGTCTCCGGTCGAGAACTTGTAGTTGAAGGCCACCACTGAGATGTCAGAGTTGGAGGTGACCTGCACTGTTTTGGTGGAAGCTCCTGGACCCCCAATTTCAGCATTACCAGGTATGGCAATCCATTTGGTGTTCTGTTTCTCTATTTTCACCGAGGTGGAGAAGCCGATTGCATTGACCTGAATTTGAACAACAGCTGGATAATCCTGTGTGGTTATGGCCAGTTGAAGACTCTGATCATCATGGTAGCTCAGCAAATAGTTAGGCATAAAGGCAGTAATGAACTCCCGCCCCACTGGGCATGATCCTTTGACCACTAAACATAAAGGAAGAAAGAACATTTTACAGATGAGCACCTGCATTCTTTTCGCAACCATTTGAGTATCAGTTTTATAATGAAAGGTATACTATAGCTTAAATACAGTACAATTATCTTGCTCCAACTGCTCTTGTTGAATTCACTGACTGTCAAGTGTCAATTTAGTAAAGCACAAAATCATTTGTTTTTGCTTGAATGACATGATCGTATACAAATGTAAATGATGTGTACATAACAATACACATGTCGCTTCCCCTGCATCGCTTTATAACCAGTGTTACATGTCTATAATATAGTGTGCCCTACAGAACAAACAACATAAATATCCTATCTAATTAGAGGAGGCTAGAAAGATTTAATTTGCCAAGCTACTCTATTTATGTTTCCCCAGAATGTTTGATAATAATAAATGATCAACTTGTTCAATTCTGGTAGTAATTACATGACATGGAATATTGAAAGGTAAACTGTGATTCTTACTTGTGAATAGGGTGGCAGCCACACAAAGCAGGAAAGTCGTTGTCCCCATGGCTGGAAACAAAAATGCAAAGTCAACAAATGATATGAAAAATATATATAAATGGATGTAAAAACAAAATCAGTTAGACTATAGAGTAGCTACTGACAGGAGAGAAAACATATATAATTCATATTAAAGGCATTTACTTTCATTCATTCATATCCATCAATAAATTACATCAACAAAAATTGTTGAATTACTATGCATTAATACATTGTACATGTATCTATAAAGATAGGAAATAGTTTTTTTCAATTCACGTTCAGCTCCCTAATAATTTGGTCGTCGAATTACACTATTCACCATGTTTTCTAATCCAAAAGACTGATCTGATGTCCATACTTTACCTGTTGGTGGGACCATGAAGGATATAACAGACAGGGAGGGATGAGAGGGTGTCTTATATTGTGAAGACGATGAGTAAAAAAAAAAACACATCCTTGCCAAAATATTTAATTACCGTACTTATTAAGTCAACATAGCGTATGCGTGACTGTAATGCATATATTGACAACTTCGTGTCTGAAGTTTCCATCTAACCAAAACGTTTACATAGGCTTTTTCCTTAAGAATAATACTTTTAAAACAAATTGGAAACAAACATCTGCTTCATGCAATTTTTCCTCAATCTACCTCAATATATATAAAATATATTTTTTTAATGATTAATTAACCAGGTTTGTCCCTTTTAGATTTTGTAAGAGAGATCTGGTAAATAATATTGCCGAAAATTTTTCATAGACTCATTTACTATGGTCTACTGACCTGATTTTTCTTTTTTCTTTTGCAATAGAATATAACTTTTAAAAAGGTCCCACTTTATATTAAGTATCACATAATGGTAATATAGCAGCATAATGTAACTAGTGTGGGTAGTTGTTACATAGTACTATCAACTATTATACCTTTTATAAGGCATGTAAACCATGTAATTATTATATGTTTTTTAGCATCACTGATGTAAATAAAAATGTGTTCATAATTGACTTGGCCGGTTAAATAAAGGTTAAATAAAAATGAAATATAAATTGGGACCATATAAAATAACAATGTAATTTCAAATTATTCAAAATATCATACGTTTTTAATTTATTGGTTTATGGCATTATTTAAACATGGGTTACAAGAAGTGCTCATCGCTTATACATGGATGTTTTAAGTGTATGTCAATAGAACATGGCTTAAGTGTATGTCAATAGAACATGGCTTAAGTGTATGTCAATAGGACATGGGCAAGGAGAGCTTACACAAACAAACCAAACCATGGATATCGTTAAAATAAATCTTGATCTTGAAACAGGATATGATAGCCACATCCCAGTTAACAAAGAAAACTATCTTTATTTACTGTGAGCTCAATCAAGAATAGGGTGACAGAGGTCTGAACAAGAATTAACTATGGACCCTTTTGAGGGTTTTGGGGGTGTGATGAGAGGGGTGAGGTGAGGATTTATTTGTCTTAAATACACATCATGTCCTGGGCGTGTTTGTATAGTTTAAGGGTGAGGTGAGTATCTGAAATGCATTACAGAGCTGCTAAGATATTTATTAAACGCTAACTTTAAAATGTCTCCCCTTATAACCGACAGTAGGCCTACATGGCACTGCAGCTCACAGGCAAAACACTCCTCTTGCTTAGTTTCTTTGACACTTTGAAATAATGGGCACAGACTGGCCTCATCACTGTCATCAATATAAGTAAAGGGCAAATGCTTCATATGCATCTATGGGTTCACAGTCCAGCTCTGAGGGTGATGGTGTCAAAAGGCATATTTTTGAGCTGCTATCACTAGGGTTGTATTTCATTATTTATCTAAGTGACACTGCAAATTCCTCCCATAAAATGAAAAGTTCCTATTAGTAACCTTTTCCTGTTGGGTCAACGTACGGATTTACGAAACAAATATACTTAAGGTGGGGATGGATGTGTGTTGAATTTGTATATGTACCTTCTGTTGGTTTGTCAAGGTTTGTCGAGCATGTCTTGTTGCAACAACCTGTAACAACTATTTGTTGATGTGCTAGTTGAACAGTTGCCTTTCAAAATGCCTGCGTTGCAGCAACAGTAAATTGTTAATGTAATGAACTGTCTCACAGAGTGACTCCAAGTGCCATGTAATGAAATTTGAAATATTTCTGTAATATGCCCCAGACGTTGCAGTTACATCCACCTCATTGTGTAGCATCAACTTTTCAACCAGCCCAACTGTAAGGTGGATACTAGTTTTCCCACAGTTATTGTCACCATGCCACCTTTGACAATAACAATGGACAAAATGTATGTCCATAAGTATCTATTAAGAGTAAACATACTCTACATTTCAGTTATGTAAACACATTACGTGATCTGACTGTTTACTGTTGACTAGCATACTGTAGCTGTTATGGGGTTGCAAGCCTACGTCTCTCCACATTGTGAAGTTAGAGCAGCTCTTACCATCTAAAATGTGTGAGAGCAATAGTGAGAGAGCGTGGGTGTGGTGCTTAGTGCACACAGTTATGGTAATTCACTTGTCCCCTCATGCAAATCTTATGAGAAAAGTTATCCTTACAGTGGGTATCATAAGTATTCACCAGCCTTGGATTTTTTTACATTGTTACAAAGTGGAATTGAAATAGATTTAATTTCGATTTTTTTTCATTGATCTACACAAAATACTCCATAATGTCAAAATGAAAAGAAAATTCTACAAATTTGTACAAATTAGTAAAACAGAAATAACAAAAATATATACTGAACAAAAATATAAACGCAATATGCAACAATTTCAATGATTGTAGTGAGTTACAGTTCATATAAGGAAATCAGTCAATTGAAATTAATTAATTAGGCCCTAATCTATGGATTTCACATGACTGGGCAGGGGCACACCTGTCAGGTGGATTATCGTTTCAAAGGAGAAATGTTCACTAACAGGGATGTAATCACATTTGTGCACAAAATGTGAGAAAAGTAAGCTTTTTGTACGTATGGAAAAATTCTGGGATCTTTTATTACAGCTCATGAAACATGGGACCAACACTTTACATGTTGTGTTTATATTTTTGTTCAGTATAGTTGCTGCATAAGTATTCACCACCTTTGTTTAGGAAAGCTTAAATTAGTTCAGGAGTAAAATGTGGCTTACTAAATCAAATAAGAAGTTATATGGAATCACCCGTCCCCCACACATGTAACATTTGTAAGGTCCCTCAGTCAAGTATTGAATTTAAAGCACAAATTCAACAACAAAGACCAGGGAGATTTTCGAAAGCCTCATAAAGAAGGGCAGTGATTGGTAGATGCAGAACAATAACACATCAGACATTTAATATCACTTTAAGCATGGTCAAGTAAAGAATTACACTGTGGATGATGTATTAAATTACCATGATACATCAGAAATACAGTCGTCCTTCTGTACTGAGCTGAAGGACAGGAAGGAAACTGCTCAGGGATGTCACTATGAGGCCATTGGTGATCTTAAAACAGCTCTGGAGTTCAATGGCTGTGATGGGAAAAAACTGAAGATGGATCAACAACATTGTAGTGACTCCAAAATATGACCTAAATGAGTGAAAATAAGCATACACATATACAGAATACAAATATTCCAAAACATGCTTCCCTTACGCAACAAGACACTAAAGTAATACTGAAGAAAAAAACATGACAAAGGAATACACTTTTTGGCCTTAATGCAAAGCCTTAAGTTTTGGGGAACTCCAACACAACACATCACTGAGTAACTGCCTCCTTATTTTCAAGCATGTTGGTGGCTGCATCATGGTATGGGTATGCTTGATATTGGCAAAGACTGGGGAGTTTTTCAGGATAAAAAGAAACTGGATGGAGCTAAGCACAGGCAAAATCCTAGAGGAGGACCTGCTTCAGTCTGCTTTACACCAGAACATAACCTACAACACAAGGCCAAATCTACACTGGAGTTGCTTACCATGAAGACAGTGAATGTTCCTGAGTGGCCAAGTTACAGTTTTAACTTAAATCTGCTTGAAAATCTATGGTAAGACTTGAAATTTGCTGTCTAGCCATGATCCCCAACATCTTGACAGAGATTGAAGAATTTTGAAAAGAATAATGGGCAAATATTGCACCATCCAGTGTGTGCAAAGCTCTTAGAGACTTACCCAAGAAGACTCAACTGTAAATCGCTGCCAAAGGCGTTTCTTACATGTATTGACTCGGGGATCAATACTTATCAAATGAAGGTATATTAGTGTTTTATTTTTCATTCATATTTAAAAAATCATAGCATTTCTTCCACTTTGACATTAGAGTGTTTTGTTTAGATCGGTGAAAATAAATAAATAAATAAATAAATTTTAATCCCACTTTGTAACACAATACAATAAGAAGAAACCCAAGAGGGGTGAATACTTATCTTTTCCCTGTTTTCCATATCTGACTAACAAGAAGTATTTATATAAAAAATACAAGTAGGCTGGATTACATAGGGTTGCAGAGAGAGTAGCAAAGTCTACTGCCTGCAGTACTGTATAATACTTTACCAAGAGGGAGTGGAAATGTTTCAGAAGGCAGCAACACACACCTATATTTGTGACATTGAAACACAGCGCTGTAAAAGCTTTGACTTCTCAAACAAGTTTAGATTTTTCAAGTCTCTGTTTCATGAGCCTCATCTTGTCCTGTTGTATCATCACGTGGGACCATCTGGTGTTGGTGTGTTTCAGGCTTGTGTCTGTAGTACAAAATGAGTGACATTGCTAATGCTGCCAAGAGAACTATCCCTAATAATACCAAAGCCGGTCTGCCCCTGGTTGCAAGAGGCACCTCACAGCATTCTGTAGAAGAGAAGAGAGAAAGAGACAGGCTTTCAGCTTCACCTCCCAAAATACCTCTTCCTCTAGTAGTACTGCCTGGTCACTGAACCTTTCATTGAGGTCATTGCGAACAGTTCCTCTCATGGGAAGTTGCACTCTGCAATGGTGTTATTCTTGCATGCAGTACATATATACACAATGCTCATATGACTCATTTGCCCTCTTGAAGTGAAATGTCAAATATTTGTTTGACTACAAATTTAGTCTAGAATTCATACAGTGGCTTGCAAAAGTATTCACCCCCCTTGGCATTTTTCCTATTTTGTTGCCTTACAACCTGGATTTAAAATGGATTTTTGGGAGGTTTGTATCATTTGATTTACACAACATGCCTAGCACTTTGAAGATGCAATTATTTTTTTTATTGTGAAACAAACAAGAAATAAGACAAAAAAACAGAAAACTTGAGAGTGAATAACTATTCACCCCCCAAAGTCAATACTTTGTAGAGCCACCTTTTGCAGCAATTACAGCTGAAAGTCTCTTGGGGTATGTCTCTATAAGCTTGGCACATCTAACCGCAGGGATTTTTGCCCATTCTTCAAGGCAAAACGGCTCCCGCTCCTTCAAGTTGGATGGGTTCCGCTGGTGTACAGCAATCTTTAAGTCATACCACAGATTCTCAATTGGATTGAGGTCTGGGCTTTGACTAGGCCCTTCCAAGACATTTAAATGTTTCCCCTTAAACCACTCGAGTGTTGCTTTAGCAGTGTGCTTAGGGTCATTGTCCTGCTGGAAGGTGAAACTCCGTCCCAGTCTCAAATCTCTGGAAGACTGAAACAGGTTTCCCTCAAGAATTTCCCTGTATTTAGCACCATGCATCATTCCTTCAATTCTGACCAGTTTCCCAGTCCTTGCCGATGAAAAACATCCCCACAGCATGATGCTGCCACCACCATGCTTCACTGTGGGGATGGTGTTCTCGGGGTGATGAGAGGTTGTCACGAGAATTTCTATCTCTAATTAATCAAACTTAATGCTTTGAATAATTCCCAGAGGGTGTAAGACTCTGGTTTAATCATGAATTAAACGAAGGTCCACAACCAGCAAGAATGATCTGTATGTTTTAATCATGGAGAGCTCTGCCGCCAAAAAATACATATACAGCTTTTATTCCCCTTGACACACAAAGGCACTTTGCTCCGCCCACCTTTAGGAGGCTTTTTAAACAGTTTCTCAGTCCCCTTCACCCTGGAATGCTTTCTCAGCAGTTTCTAACTCCCCCCCCTCTGTTAGTGGGTTGACACTACATTATAACTCTAACACCGTTCACACATGTATACTGTATTTGGGGTGAAATCCTTTAGTCATTATTCTTAAAATACAAATGAATCGATTAGTTACCGGAGTGTAACTCCAGTTCTATGAGTGGAGCGGAGCCCCATAGGACTTAAGGCCCTGCCAACCCTCTCTAGTCTCGCTGAAGATAAATATCTCGGGAGGCTGATTGAGGGGAGGCATCCCCTCTTATAGGGACACCTGTACTCCTATTGGCTGCAGGTGTGTGCATAATTTTGTCTCAGGCTGATGCTGCCTTAGGGCAGAGGGTAAACCACTAGGAGCAGAGCTCCCCTATGGGGCTCCGCTCCACTCATAGAACTGGAGTTACACTCCGGTAACTAATCGTTCTATATCGTGGAGCTCCGCCCCATAGGGGAGCTCTGCTCCTAGTGGTTTAAGGCGGAGCGTAGCGCTCCAAAATGTACTCCCTGCCGAGCCCAACACTTCCCATCAAAATGAAAAGGTCAGGCCTAGCAATGGCTGCAACCAAGTCCCGCAGTACTGCAACTACTGAACCCATACGGGCGTCACAATATACCGCGTCATCGGTTAAAGACCCGCCCCACCTAGTCCAATGGCAATGCCAATGACTAGTGGGCAGATCACCAGAATAGAAGCCATACTAATCTGTACTAGCAGATAGATGTGCCTCGATATCCTGTGAAAAAACTACCGACCACTAATGGAATGACACCAAGTGTCACTCTACATTGTGTACACAGTAGACCGCCTCACTCACTCAATGGAACCCCAGAGATTAGTGGGCAGAAAACAGAACATGAGTCATACTAAACTGAACAAGCAGATAGATGACCTCACATTCCATTACATTGTTATGACAGATCCAATAGTATCGTAACCAAGTTACTACTATTATCACCTATCATTCCGCCCCACTCCAGTGAATCACTGGTGGGCAGATCAATACATGCCCTCTACTGTACTGAACCAGTCAGTCAGGAGTCATGCCAAAAAACATGCCTTCCTATCCAAAGCGGACCTGATGGAAACCTATGTCCACAGTCCTGCTTTTCCTCTTCTTCTAGCTCAAGATCTCCCTTCAGCTATGCCGAGTACAGATCGAACGAAAGAGTTAAAAGGCAAATCTACAAAACATGTCTTCCTATCCAAAGCGGACCTGATGGAAACCTGTGTCCACAGTCCTGCTTTTCCTCTCCTTCTAGCTCAAGGTCTCCCTTCAGCTACGCTGAGTACAGACCGAGCCAAAGAGTTAAAAGACATATCCAAGAGATAGAAACGGATAAATGGAGACGGTGACGACCACGACGCCGCTGCACAGATATCCTGTTACAACCATACCGCCCACTAATGGAGTGACACACAGTGTCACTCTACAATGTGTATACGGTAACCCACCACACTCAATCTATGGATGCCCAAAGATTGGTGGGTAGTATCCAGAACATGAACCATACTAATCTGAACTAGCAGATAGATGGTGCCTCCATATCCTGTCAAAACAAAACCGATCACTAATGGAATGACACAAAGTGTCACTCTACACTGTGAATTCGGTAATCCACCACACTCAATCTATGGATCCCCAAAGATTAGTGGGTAGACTCCAGAACATGAGTCATACTAATCTGAACAAGCAGATAAATGACGTCACAATTCCGTCAATATATATGACCGGTCTAATAGTAATGTAAACAAAGTTACAAACACTATTTCCCTCATCATTCCGCCCCAACCCAGTTATGCACTGGTGGGCCGATCAATAACATGCCTACTACTGTCCTGAAACACGTCAGTCAGGAGTCATGCCATATATGTCTCTCTCCTAGAAAAAGAGCGGACCTGATGGAGACCAGCCCCTACAGTCCTGCATTCTTTTCTCTTAGTTCACGTCTTCCCATCAGCTACGCTGAGTACAAACTGAACGGGAGAGTTAAAAGACATCTCTAGAATTGAGGACATGAGCTAAAAACTTAACTGAACACAGCAGACAGTTAATACTCTAATATCCCTATAACTACTGGTACTACAGTGTCGCAACACAAAATGTCGCTGAACACTGTGCCTTCAGTAACCCGCCGCCCCTAGTTCAAGGAAACCCAAAACTAGTGGGCAGGAACGTAATACTTGAGTTTAATAGTAATGTAATACAAGGTTACAAAAACTATTTCCCTCATCTTCCCGCTCTAACACAGTTATACACTGGTGGGCAGGTCAAAATACATTACCTCTACTGTACTGATAACCTCAGTCAGGAGTCATGTCTCTCTCAGAAAAAAAGCCGGCCTAATGGGAACCCAGCCCCCTGGTCCTGCATATTTTTTCCTTAGTTCCAGTCCTTCCATCAGCTACACTGAGTGCAGACTGAACCAGAGAGTTAGAAGACATATCTAACAGGTAGAAATGGATAAAAGGAGACGGTGACAATCAAGACGCCGCTGCGCAATTATCCTCTACACATGTTCCTCTGAAAAGGTAATAGAAGCCGCTACTCCACGAGTGGGTTGGGCTCTTCTACCCAAAGGCAATTGCCGCCCTGCCGCCTCATAAACCGTCTCAATGTCTTACAAACCCAATGAGACAGACGCTGTTTATAATGTGGTCTACCGAGTGCAGCCGCACAGTGACACACAAAAAGCAGCTGAGGCGATGACCTAATCACCGCCTTGCGCTCCACGTAGCGGGCCAAGGCGCGCACTGGGCACAGGCGATAGAGCCGTTCCTCTCTCCTCTCAACCTGGCGAGAGGGAGAGAAGGCCCACAGCTCTACGGTCTGTAATCTATATAAGCTCTTAATAACCTCAGGTATAAATACCGGGTAAAGACTTAACACCGTCCTGCTCAATCGCCATAAATGGCCAAGCAGTCGGATCTCGTCGAAAGAGCCCACAATCACTGACACGTTTAGCAGTGGTCAAAGCGAGCAGCAGTGTCTTCAAAATAACATTTTAAGGGGGATTAGAGCCCTCATCATTACAGTGTCTAGCTGTATCCCCAGGTAGACAATCTGATGACTGGGCCAGGGCGTGCTCTTTTTCCAATTCACAGCGAACCCCAGACGCGTGAAATGAATCACTGTCTGTGTCGTGTGAATGAACGTCAGCTCTGCTGACGGGGCGAGAACCAGTAGGTCGTCTAGGTAGGCTAATAGCCGTATTCCCTGACGACGCAACGGCTCCAATGCCGCCTCTACACACTTGGAAAACGTGCGAGGTGCCAGGGCATCCTCGTGTATTCGTACGCCACCCCTTGAAAAGCGAATCGCAGAAACTTCCTGTGACGCGGCTGTACCGGCACATGAAAGTACACGTCCTTTATGTCTATGCTCGTACAAAAGTCTCCTTTCTGGACACATTCCAGTAGACGTTTTGTCGTTAGCATTCGAAAGGGCCGTTTGGTTACGCTCTCGTTGAGAATGCGTAAATCCAATATCGGCCTCATTCCCCCCGTCTTTTTGGGCACTAGGAAGTAGGGTGAATATAGCCCCTTGTTCCTTTGCTCCTGGGGAACCACTGTGACCGCCTCCTTCGCCAAAAGTTCCGTAATCTCTGAAACCAGAACGGCCACTTTTTCGGGCGTTTTCATCACCGTCTCCACCACTCCCCTGAATGGGGGTGGGGTCCGATGGAATTGGAGAGCATAACCCTTCTGCAACGTCTGTTCTAGCCAGCGTGAGAGGGTGCAGCTTCGCTGCCACTGTCAGCAATGCAGAGAAAGTGGCCGAGCGCGAAGCTGTGGTACACTCAGTAGGAAGGACCTGTATTCCTCTATGGCCCTTGCCGCCGCTGTTCCTCGACACTGAGGAGGTGGAACAGCCCAAGGCGGGCCTCCCATGAAAGGGAGAGGAAACATTGGTGTGTTCTGAACCCAAAGGGGGGGCAGAAACGTCAGTTAATCTCGTAACCGTTGAATTCCTGCCCTCCGTGAACGCAACACGGGTCTGAATTGCACGGACCGAGGCCACAGCCTGCGACAGGGCACCATCCCCAGTAAGCGATTGCGTCATCGTAGATGCCTGCAATTCGCTATTAGAGCCACTCACTACAACACTCCTAGGAGTCTGTAATATGAGGTCTCTATGAAGTAACCCAAGGCGGCGCCTTGATACCTTCTTAGCCTTCACTTCTGTGTGTGTTCAACTCTGCACCCCTGGTGGGTTGAATCACACTCAGTGTGAGTATTAGCGCGTTATGTGAGAAGTGGGGCTCAGATACGTCAGTTATTCTCGTAACCTTCGTAATCTGGCCCTCCGTGAACGCAGCATGGGTCTGAATCGCACTAACCGAGACCCTAGTCTGCGATAGTGCGCCATCCCCAAACAGTGGCTGTGTCCTCATGTCACCTGACTGAGGCTGTAGCCTACTCTGAGAGGCACTCACTACAATACTCCTTGGAGTCTGTAATGTGAGGTCTCTTTGAGATATACCAAGATGGCGTCTCGGTATCTTTTCTCCTTTCACCTCCTGTGTGCGTTCAGCTCTGCACCTCTGGTGGGCTGAACTACACTCAGTGTGGTGAGTAATGGCGCGTTCAGAGAGATGTGGGCCGATACACTGGGCACCTTCTAACTGGTACCACAAGGTGGCGCCATTATACCTCTTTATCACTAGTCACATGAGTCTGCTCAGCTGCGCACTCTTGGTGGGCTGAGCTACACTCAGAGTAGTGGGTATCATTGCATTCTGTGTTAAAAGGGGGGCGCCGATACGTTGGTTACGTCCTGTAACTCTAGTATTCCGGCCCTCCTTGAACGCAGTATGAGTCTGTACTGCACTGACTAAGGCATTAGCCTGAGACAGGGCGACATCCCCATATGTAGATCGCGTCATCATGTCATACTCTGACTGAGACTGCAATCTGTCGTGTGAGACTTTCTCTACAGAGCTCCTAGGAGTCTGTGACATGAGGTCTCTCCTCGGTAACACAGGGCTGTACCCTAATACCTTCCTCACATTCGCCTCCTGTGTATGCTCAGTTACACACCTCTGGTGAGTCGAGCTACAAACAGAGTGGTGAGAATCAATACGTTCTGTGAGAACAGGGGGCGCCGATTCGTTGGTTACACCCGTAACTCTAGTATTCCGGCCCTCCTTGAACGCACACGGTTCTGAGCCGCCCTGACTAAGGCACTAGCCTGAGACAGGGCGCCATCCCCAGATATAGGTCGCGTCATCATGCCATTCTCTGGCGGAGACTACAGCCTGCTGTGTGAGACGCTCACTACAGCACTCCTAGAAGTCTGTGACGTGAGGTCTCTATGAGGTAACACAAGGCGGCGCCTTGATACCCTTTTATCTTCACCTCCTGTGTGTGCTCAGCTCTGCACTCCTGGTGGGCTGAGCCACACTCAGTGTGGTTATTATCAGCGCGTTCTGAGAGAAACGGGGGCGCCGATACGTTGATTACGCCCGTAACCGTAGTAATCAGGCCCTCCGTGAACGCAGCACGGGTCTGAACTGCACTGACTGAGGCGTTAGCCTGAGACAGAGCGCCGTCCCGAATAGCGGTCGCGTCATCATGCCATTATCTGGCTGAGACTGCAGCCTGCTATGTGAGACACTCACTACAGCACTCCTAGGAGTCTGTAAAGTGAGGTCTTTATAAGGTACACTTAATACCTTTTATATACCTGCCTTATGTGTGCGTTCAGCAACGCACCATGGTGGGCTGAGCTGCACTCATAGTGGTAAGAGAGAGAGCGAGAGTGAGGAAGGTCGAACGCTCTCGGATGTATTATGGAAAAGGGGCTCTTTTTTTTTGACAGTGTCAAGTAGAGCCAACTCTTTATTACACACATCAACAAAAAACATTCTCCTCCATACACTCAACGGTAGGGTGGGGGGGGGCAGTGGGCTCGATCACAGCAGGCACTGCGCCGTCTTCCGTTCTCTCCCCCTCGCCTGTCATAACGGCGTCTCTTCTGGCCGCCCTTCGGGTGATGCCAGGATGACACTTTAATGACCTCTCTCGCCGGCACCTCTGGCGCTGCGGGGGGGACGAGGCCCGCTCCCTTGCTGCTGGAGGCCGCCGTCTGACGCCAAGCTGTAGCGAGAGTAACGGCCGCCCTTCATCATATCCACTTCCGGGTTGGAGGGAATGGGGGGCAGCTTAATCTCCCGCTGTTTAGCAGCCCACTCAATGAGATCTGAAAATTCAGAGCACAGAGAGGCTGTGGCGTCATCATCCAGGGATGTAATGACCTCACAATTTCCTGAAGGAAAAGGGGTGTTAAACATCTGGGTCAGTGTAATGAATTGTTCCAATAGAATATTCATTTCTTCCCCAATAGTCCTGTCATCTCCTGAGTCAGCGCCTTCAGATGATGCCTCAGAAGCTGAGACTAACACTGATAGCACATCCTCAAGAGGAATATCCTCCTTAAAAATGCCCAACGCTGCTTCCACTCCTTCAAAAAAGGAGGGCGCAGCTGGCGCATAGTGGGGGATTAATGAGGCCGTCCCTGGCGTGCTGTGTCCCTCAACCCACGAAACATATGTCGGGGGGGGGGTGACAGCCGCCAAGGGGAACAGTGACATTGAGCTCTGAAAAGAGCTTTTGTTAAATACTTACCCTATGGATAAGCTTGGTGTGCTCATTGTAGGACGACGTCGATGATCTGGAAAATCGACGGCGTTTTCTTCGTCCTGAGTCTTCTCTTCACCTCTTCTTGGCTTCTTCAGTCTAGTCCAGTCGCTGACGATAAAGGGAGGCTGATTGAGGGGAGGCATCCCCTCTTATAGGGACACCTGTACTCCTATTGGCTGCAGGTGTGTGCATAATTTTGTCTCAGGCTGATGCTGCCTTAGGGCAGAGGGTAAACCACTAGGAGCAGAGCTCCCCTATGGGGCGGAGCTCCACGATATAGAACTATCAATCCACCCCTTTGACTAAATGTTTTCACACTCAGGATAAATGTATTTACAAGCATGATTAATCTCAGAGATTAGTTCTATTTATCTATTTCCAATCATACCTCTTCTTTTTAAGATTTTCCCTATGACCTTCATACGTCAGAACCAATAAACGTTTCATCCAATTGCGGTCTTTCAGGGTCAAAGTCCTCGTTATCCCCCAAGCCTGGAGGATCGTATTTCCCACTCTCCTGGTCAGAGTCCGGAGTCGGTCCATCTCTCATCATTTGGTGAGATACTGCATTCACCAACGCCTTACTCACCAATCCTCGGACACAGGGAACAAAACAACAACCACATAATACAAGAACACCCATACAAACACTGACTGCCCCTAAGATGGTGGCTGCTATGGTTTTCCATTTACCAAACATGGTATCAAACCACCCTGTCCAAGATGTACTAACTCCTGAGTTTTCAGCCCATTCTTCACATAGAGCAGTTAATCCTGCAAGAGCTCTGGTGACCGTCCCCTCCGGTGCGGTGTTGTTAGGGATAGATGTGCAATAATGGCCCCCCACCATTTTACAGACTCCGCCCCTTTCTGCCAGCAACATATCCAGAGCCAACCGATTTTCCCAAGTCATGAGTGAGGTGGCGGATAATTGTTCGGAGATCCCTTTTACTGCATCTCTAGTCTGGTTAATACATCGTTGTTGGTTGTAATAGATATAATTAATCCAATCCACATTCTTGTTTATTGTCAACCACCAGAAAAATGTTGTGGTAAAACCCTCCCATATTTGATTCATAGCTTTGTATTCATCTGGAACACCCCTGGGGATGCCTATACCATCTATCCAAATTGGGCTATTTCCTTCCTGACCTATATTTCTTCTTCTCCTGATTATTCTTCCTTTCACTGGTCTTTGATGACTAATTCTTACAGATTGGACCAACAATACTGGGGCACAAGTACCCACCCATCCTTCTGGTAATGTCTGTCGAATGCTCCCTTTGTTAGTACATGCCCACCACACATCAGTCAGAGGGATGGTAAGGTTCATAATTTTCTTTCCCCTCCCCTATCTAAATCAGTCACATTAATTATCTCCTTACAGCCATCAAAATCACCCAAGTTACGGGTGCCATTTCTATGTCTGTAACACTGGTATTCGCCAGGAGTTAAAGTGAACCTAGGTGGGTTGGCCGAGTAAGTCAACTTTGCTAGCCCAATCCCTGTGCAATTGGGCTCTTTTTGATTGGACCCCAGGTCTAATACACAGGGAAACATTGCCTTTGGCATTGGGGCGGTCAACATTGTCGGTCGCCCAATGGAGCATGCATAACAATTGGTCTCCCCCAAGGCCCTAGCGGTGTACTTCATCCACTTTAACCAGAGATTTTAATCCGGGACTCCCTCTACTTCCCCTTGGTTCCATTCTTGGAGGAGAAAATCTTTCATAGTGGACGGGTTAGTCTATTTGACTCCGTCATCCCTTGACTGATCTACTCGGTCTATTGCTATTAATGGATTAATGACAGGGCCTGGGCCCTCCATCTCTTTCGACTCCACCAAATGTAATCGTAGACAGGTATCCTGTCCGTATTCGTCCGCGCAAGCCCAGTAAGTTATTTTCATGTCCTCTTTAGTGACCTTTACTATTGTTACTACCATCTCCGTGGGGATGTCGTTATACCTTCTTATCCTCCATCTGGACGTAACAATAGTAAAGACCAATGTCATATATCCTTCCCTACAGTCCACCGTTTGGGTAAAAGGCCTGTCATATCTAGGAAAAGCTAAGGCTGTTTGGGAAGTTAGCAACTTTTTTATCTCTATAAATTCTTCCTCCGCCTCGGAGTTCCAAATGATTTTATCATGGGCTGCCATTGCCTTCCCATAGATAAGATCACTTAACTTCCCAGTATGCAGTGCATAATGTGGTACCCAAGCTCTACAGTAGTTTATCATCCCCCAAAAGCTCATCATTTGTTTCTGGTTTAACGGTTTTGGCGCTCCAAGTATAGCAGTTTTTCTGGATGAGTTTAACATTTGCCCTTCCTGAGTTATGGTGTGTCCTAAGTAAATCACCCCGCTCTGCCAAAGTTGAAGTTTCTTTTTGCTCACTTTATGTCCCTGTTCTGCCAGGAAGGTTAACAATTGGATTGTATCCCTCTTACATCCCTCCTGAGTGGGATTAGCTAATTGAATATAATCTACATAAACTAACATTTGGCTTCCTTCCTGAGGTTCAAACTTTCACAAATTCCTAGTTATAGCCTGGGCAAAGATTGTAGGACTTTCCGAGTAGCCTTGTGGCATCCTAGCGTAAGTCCATTTCCTTCCCTGAAATGTAAAGCCAAACCACCCCTGACTATCTGGATGAACTGGGATACTAAAGAAAGCATTAGCTAAATCAATCACCGTAAAATAGGAGTTCTCTGGTTTCAATTGGTTCAGCAATGTATGTGGATCTGGTACACATGGAGCTCTGGGAATTATATTTTTATTAACCCCCTGCAAGTCCATGACCATCCTCCAGTCGGCGCTAGGTGCCGCCTTTTTAACAGGAAATACTGGAGAGTTGCATTGTGCCTCATCTCCAGGAATTATCACCCCTCCCTTAAGTAAATGCTCAAATGTAGGTGCTATCCCTTTTATTGCTTCTGGTTTCATAGGATATTGATTTTGGTATGGTCTGTGATCGGATCGAGGAACCACTTGTACTGGAGCTACCCCCTTAATTAGTCCCACATCGGCTGGTCCTTGTGACCATAATTTGAACGGAATTGCTGCTAACTCATCCTCCTGTTCCTGAGTTAAGAAAATATATTCCTGTCATTCGTCAAAACTTGTCTCCAGGTGGACCCCGGGTTGGGTTTTTGCTCTCCAATTCAACTTTCTTCTGTATCTCCCAGTGGAGTGGCTATACTGATCCCCATTTGGTGTATTCTGCCAGTCAGTGATGTTTTTCCCCTGTTTTACCCATTTACCTAGTGATAACCATTCCTCTGAAGGTTCTTTCACTAGGGAAACATGGGGGCTCCACCTTTCTCTGTACAGTCTCTGGCTCCGTGGTCCCAACTCCACCTCTACAGCTGCACGTTTTTTATCATAGTGAACCCATTTTAACCCAATTGTTCTTTCGGTGGTTTTTAACAATTCTTCCTCATAATCTGGGTTAGGGCCTGGGTGCTCATTACATCATAATGTACAGTGTAAGTCATCTACTGTCATCTTGGTTGATCCAATCACTAAATCATTTGCTAGGTCTATTAGTGATTTCGGTATGTCTGTAAGTCCCCCTCTTAGCAGATCCTGGCTATACCAATAGCATGGTTCTCCCTCCCCGCTCACTACCATATTATCCCTTACTACATATGCCTTCATACCCCTCAGAGTCGGCTTCACAGCTACGTTCAACTGAGTCATGGCATCTCTTCCTAGTAAATTGACTGGACACAGGCTTGATACAAGTACAGGTATGCATACCTCTCCCCCTGAATCTTCATGTTGTAAAGTCACAGGGGCCGATAATCGCTCTATAAATTGATGGCCAGAGGCCGAGCGTACCATGATTTTTTCCCCATTCATTCTAATTCCTTCGGGCTTGTCGACTGCACAGATCGCTGTGCGACATGCCCCTGTGTCACACAATAATTTAATATTTTCCCCCAGTATTGTTAAGGTGAGGTATGGTTTCTGTTCTTGCTGCAGAGCCAATTCAATCGTTGCCAATTCAAACACTTCACACCCCATATCAATGGGTTCCTCTGACCCCTCTCCTCCACTATCTGTACTACTATCTTCCCCTTGTTCTAGTCATGCGTTATCCTCCTCTTCCTCCTTACCGGAACTGGGCGATGGGTCTGTAGGTCCTCTCCTTCTCTACCCCAATTATCTCGCTTACTCTTTCCTTTATGTCTGCAATCGCGATGGTTATGGCCTGTCTTGTTACAGTATTTACACAGGGCCTTTCACTCTCTGGCAAAGTGCCCTTCCTTGTTACAGTTAAAGCACTTACACCCTCCCCCATAGGGCAGGAAAGAGTGAGGCCTTTCTCCCCTCTCTTCTGGAGTTCTACCTATACCAGCTGTTTCCCCTAGAGTGGTCATTAAATACTCTGCTCCCTTCTGTTCTTTTCTTACTCTGTCCTGTCTACTATTTTGCTCATGATGGATTGCATATCTCTTGACCTTGGCTAACAAAGTAGTTCCCCATCCCACTAAAGTCCTTTTACTATTCCTGCTTATTTCTGGTCTCATTCCACTGAGGAATGCTATTTTCAGCTGCTGATGGTACGGAGTATCATTTCCCTGCCCCTGGGGAGGCTCAGGTATGCCACTATTTGCGTTAAATACATTTCTCAGTCTCTCTAAGTATTGGCTGATGGTCTCAGTGTCTTCCTGTTTACATTCATGTCGATGGTAATGTTCCCTTAAATTATTATTCAACTCAGTTATTTTCCCAACATATTGCCCATCATCTGCCCATGGCAGGACTGCTCCATTGGCATCCCCTGAAACCCACTGCCCCCGAACAGCTGCCCAATCTTTCCCAACTAGCGTTCTGACTGCCCTCTCAATTTCCCCTGTGTTTAGCTTAAAGCTTGCTGCTAGACTCTCCAAATCCCTCCTGAACCCCTCTATTCCTGTCTTAGGGTGCACCACACCCTCTATAGCTCTTACTACATCTCGCTGTGTCCACGCCCTATACACATCCAGTGTGTCTGGTGCATGCTCCTCCCCAGCCCTTGGGTTCAGCAAGGCTATCAAAGGGTACTGGTCATCCCCTTCCTCAACATCTAACCACTCTCTCTTCCCTGGCTTATTATAGTCTTCTAATCTCTTCAACTCCCTGTGTTTAAACTCTCTATGTTTACATTCTCTAGCTCTTCCTGCCTCTTTCTCTCTATCCAGTTCTACTCTTAGCCTGCCTATTTCCTCTCTACTTTCCCTGAGTTCTGTAAGTTATTTCTGTAAAACTTCCCCCTCTTTCTTCTCTTTACTGGCCTCCCTACTCTGCCCCCCTTCTTCCCCCTCTTCCAACATTCCGGCTTGGCCGTCATATGGTGGGGGAGGGGCGGGGACCACTCCTAATTTTCTCCTACACATGACAACATTATCATCTGGGCTCTCTTTCCAAGCCTGCTCTACTAAAACTGGATATAACATTTCTGTCCTCTGCTCTGGGGGAGGCACTGAAACCTCAATTTTTACTTCATTTTCTCTCTGCATAACTATTTTTCTTTCTGTCCTTCCTTTCTCTTCCGAGCCTCCAAAAGCCATACTATTGCTGTCTCTAGCCCCTCCCCTCGCTGTTTCTTCAAATCCGTTCCGCAGTTTGCATGCATCTGCCTAATCATAGCCTCTAATTTATCGAGATGCCCAATAAATCCATACCTCTTCTCCCAAATGGATCCATAAAACATATTTCTTCGATCCCTTCCTAACAAAAAATACATATACAGCTTTTATACCCCTTGACACACAAAGGCACTTTGCTCCGCCCACCTTTAGGAGGCTTTTTAAACAGTTTCTCAGTCCCCTTCTGTCACGCCCTGACTCAGGGGACGGTTATTTGTTGAGTCAGGGTGTGTATATTTCGTGTTGTGTTTATTTCTATGTTTAGTTTCTAGATCGTTTAGATCTATGTTGGCCAGGGTGGTTCCCAATCAGAGACAGCTGTAGCTTGTTGTCTCTGATTGGGGACCATACTTAGGCAGCCTTTTGGCACCAGTCTGTGTGGGATCTTGTTCCGTAAAGGTATGTTATTTGTCTACCTTGGACTTCACGTTTCGTTTGTTCTTTTGTCGTGTGTTCAGTACGGAAATAAATATGAATGCATATCACGCTGCGCCTTGGTCCTTCTCGTTAATGAACGATCGTGACAGAAGATCCCACCAATCCTGGATCAAGCAGCGTGATGAGGAGAGAGGATGGACTTGGGAGGAGATGAGCGAGAGTCTGGCAAGAGGGATGGAGGCCATGATCACGGGGGAGAGACAAGCCCAAAAATGTTTTAGGGGGGGCTCACGCCGTGGACGACGAGGCAGCAGGAGGCCGCGATAGAGCGGTTCAGCCATTTAGCAGAGGAGGCCGCCAGATTAAGGGGGTCATTGGTGCAGAGGGAGCAGAAGGAAAGTGTAGAGGCACGGCGAGAGGAGCTGGTTAGGCAGCAGAAGGAGCGGGGGTTAATGAAGGAACCCAGTCCCGCTCCTCGCACTAATCAAGTGGTGGTGTCGCCAGTCCGGTCCGGCCCGTTCCTGATTCCCGCACTAAGCCAGTGGTGGGTGTTCCCAGCCCAGTCCGGCCCGTTCCTGCTCCCCGCACCAAGCCAGTGGTGCGCGTCGTCAGCCCAGTCTGGCCCGTTCCTGCTCCCCGCACCAAGCCAGTGGTGCGCGTCGTCAGCCCAGTCCGGCCCGTTCCTGCTCCCCGCACCAAGCCAGTGGTGCGTGTGTCCAGTCCGGCACGGCCCGTGCCTGTTCCACCGGTGCCTGGTCCGGCACCGGTCAGCTGCTCCTCTCCGGAGCCAGAGCAATCCGCTCCACCGGTGCCTGATCCAGCTCCAGTCAGCGGTTCCAGACCAGGGGCGCAACGGGGAGGTGGAGAGTAAGTGGTGGTTACACTGGGGGGCGGATCCGCCTACCCTATTGCCCACCCGGCCCCTACCCTATTAGGTTTATGTGGCGCGGTCGGAGTCCGCACTTTTGGGGGAGGGGGGGGTACTGTCACGCCCTGACTCAGGGGACGGTTATTTGTTGACTCAGGGTGTGTATATTTCGTGTTGTGTTTATTTCTATGTTTAGTTTCTAGATCGTTTAGATCTATGTTGGCCAGGGTGGTTCCCAATCAGAGACAGCTGTAGCTCGTTGTCTCTGATTGGGGACCATACTTAGGCAGGCTTTTGGCACCAGTCTGTGTGGGATCTTGATCCGTAAAGGTATGTTATTTGTCTACCTTGGACTTCACGTTTCGTTTGTTCTTTTGTCGTGTGTTCAGTACGTCAATAAATATGAATGCATATCACGCTGCGCCTTGGTCCTTCTCGTTAATGAATGATCGTGACACCTTCACCCTGGAATGCTTTCTCAGCAGTTTCTAACCCCCCCCCTCCCCCTCCCTCTGTTAGTGGGTTGACACTACATTATAACTCTAACACCGTTCACACATTTATACTGTATTTGGGGTGAAATCCTTTAGTCATTATTCTTAAAATACAAATTAATCTATCAGAGGTGTTGGGTTTGCGCCAGACATGATGCTTTCCTTGATGGCCAAAAAGCTCAATTTTAGTAATCTGACCAGAGTACCTTCTTCCATATGTTTGGGGAGTCTCCCACATACCTTTTGATGAACACCAAACGTGTTTGCTTATTTTTTTTCTTTAAGCAATGGCTTTTTTCTGGCCACTCTTCCGTAAAGCCCAGCTCTGTGGAGTGTACGGCTTAAAGTGGTCCTATGGACAGATACTCCAATCTCCGCTGTGGAGCTTTGCTGCTCCTTCAGGGTTATCTTTGGTCTCTTTGTTGCCTCTCTGATTAATGCCCTCCTTGCCTGGTCCGTGACATGTTATTTTTTCATTTCACTTCACCAATTTGGACTATTTTGTGTATGTCAATTACATGAAATCCAAATAAAAATCCATTTAAATTACAGGTTGTAATGCAACAAAATAGGAAAAACACCAAGGGGGATGAATACTTTTGCAAGGTACTGTTCATTGCAGAATTTGTGTAAGAGTAACACACTATCTCTTGTCAGGGTTTAGCCCTTAGTGATTATGCAATGGTTTAATATTTAATCACTAAATCAGTGATCCATACTTGGTCACATTGCTCTACCCCTAAACCTGTTGGTAGGTCATAACTTTACCTGGGAGTGGGTGGAGGATGAGCGAGCGGGTGAAGCTTTGATTGAGAACCTCCAGTCTTATTTCAACAATGATGGTGAGTGTTCCGTTTGGCCTGACCTCCATGGAGCTGTGGACCTCATAGCGCCCCCTGCTGTCCAGGCCGATACGGCTGTGGCTCTGATTGGAGACGTCTCCTCCAATGGAGTCCGTCCACCACACATCAGGCTGGGGGAAACCCTGGGAGGAGTTGAGGGTGATGACGAACCTGTCACAGGATGACTGTACAGAGCTGGGGCTCCTTGATGGGGGCTAGGGGTAAACAAAAACAACAACAATACTCACATTAAACTCAACATAGGAGAATTCTGTCTGCAAAAGGCTTTAGGCAAGTAGATGACTATAAACTGATTTTCGGCAGATAGCTTCATACTTTTATGTCACTTAATCCCCCATAGATGCAATATTTCAAAACAATCTGAATGGACAAAAATACATACTCTCTAACCTGCCACTAAAAGTAGTAGCTTTTTCTGGGTGCTTCCCTGTTCATCTGTCACATCACAGGTGTATTGGCCCTTGTCACTCGGCTGCACACCACTCAGTCTAAGTGAGGCATTTCCCACAGCGAGCTGGTCTTCAAACAGATGAGTTTGAAGACATGCATGGCTATACTTGTCTCAGTCAGAAGTACAAAGATTCATGATAACTGATGAAGTAGGCCTATTTAAACTTTATCAGTTATATGTGGATGAAAAGTATCAAGAGGTTGGCTAACTAAAGCCTTTTTCACATTGGCAGTTTGAATTGACTCAAATCCAATTTTTTGGCATATCCGATTTGAGACAGTTCTTTTTCCTACAGTCTGAACAGCCAAAAAGCACATGGAATCAGATATTTCAAGCCACATTTCAAACCACCGTCGTAGATGGTTTGAAGTCAGATACAAATCAGATTCCTGGCCATGCGACTTTAAATAAAGCATTGCGATAGCTTATAGCCTACCTACATCTTTTTATTACTGATGCACGTTTCTGACTGTCTGCCTGGTGGCCGAGAGACCTACCTATGCCTGGCTGTGCCCCTCCCATCTCTCTCTTTCCCTTGCTACCTCGCTCTTTCTTCGCTGCAAAAGATGCAAGAGTTTGTGTTCTCGAAAGTAAACTACAGCAACTACACTGAACAAAAATATAAACGCAACATGTAAAGTGTTGGTCCAATGTTTCATGAGTTGAAATAAAAGATCCCAGAAATGTTCCATACGCACAAAAAGCTTATTTCACTAAAATGTTGTGCACAAATTTGTTTACATCCATGTTAGCTAGCATTTCTCCAAGATAATCCATCCTCCTGACAGGTGTAACATATCAAGAAGCTGATTAAACAGCATAATAAATACACAGGTGCATCTTGTGCTGGGGACAATTAAAGGCCACTCTAAATTATGCAGTTTTGTCACACTACACAATGCCACAGATGTCTCAAGGGAGCGTGCAATTGGCATTCTGACTGCAGGAATATCCACCAGAGCTGTTGCCAAATAATGTTATGTTAATTTCTCTACCATAAGGCATAAGCTACGGACAACGAACACATTTGCATTTTATCCATGGCAATTTGAATGCACAGAGATATCGTGACGAGATCCTGAGGCCCATTGTCATGCCATTCATCTGCCGCCATCACCTCATGTTTCAGAATGATAATGCACGGCCCCATGTAACAAGGATATGTACACAATTCCTGGAAGCTGTCCCAGTTCTTCCATGGCCTGCATACTCACCACACATGTCACCCATTGAGCATGTTTGGGATGCTCTGGATCGAGGTGTACGACAGCGTGTTCCAGTTCCTGCCAATATTCAGCAACTTCGCACAGCCATTGAAGAGGAGTGGAACGACATTCCACAGGCCACAATCAACAGCCTGATCAACTTTATGCGAAGGAGATGTGTCGGACTGCATGAGGAAAAAAAATGTCTGCAGCATTGAAGGTCCCCAAGAACACAGTGGCCTCCATCATTCTTAAATGGAAGAAGTTTGGAACCACCAAGACTCTTCCTAGAGCTGGCTGCCCGGCCAAACTGAGCAATTGGGGGAGAAGGGCCTTGGTCAGGGAGGTTACCAAGAACCCGATGGTCACTCTGACAGAGCTCCAGAGTTCCTCTGTGGAGATGGGAGAATCTTCCAGAAGGACAACCATCTCTGCAGCACTCCACCAATCAGGCCTTTATGGTAGTGGCCAGACGGAAGCCACTCTTCAGTCAAAGGGACATGACAGCCCACTTGGAGTTTGCCAAAAGGCACCTAAAGGACTCTCAGACCATGAGAAACAAGATTCTCTGGTCTGATGAAACCAAGATTGAACTCTTTGTCCTGAATGCCAAGTATCACGTCTGGAGGAAACCTGGCAGCAGCATCATGCTGTGGGGATGTTTTTCAGCGGCAGGGACTGGGAGACTAGTCAAATCAAATCAAATGTTATTTGTCACATACACGTGTTTAGCAGATGTTATTGCAGGTGTAGCGAAATGCTTGTGCTTCTAGCTCCGACAGTGCAGTAATATCTAACAAGTAATATCTAACAATTTCACAACATATACCCTATACACACAAATCTAGTAAGGAATGGAATTTAAGAATATATACATATATGGACAAGCAATGACAGAGCGGCACGGATTAAGATACAGTAGGATATTACAGAATAGAATACAGTATACACATATGAGATGAGTAGTGCAAGATATGTAAACATTATTAAAGTGACTAGTGTTCCATTTCTTAAAGTGGCCAGTGATTTCAATAGGCAGCAGCAGCCTCTAATTTAACAGTAATGTCCGCAAAAGTCAGGATCGAGGGAAAGATGAACAGAGCAAAGTACAGAGACATCCTTGATGAAAACCTACTCCAGAGCGCTCAGGACCTCAGACTGGGGCGAAGGTTCACCTTCCAACAGGACAACAACCATAAGCACACAGCCAAGACAACGCAAGAGTGGCTTCGGGACAAGTCTGTGAATGTCCTTAAGATGCCCAGCCAGAGCCCGGACTTGAACCCAATCGAACATCTCTGGAGAGACCTGAATATAGCTGTCCAGCGACGCTCCCCATCCAACCTGACAGAGCTTGAGAGGATCTGCAGAGAAGAATGGGAGAAACTCTCCAAATACAGGTGTGCCAAGCTTGTAGCATCACACCCAAGAAGACTCAAGGCTGTAATCGCTGCCAAATGTGCTTCAAAAAAGTACTGCGTATAGGGTCTGAATAGTTATGTAAATGTGATATTTTTACGTTACAGCCTTATTCTAAAATTTCTAAAAACTTGTTTTTGCTTTGTCATTATGGGGTATTGTTTGTAGATTGATGAGGAAAAAACAATTTAATCAATTTTAGAATAAGGCTGTAACGTAACAAAATGTGGAAAAAGTCAAGGTGTCTAAATACTTTCCGAATGCACTGTATAATGTAATATTTACTGTAGTGTTCTTACGGACATTACTGTAGTATATTGTAGAATTTAATGTCGTGTTTTTGCGGACATTACTATTATATTTACTACAGTGTTTTTGTTGTATTATCTTTCACCTAGAAGTGGGGGCTTTCTCCTTGAGGAAACCTACTGGAGAACTATTAAAATAACACATTTCCCATAACCTGTAAGGAGGTAGGATTGGGTCTGAACAGCACTTCTATTCTTTTCTATATAGGGAACACAATATGTGGTCTATACTTGGCATGTAGGGTTCTCACTCATGGGTGGCACAAATTGGAATATTGGGTAGGAATATATAGTATATGCAAATGAAATATTAGTATATAGATTTTTTATGTGGGTGACCATCCAGCTAGGCCAGACAAGGATATTTGTGGTGTGCAGCTCCCATTCCTCGTATGATGTTGTGTTAGTCTGAGTCCTGTAAGCAATGTGTCAACTGTATTGTGTTGAACTTTGTGTATAATATATTGTAGTGTAGTTCTGACTTTACAAAATGACTTTCCATGAAAATGGACATTAGTGTAAAAGGCTGTCCTCCCTTTATGTTCTTTCTTTGTAAACAAGCAATGATAGTTGCTCTGGCATAAAGCCTGTTGAGTGACCATGGACTGAAGGTCATACTACTCTTCTGTTTTCTTATCCTTTTAGGTCTCCTGCTCAGACCTCTTCCTGGATAACAGGAGCACCAATCCCAGCAGCTTTAGCAGCAGGGGATACATCAACCATCTGCTGCTCTGCTCAGCAGGCATCACACAGCACACTGTGGAAGTGAGGAGAAGAAAGGAGCACTCAACCTCAGTCACTGAAATAAGCAACGTTTCCCTCTATATCTGACTAGTACTTTATCATGAACTGTAGTAGAGTATTGTGAACAACACTCACAGCTTGCTCTGGAGAAGGGCATGGTCAATGGGGGGTGGATGTGGTGGTGGAGCCAGCTGCAGTCAGCTTAGCTTCGCACAATAACATCACCTTCTCTGAGACCTGCAGCTCCCCCGAAACATGTTGTGCAAGTATGGTATCACATCTCGATGGACTGTGTTAGGTACATACTGCACCAGAAGAATAAAATACATGGATCCAAAATATCCAATCGTAAAAAGAACTCTAAATAAAAGATCTGAAAACAACATTGTAGTCAAAGAACAAACCTTGGAAACCTGATCTTTTACCTGGTGGTGGGTGGAGTGTGAGAGACTTAGTGAAACTCTGGTCCAGAACCCTCAGTTTCAGATCTGCTGTAACAGTCAGAGTGCTGTTCAACCTCAGGGTCACCTCACTCTCCAGCTCATAGCGCCCCCTGCTGTCCAACTCCATAGTGGTGTTACTGCCCATCACACCTCCCCACAGTACCTCTGGCTGGGGAAACCCCTGAGAGGCACGGAGAGTGACAACAAAGCCGTCACAAGTGGCTTGGACGGACATCCTGGGCTCATCATAAGGGGCTGTTTTGAAATATTATGAATACTTTTGTAGGTGCAGTTATCATTTAAACTACACAATATAGATGCAGCAACAATGGAACTTACCTGCCACTAGAAGTTGTAGATTTTCCTGGGTGCTTCCTTGTTCATCTGTCACATGACAGGTGTATTGGCCCTGGTCACTCGGCTGCACACCACTCAGTCTAAGTGAGGCATTTCCCACAGTGAGCTGGTCTTCAATCAGATGAGTGCGTCCCTTGTAAATAACACTCTGTCTTTCCAGCTGATCTCTCCCATAGTAATAGCTGTGGACCACCTCTGATTCTCCACGCTGCCAGTTGACGAACAGGTGGTTGAGGTTCAGGTTTTTAGACGGAGGGAAAGAGCAGCTAAGGGTGATGTCACTGCCCGGAGCTGCCACTTCTCGGGGTTGTAGACTGGTTGTAGTTACCACTGATGATATCACTGATATGGAATAGGTAGAAAGAGAGAAGGATGATGTGGGAGAGAGAGTGGTATTGGTAATAATTACAGCAAATCAATCATTGTTCTAATATGTTATTGTATCCTTACTTCTTTGCTGTGTAACCATGAAAGGACGGAATGGATGAAAAGACACAATCCATACAGTGCCTATAGAAAGTCTACACCCGCTTGAACTTTTTTCACATTTTATTGTGTTACAAAGTGGGAGTGAAATATATTTAAATTGTAATTTTTGGTCATTGATCTACACAAAATACTCCATAACGTAAAACTGAAAAGAAAATTTTACAAATGAATACAAATTTAATAACTAGAATAGTCATTGCATAAGTATTCACCCCCTTTGTTTAGGCAAGCCTAAATTAGTTCAGAAGTAACATTTGGCTTAACAATTCACATAATTTATATGGACTCACTGTATGAAATAATAGGAGTTGACATGATTTTTGAATGACTACCCCTTCCTCTGTCCCACATACAGTACATAGAAAATCTGTAAGGTCCCTCAGTCAAGTATTACATTTCAAGCACAGATTCAACTACAAAGACCAGGGAGCTTTTTGAAAGCATCAAAGAAGGCCAGTGATTGGTAGATGGGTAACAATAACAAATCAGACATTTAATATATATTTAAGCATGGTCAAGTTAATAATTATGCTGTGGGTGATGTTTTAAACTAATCATACATATCAAAGATACAGTTGTTCTTCTGAACTGAGCTGCAGGACAGGAAGGAAACTGCTTATGGATGTTGTCCTCTGTAGCTCAATTGGTAGAGCATGGCGCTTGTAACGCCAGGGTAGTGGGTTCGATCCCGGGACCACCCATACGTAAAAATGTATGCACACATGACTGTAAGTCGCTTTGGATAAAAGCGTCTGTTAAATGGCATATTATTATTATGTCACTGAAAAGAATAATACAAATATACAGAATAAAAGTATTCCAAAACATGCATATGTATGCAACAAGGCACTAATGTAATACTGCAACAACAAAAAAACACGGCAAAGAAATACACTTTTTGGCCTAAATGCATAGCCTTATGTTTGGGGCAAATCCAACACAACACATCACTGAGTAACTACCTCCTTATTTTCAAACATGGTAGTGGCTGCATCATCAATCAATCAAATGTGTTTATAAAGCCCTTTTTACATCAGCAGATGTCACAAAGTGCTATACAGAAACAGCCTAAAACCCCAAACAGCAAGCAATGCAGATGTAGAAGCATAGTATGGGTATACTTGACATCATCAAAGACTGGAGAGTTTTTCAGGATGAAAAGAAACGTGATGGAGCTAAGCACAGGCAAAATCCTTGAGGAAAACCTGCTTCACACCAGACACTGGGAGAGGAATTCACCTTTCAGCAGGACAATAACCTACAACACAAAGCCAAATATAAACTGGAGTTCCTTACCAAGAAGACAGTGAATGTTCCTGAGTGGCCAAATTACAGTTTTGACTTAAATCTGCTCTTATGAGACTTACCCAAGAAGAGTCACAGCTGTAATGGCTGCCAAAGGTGTTTCTAACATGTATTGACTCAGGGGGTGAATACTTATCTAATCTAATGAAGGTACATTACTGTTCTATTTTTCATTCATCTTCAAAAACACGTTAGAATTTTCCTTCCACTTCGACATTAGAGTATTTCGTGTATATCATATATTTAAATACATTATAATCCCACTTTGTAACACAATAAAATGAAGAAATCCAAGGAGGGTGTAGACTTTCTATAAGCACATATGTTTACCCGGGCTTGTTTAACCATTTATTATTTGTTTTCATCAAATAGTGTTGAATATGTATTAAACAAATAAGACTTGAGGTCTGCACACTAATGCACTAATCAATGTACACCTGTGATCATTGATGAGGGATTCCATTTATTTAAGAATTACTCAAAGTTGTAAAAGTTTGACATAGGACCTACCACTAGTCCATACACACCATATGAAAACACTTCGAGTTTACTTACTGATAATAAACAGTATGGAGACCACGTGCAACCTGAAAGACAAAGCGAGAGAGATACACATGCTCTTTAAAATCGGCTTCTAATAATCCATGGACTCACTTTATCCTGTATTTCCTTTATCCTATATGATGCATTATAGAGCCTATTAACCATGGGGATTCAATTATACATACACCCCTTAGTTTCTAAACTTTGTTAAACATTTGAGTGAATGAATGAAACGATAGCACGTACCCCATGTACAGAGAACAAGGAACAAAGAAAGTAAAGCAGATTGTGAAGGAAAGTCCCAACACTTCCCAGTTGGATGTTTTCCTACCAATGTCAATGTGCGGTTCAGCCTTGTATGTCCCAGTCACAGCCTTGTTATTACACTTTCCTCCCTTCTCTCTTGACCTGAGGAAATCTCTGTCCCCACCTTTTCCTGGATCTTATACAGGTGTCTTCCCTTTCCCTCCCTGTTCCACATTTGTTGCCATTTGTTTTTAACCACTGTTCTTATTAACCCCTTGGCTTCTGCTTTTCTTATTGGCATTTCCATTTCAACATTAGGATGTTTGAGAGCCTGCTTGGCAAGAACATCCACCTCCTCATTCCCCTCTACTCCCACATGAGCTGGCACCCAGAGAAACCTCACAAATACCCTCATGTGTTTCTATCTAAACAGGCACTGCAAAATCTCATACAAGACATCTTGTCTGCTTTGTGACACAAATGAATTTAAGATCATCAGTGCTGCACAGGAGTCAGAACAGATGACTACCCTGTCTGGCCTCACCTCCTCCACCCACCTGTCTGGCCTCACCTCCTCCACCCACCTGTCTGGCCTCACCTCTTCCACCCACCTGTCTGGCCTCACCTCTTCCACCCACCTGTCTGGCCTCACCTCTTCCACCCACCTGTCTGGCCTCACCTCCTCCACCCACCTGTCTGGCCTCACCTCTTCCACCCACCTGTCTGGCCTCACCTCCTCCACCCACCTGTCTGGCCTCACCTCTTCCACCCACCTGTCTGGCCTCACCTCTTCCACCCACCTGTCTGGCCTCACCTCTTCCACCCACCTGTCTGGCCTCACCTCTTCCACCCACCTGTCTGGCCTCACCTCTTCCACTCACCTGTCTGGCCTCACCTCTTCCACCCACCTGTCTGGCCTCACCTCCTCCACCCACCTGTCTGGCCTCACCTCCTCCACCCACCTGTCTGGCCTCACCTCCTCCACCCACTCTGCAGCCAATAGTATGGCCAGCAACTCCATCGTGTATACAGATACATGATCTGTTGCTCTTTTTGTCACTGCAACCTTAAACTCAGGAACACTAAAAGCTGCACCTATCCTCCCTGTTTTAGGGTCCTTAGATCAATCAGCAAAAAAAGTATATTCAAGACAGCATAGTACTGTGTTCTTAAATGTTCACTTACAATATTTACTGGATCTACTCATTCCTCACCAGCTCTTGCCCTCTCAAGCAACCCTAGGTCTATCATTGGATGAGGGAGCAACCAAGGTGGGATAGCAGGAAGCACCACATAAGGGCTGAACTCGTTCTCAAACAGTCCCATCTCTTTCGCCATGCCAATATGTGGTCCTCTGTAGCTCAGCTGGTAGAGCACGGTGCTTGTAACGCCAAGGTAGTGGGTTCGATCCCCGGGACCACCCATACACAAAAAAATACAAAAATAAATGTATGCCGCATGACTGTAAGTCGCTTTGGATAACAGCGTCTGCTAAATGGCATATTAATATCAATCCACCCTAAATTATATTCAGCGCTATATATAGCATTTTTAACACCATTCTATCCAGCCCCCACTCCATTCCTGACAGGCAATGCATCACATTCAATATTTTCTTTCCTTTGACAACTACTCTGTTAATATGCTCCACCCACGTCATTCAAGTGTCAAAACAGACCCCCAGGAACCTAAACACTCCCATCCTCTCTAGAATCCGCCCATACAGCTTCAGGCATATTTCCTCTCCAAACTTCCTTCTAGTAAAAAACAGTCTGTGTTTTCTCAGCGGAGAACTTGAAGACCCACATGAGGGAGCACTGATCAACTTGTCTTATCGCTTCTTGAACTCTCCCGTCTGTATTGGGAATATTTCTCCCTCTCTTCCACAGTGCCCCGTCATCGGCAAACAATGACCTCCCAATATCTGTTCTCACCTTGGGGAATACACCATCTATCATAATGCAGAACAACAAAGGACTAATGACACTTCCCTGGGGGATACCATTATACACCTCATACCTTTCTGACATAGAGCTACCCACCTTCACTTGTATTGATGGTCCAAAAAGAAAGTCCTTTATCCAGTTAAAACTCTTACTCCAACCCCCATGATTTCCAGTTTGATAGGCAGACCTTCCTTCCACATCATATCATAGTCCTTCCGTATGTCCGACTCTAGGCACAGTACAGGATCCATCATTCCCCTGCCTTTTCTAAACCCACTTTGGTCTGATGACAATAGGCCTCTGCTCTCCAGGAAGTAAGTGAGCCTTTCAGTTATTATCCTTTACAAACATTTACAGACATGAGATGTCAATGCTATCGGCTTATAGCTTGATGGATTAGTAGGGTCTTTCCCTGGTGTCCATATCTGCACCACCACAGCCTGGTCCCTTCCTGACACACCTTATTGTAAGGGCCCAATACTTTTCCCAATTACAGTGTCACTAGTGGCCGGGGACTTTAATGCAGTTAAACTTAAGTCCGTTTTACCTACAGTTGAAGTCGGAAGTTTACATACACCTTAGCCAAATACATTTAAACTCAGTTTTTCACAATTCCTGACATTTAATCCTAGTAAAAATTCCCTGTCTTAGGTCAGTTAGGATCACCACTTTATTTTAAGAATGTGAAATGTCAGAATAATAGTAGAGAGAATGATTTATTTCAGCTTTTATTTCTTTCATCACGTTCCCAGTGGGTCAGAAGTTTACATACACTCAATTAGTATTTGGTAGCATTGCCTTTACATTGTTTAACTTGGGTCCAACGGTTTGGGTAGCCTTCCACAAGCTTCCCATAATAAGTTGGGTGAATTTTGGCCCATTTTTCCTGACAGAGCTGGTGTAACTGAGTCAGGTTTGTAGGCCTCCTTGCTCGCACACACTTTTTAAGTTCTGCCCACAAATGTTCTATAGGATTGAGGTCAGGGCTTTGTGATGGCCACTCCAATACCTTGACATTTTTGTCCTTAAGCCATTTTGCCACAACTTTGGAAGTATGCTTGGGGTCATTGTCCATTTGGAAGACCCATTTGCAACCAAGCTTTAACTTCCTGACTGATGTCTTGAGATGTTGCTTCAATATATCCACATAATTTTCCTTCCTCATGATGCCATCTATTTTGTGAAGTGCACCAGTCCCTCCTGCAGCAAAGCACCCCCACAGCATGATGCTGCCACCCCCGTGCTTCACGGTTGGGATGGTGTTCTTCGGCTTGCAAGGGACCCCCTTTTTCCTCCAAACATAACGATGGTCATTATGGACAAACAGTTATATTTTTGTTTCATCAGACTAGAGGACATTTCTCCAAAAAGTACTTTGTCCCCATGTGCAGTTGCAAACCGTAGTCTGGCTTTTTTATGGCGGTTTTGGAGCAGTGGCTTCTTCCTTGCTGAGCGGCCTTTCAAGTTATGTTGAAATAGGACTCGTTTTACTGTGGATATAGATACTTTTGTACCCATTTCCTCCAGCATCTTCACAAGGTCCTTTGCTGTTGTTCTGGGATTGATTTGAACTTTTCACACCGAAATCGTTCATCTCTAGGAGACAGAACGCCTCTCCTTCCTGAGCGGTATGACGGCTGCGTGGTCCCATGGTGTTTATACTTGCGGACTAATGTTTGTACAGATGAACGTGGTACCTTCAGGTCTTGGCTGATTTCTTTTGATTTTCCCATGATGTCAAGCAAAGAGGCATTGAGTTCGAAGGTAGGCCTTGAAATATATCCACATGTACACCTCATATTGACTTAAATGATGTCAATTAGCCTATCAGAAGCTTCTAAAGCCATGACATAATTTTTTGGAATTTTCCAAGCTGTTTAAAGGCACAGTCAACTTAGTGTATGTAAACTTCTGACCCACTGGAATTGTGATACAGTGAATTATAAGTGAAATAATCTGTCTGTAAACAAATGTTGGAAAAATTACTTGTGTCATGCACAAAGTAGATGTCCTATCCGACTTGTCAAAACTGTAGTTTGTTAACAAGAAATTTGTGGAGTGGTTGAAAAACAAGTTTTAATGACTCCAACCTAAATGTATGTAAACTGTCATTTCTACCAGCATGTTAAATGTGCAACTAGAGGGAAAAAAAACTCTAGACCACCTTTTCTCCAAACACAGAGACGCGTACAAAGCTCTCCCTCGCCCTCCCTCGCCCGCCATTTGGCAAATCTGACCATAATTCTATCCCCCTGATTCCTGTTTACAAGCAAAAACTAAAGCAGGAAGCACCAGTGACTCGGTCAATAAATAAGTGGTCAGATGACGCAGATGCTAAGCTACAGGACTGTTTTGCTAGCACAGACTGGAATATGTTCCGGGATTCTTCCGATGGCATTGAGGAGTACAACACATCAGTCACTGGCTTCATCAATAAGTGCATCGATGACGTCGTCCCCACAGTGACCGTGCGTACATACCCCAACCAGAAGCCATGGATTACAGGCAACATCCGCACTGAGCTAAAGGGTAGAGCTGCCGCTTTCAAGCAGAGGGACTCTAACCCTGACGCTTATAAGAAATCCTGCTATGCCCTCCGACGAACCATCAAACAGACAAACCGTCAATACAGGACTAAGATTGAATCGTACTACACCGGCTCCGACGCTCATCAGATATGGCAGGGCATGCAAATAATTACAGACTACAAAGGGAAGCACAGCCGCAAGCTGCCCAGTGACACAAGCCTATAAGACGAGCTAAATTACTTCTATGCTCGCTTCGAGGCAAGCAATACTAAACCATGTATGAGAGCATCAGCTGTTCCGGACGACTGTGTGATCACGCTCTCCATAGCCGATGTGAGTAAGACCTTTAAACAGGTCAACATAAGGCTGCTCTGTAATTATTTGTTTTTTATTTTTTACTTATCTATTTTTTACTTAACACTTGTTTTTCTTAAAACTGCATTGTTGGTTAATGGATTGTAAGTAAGCATTTTACTGTAAGATCTACACCTGTTGTATTCGGAGCGTGTGACAAATGCAATTTGATTTTATTTGATTTGACTGAGTTGAGCCATCATGATGTAACACAATCCTTCCCAAGAGATGTTAGCCCAGCTTTAGCTATCGCTCTTTTCTTCTCAGCCAATGTAAAAGGGGAAATTCAATGCCTCCTCCACCACATCTCTGATCGAGGACCCACATGTATTCTCTTCTGACCCTCTCTCTCCCACGCTGTCCCTTCTCTGCCAAGTTATTTGAGCTGTGCACCTTCACAAATGCCTGGGCTAAAATCTCTGCCTTCTCCATGTTTCTCAATGCAACAGTTTTCCCCACTTTTCAGCATAGGGAGATCCCAATCTTGTCTGTCCCCACTCCCAACTCTTAATCATCCCCCATACCTCTCCCACAGGGGTAGTCCTGCCTATGTTTCCTAAGAATCGGTGCCAATACTCCCTCTTTGCTGTCCTAATGGTCCTCCTTACTACTGCTTGTGCTTACTGTATCAGGTGCTAGTAGTTATTGGACCTTTTCAACATCCTGAAAGAACCGTTCCTACTCTTTACAGCTTCTCTGCACTCTTCAGTCCACCAGGGAACTGCCTTTCTCCTTCTCCCCCTGTACCTGTGGGTATCACCTGCCTTCAGGCCTCTACTATTGCTCCTCTTACTACATAATTCACTGTTTCTATATCTGCACAGAGATCAACCTGAGACAGCCCCTGTTCATTGAACTCCTGAACTTCCCCCACTCCGCATTCCCAAACATCCATCTCCTCAATCCATTTCCTATTGTATCTTCCACTCTCATTCCTACAGTACATTAATAATAGGGTAGTGATCACTGCCCCCTGTAGGTTCCTCCCATACCTCTCAACTACACCTGCCTGCCATTGAACTCGATATCAGAGACCACAGCACATACGTTTCCAGTTACTGGGTCAATCCTGGTTCCCCGGCCATCATTAAGGCACATAAGCCCTTTCTCATCCAGGGAGTTCCTCAAACACTTGTCCATTTACATCAGTCCAAAACCCTCCTCGGAGCATACTGTGGGCATTCAAATCCCCACACCATATCACCCGTCTCCTATCTTGACCTTTTACACTCCCAAGGGCCATCAACTCTAGTCTCTTACACGGGTTGTAACGGTTCACTATTACCAGATTCCCTCCTCCCAACCACACTTCTACCACTACATACTCATGCTCAACTCTCTCTCCCATAAGCCTATATGGGATCCCCCCACTTTATAAAGGTAGCACACCCTCCCCCTGCCACCCTATCTCTACGGACTACAACTTAACCTTGTATTACAAAATCTAGAGTCGTTTTAAGCCATGTCTACTGGAGACATATCACATCTGGTTTAGCTGGTAAATCCTCAAGAAACAGTTTGAACTCTTGCCCATTGGCTATCAAACTTCTCACATTCCATTGGAGGATAACACCATTATAAAAATTTACCAAGACATGATTCCCGGCTGGATTGATTCTCAATCTCATTGAGGTCATCCTGTACATTTTCCCATGTCAGTCCTGTGATCACAAGATATTTCACTGCCTCTTCCACAACGATCTGTATCTTAGTCTTAGATTACTATTTTTCTGTGCAATTGATAGCTGCTGTTACAAATGTAACAACCTTTCTCATGTCTACCATTCTTGTGGTCTCCCCCATTCTGCTCCCTACATCACGCCCAACCTGCATCCCACTCTGTCCTGGAAGACCCGATCTTCTAGGTGCCCCGCTTGTCTCTGGGTGAACTACCTTCACTGCTTCTGAATATGAGATTTTACATTCACTTCTCACCTGCTGCAGTTCCACCTGTTTTTTAATCACTGCACAACCCCCACATGCCACACTATGGGCGCCCCCATAGTAACAGCACTTTACAAAGACCCCATCTCCACATTCCCCATATGCATGTTCTCCAAGGTGGTGAAGGGCTTTGTAGGTCAGCAGGAGGATCTTGTAACACTTATGGGAGATTCTGAAGCAGCGCCTGAGACAGTGTTTTCCACCACCATCAACATTTTTTAAATAAATTGGAATCAATCCAATAGAGTTCCAGACACTTGTAGAATCTGTGCCAAAGTGCATTGAAGCTGTTCTGGCTCGTGGTGGCCCAACGCCCTATTAAGACACTTTATGTTGGTGTTTCCTTTATTTTGGCAGTTATCTATTGGTGGGCAGGGCATACAGGCTGACATGTATCAATTTACCTAAATGGATGGAAACACTTTAACCACTTTATATTTATTCGACATTCTAGGTTTTTAAGAAAACATAGTTTTTTTAGGTGTGATGTAATTACGTCCAACTGTTTTTATAGACACAAGACAGTTCAATGGAAACGCACCGTGAACAGGCATTTGTGACATCTACTATCCATGCAAACTTTCTAAATGTCAACAAAACTCACTGGACAAGTTCATGGAAACCTAGCTTATGACATTTCAGATTTAGATAAGATAATTTTTCACAAAGTAGTTTTGATGTAGTGAATTACTTTTTCAAAGTACCTAGTTAAGTAAACTATATTTTCTTAAAGACTTGCTCTGGTACTTTGGCGACTAAGAAAGTATTTTTTAAACCTGCCGCTTTGGGCTGGATGTGTCAATGTGTAGTTCATACATGCATAATCTATGAACATAACTACTGTCTTACTTCAATTAGCCACGAAATCCCTAGTTTGAAAGCGACTGTTTTCTTGAAGCTGTGCTGCAACATTTTCCCTACATATCCTCCCATGTGGGCCAGCTCCTTAGCAATTAGAGTTTTAACCCCTCGCATTTGAGTGACAGCTAGCAAGAGGTTTGCCCAGCGTTATCCAATGAGGTTGCAGGGCAGGCCCAACGGCTCAGTGGACACAGCAGAGAGAGAGCAATGACGTGGTGCACATATCTGCACATTTGTGACGTAGTACGCAATGTTCAGGAGCTACTTTGGGCTCGTGAGTGCTGCTTTCAGAACTACTTGTTAAAAAGTATATAAAAGTACAGGATCATCTCTTTAAGGGTAGCTCTTTAAGGGTAGCTCAGGGTTCCCCAAACTTGGTCCTGGGGATAATAATCAACTATTCAATAAGCTTTGATTATTTGAACCAGCTCTGTAGTGATAGGGCAAAAACCAGAAGATGGGAAATGCTGGTGTAGCTTAACTTCTTCCAGTGAGAAATTATTGGTAGCTCGGTAAACTATAGAGTAGCTGTTGGAGGCTATGTTGGACTATCTTTCTGCTTTTTAGATGAAGGGTACTGTACATCATGCTGCCACAGTGGAAAACAAATCCAGGATACTCACAGTGCATCCACATGAATTGGGAATCTCCCCTGTGCAGTCTAAGCAGATGAGAATGGGAAATCCCCTGGCTTTGATCATTGTCGCCCTCTGCATCCCACTGGAACACCAAAACACCAAAACTATTATTTGCTCTGTAATTAAATAAAACTATACAGTTCCATGTCATTATTTGATCAAGAGGATTCTACAAAAATAAGAAATGTTACAGGAGAAAATGCCACTCCCTGTACTGCTGGAATACTGCCAACATGCCAGTTCTTTCCTGTAAAAGAGATTTAGCAAAAATCTAATCAAATCAAATGTCATTTGTCACATGCGCCAAATGCAACAGGTGTAGACCTTACAGTGAAATGCTTACTTACAAGCCCTTAACCAACAATGCAGTTTTAAGAAACAATACCTACAAATATAAGAAATAAAAGTAACAAATAATTAAAGAGCAGCAGTAAAATAACAATAGCGAGGCTATGTACATGGGATACCGGCACAGAGTCAATGTGCGTTGGCACCGGTAAGTCGAGGTAATTGAGGTAATATGTACATGTAGGTAGAGTTATTAAAGTGACTATGCATAGATAATAAACAGATCAATAAACTTTGTCTTGATCACGTTGAGGGAGAGGTTGTTGTCCTGGCACCACACGGCCAGGTCTATGACCTCCTCCCTATAGGCGGTCTCGTCATTGTCGGTGATCAGGCCTACCACTGTTGTGCCATCGGCAAACTTAATGATGGTGTATTTACATGTAGAGTCGTGCCTGGCCATGCAGTCATGAGTGAACAGGGACTACAGGAGGGGACTGAGCACGCACCCCTGAGGGGCCCCCGTGTTGAGGATCAGCGTGGCAGATGTTGTTACCTAACCTTACCAACTGGAGGCGGCCCTTCAGGAAGTCCAGGATCCAGTTGCAGAGGGAGGTGTTTAGTCCCAGGGTCCTTAGCTTAGTTATGAGCTTTGAGGGCACTATGGTGTTGAATGCTGAGCTGTAGTCAATGAATAGCATTCTCACATAGGTGTTCCTTTTGTCCAGGTGTGAAAGGGCAGTGAGGAGTGCAATAGAGATTGCATCATCTGTGGATCTGTTGGGGCGGTATGCAAATTGGAAGTGGGTCTAGGGTTTCTGGGATAATGGTGTTGATGTGAGCCATGACCAGCCTTTCAAAGCACTTCATAAAAATACATCACAATTGGGGGTTCATCTCCTTTTATTACAAAATAACAAATTCTGGAATGTATGATACATTGACTGGAACACATGGAACAATTTTCATTTGATGCTATAGCTGACATCATTTCAATAAATAAATACATTTTATTTATAAAGCCCAGTAAGACAACTGCAGATGTAAAAAGGTAATTTACACAGTAACCTGGGATAAACCCCTGAGCAAGTTGCAGCAAGCAAAAACTCCCTACAAGGAAGAAATCTTAAGAGAAACCAGATTTGGAGTAGAGGTACATATGACCATCTAGTGGTGTGGTGTGCTACTCCCATTGTCTGTCCTATAGTGAGTGTGTCAACTGTATTGTGTGACTTTACAGTTTGTCAACTGCAGGGGGTCAACTGTATTGTGTTGAACTTTGTGTATAAAGTATTGTAGCGTAGTTCTGATTTTACAAAATGACTTTCCATGAAAATGGACTTTAGTGTAAAAGGCTGTCCTCCCTTTATGTTCTTTCTTTGTAAACAAGCAATGATAGTTGCTCTGGCATAAAGCCTGTTGAGTGACCATGGACTGAAGGTAATTCTATATTTCTGTTTTCTTATCCTTTTAGGTCTTCTGCACAGACCTCTTCCTGGATAACAGGAGCACCAATCCCAGCAGCATTAGCAGCAGGGGATACGTCAACAATCTGCTCTTCTGCTCAGCAGGCATCACACAGCACACTGTGGAAGGGAGGAGAAGAAAGACCAGGGAGCTTTTCGAAAGCCCCATAAAGAAGGGCAGTGATTGGTAGATGGGTAACAATAACAAATCAGACATTGAATATATATTTAAGCATCGTCAAGTTAATAATTATGCTGTGGGTGATGTATTAAACAACCCAGACACATCAAAGATACAGTCATTCTTCTGAACTGAGCTGCAGGACAGGAAGGAAACTGCTTAGGGATGTCAGTGTCACGGCCGTCGGTACAGAGGACCAAGGCGCAGCGTGGAAGGTGAACATATTTTATTAAATAATGATTGATAACACGAACAAAAACAACAAACGATAACGTGACGTCCAAAGGTGCAAAACACAAACCTATACAGGAACAAGATCCCACAAACACTGTGGGAAAACTGGCTGCTTAAGTATGGTTCTCAATCAGAGACAACAAGCAACAGCTGATACACGTTGCCTCTGATTGAGAACCACACTGGCCAACATAGAAATACTAAACTAGAACGAAAACTCACACCCTGGCTCAACATACTAGAGTCCCCAGAGCCAGGGCGTGACAGTACCCCCCCCCCAAAGGCGCGGACTCCGACCGCGCCAACCAAACACCACAGGGGAGGGACCGGGTGGGCACTCCGCCTTGGCGGCGGATCCGGCTCCGGGCATGATCCCCACTCCCTCTCTAACCCCCCAAAGTACCCCTGGTCCGGTCTGGCCCTGCTGACCGGAGCTGGACTGCACACTGGTGGAGCGGATTGCTCTAGCTCCGGCGTGAAGCAGCTGACCCGTGCCGAATCAGGCACTGGTGGAACAGGCACGGGCTGTGCCGGACTGACGACGCACACCACTGGCTTGGTGTGGGGAGCAGGAACGGGCCGAGCCGGGCTGACGAAACGCACCCCTGACTTGGTGCGGGGAGCAGGAGCGGGCCAGACCGGGCTGACGAAGCGCACCACTGACTTGGTGCGGGGAGCAGGAGCGGGCCGGACCGGGCTGACGATGCGCACCATAGGCTTGGTGCGGGGAGCAGGAACAGGCCGGGCCGGGCTGACGACGCGCACCACAGGCTCGATGCGAGGAACAGGAACAGGCCGGACCGTACTGGGGACACACACCACTGGCCCTACGCAGGGATCAGGAACGGGCCGGACCGGACTGGTAACACACCCCAGTACCTCTCGCCGTGCCTCTACACTTTCCCTCTCCTCTGTGACCAGTGGCCCCCTTAACCTGGCGGCCTCCTCTGCAAACCCGCTGGACCGCTCTATCGCGGCCTCCTGCTGCCCCGTCGTCCACGGCGTGAGCCCCCCCCCTAAAATTTTTCTGGGGGTCTCTCCGCCCCGTGGGCCAGGCCCAGTCGAGGTTGATGTCCTTTAGCGATACCTCTGGCGCTGGCTCCTGGACACGCTGCTTGGTCCAGTGTTGGTGGGATCTTCTGTCACGGCCTTCGGGTACAGAGGACCAAGGCGCAGCGTGGAGCAGGAACGTATTTTATTAAATAATGATTGATAACACGAACAAAAACAACAAACGATAACGTGACGTCCAAAGGTGCAAAACACAAACCTATACAGGAACAAGATCCCACAAACACTGTGGGAAAACTGGCTTCTTAAGTATGGTTCCCAATCAGAGACAACAAGCAACAGCTGATACACGTTGCCTCTGATTGAGAACCACACTGGCCAACATAGAAATACTAAACTAGAACGAAAACTCACACCCTGGCTCAACATACTAGAGTCCCCAGAGCCAGGGCGTGACAGTCAGTGAAAAGAAGAATAAAAATATACAGAATAAAAGTATTCCAAAACATGCATATGTATGCAACAAAGCACGAAAGTACTACCGCAAAAAGAAACACGGCAAAGGAATACACTTGGGGCAAATCCAACACAACACATCACTGAGTAACTGCCTCCTTATTTTTAAGCATAGTAGTGACTGCATCATGGTATGGGTATGCTTGTCATCGGCAAAGCCTGGGGAGTGTTTCAGGATGAAAGGAAACGTGATGGAGCTAAGCACAGGCAATATCCTAGAGGAAAACCTGCTTAGATCTGCTACACACCAGACACTGGGAGAGAAATTCACCTTTCAGCAGGACAATAACATACAACACAAAGCCAAATCTACACTGGAGTTGCTTACCAAGAAGACAGTGAATGTTCCTGAGTGGCCAAATTACAGTTTTGACTTAAATCTACTCTTATGAGACTTACCCAAGAAGAATCACAGCTGTAATCGCTGCCAAAAGTGTTTCTAACATGTATTGACTCAGGGGGGTGACTACTTATCTAATGAAGGTATACTAGAGTTTTATTTTTCATTAATCTTTTAAAAATAAAATATAATTATTCTTCCACTTTGACATTGCAGAGTATTTTGTGTAGATCGTTGACAAAAAAATTACAATTAAATCAATTTTAATCCCACTTTGTAACAATAGAATGTGAAGAAATCCATGCGGGGTGTAGACTTTCTATAGGCACTGTAAATCTCTTTACCTGGGCTTGTTTGGCCATGTATTATTTATTTTCATCAAAAATAGTGTTGAATATGCAGTAAACAAATAACAGACTTGAGTGCTGCACAAAAATGCACTTATCAATGTACTAATATGATCATTGATGAGGGATCCAATTTGTTTAAGAATTACAAAAAAGGTATTTGTAAAAGTTTGACATAGGACCTACTACTAGTCCATACACACCATATGGTAACACTTAGTTTTCACTTACTGATAATAAACAGTACAGAGACCACATGCAGCCTGAAAGACAAAGACAGACACATACTCTTTGAATTCTGCTTCTAATAATTCATGGGCTGACTTTATCCTGTATTTCCTTTATCCTATATGATGCATTATAGAGCCTATTAAGCATGGGGATCCAATTATACATACACCCCTTAGTTTCTAAACTTTGCTAAACATTTGAGTGAATTAATGAAATATTAGCGTGTACCCCATGTGTCGAGAACAAGGAACAAAGAAAGTAAAGCAGATTGTGAAGAAAAGTCCCAACTCCCTTTCTTTCTTCTTCTTCTTCTGTGGCTTTTATAAAGAGGTTGGCAACCAACTTTAAAGGTGCATTACCGCCACCAACTGGACTGGAGTGTGTACAGGGTCAAAATCCTACCAATTAATCTTGTCTCCCTAAGGAAATGAAACACACAATTAAATACCACATCACGTTAAGGTTGCCTTAACAGTACAATTAAACTTGCTCTTCAACACCATTACTCCTTGAATGTAATAATAATCTATCCCTTTCCCTCTCATAGTGCTGGCACTGAAATAGAACGTGGTCTACTGTCTCCATCTCCTCCTGACAGTGATCACACTTCCCAGTTGGATGTTTTCCTACCAATTTCAATGTGCGGTTCAGCCTTGTATGTCCCAGTCTCAGCCTTGTTATTACACTTTCCTCCCTTCTCTCTTGACCTGAGGACCTCCCTGCCCCCACCTTTTCCTGGATCTTATACAGGTGTCTTCCCTTTCCCTCCCTGTTCCACATTTCTTGCCATTTGTTTTTAACAACTGTTCTTATTAACCCCTTGGCTTCTGCTTTTCTTATTGACATTTCCATGTCAACATTAGGATGTTTGAAAGCCTGCTTGAGAAGAACATCTACTTCCTCATTACCCTCTACTCCCATATGTGCTGGCACCCAGAGAAACCTCACAGGCACTGCAAAATCTCATAAAATACATATTGTCTGCTCTGTGACACACATGAATTTAAGCTCATCAGTGCTGCATAGGAGTCAGAACAGATGATTACCCTGTCTGGCCTCACCTCCTCCACCCACCTGTCTGGCCTCACCTCTTCCACCCACCTGTCTGGCCTCACCTCCTCCACCCACCTATCTGGCCTCACCTCCTCCACCCACCTGTCTGGCCTCACCTCTTCCACCCACCTGTCTGGCCTCACCTCTTCCACCCACCTGTCTGGCCTCACCTCTTCCACCCACCTGTCTGGCCTCACCTCCTCCACCCACTCTGCAGCCAAGAGTATGGCCAGCAACTCCATTGTGTATACAGATGATTGATCCATTGCTCTTTTTGTCACTGCAACCTTAAACTCAGGAACACTAAAAGCTGCACCTATCCTCCCTGTTTTAGGGTCCTTAGCTCAATCAGCAAAAAAGTATATTCAAAAAGCATAGTACTGTGTTCTTAAATGTTCACTTACAATATTTACTGGATCTACTCTTTCCTCCCCAGCTCTTGCCCTTTCAAGCAACCCTAGGTCTATCATTGGCTGAGGTATCAACCAAGGTGGGATAGCAGGAAGCACCACAGAGGGGCTGAACTCTCCCCCATGCCAAAACCTATCCACACGAAATTGTCTTCAGCGCTATACACAGCATTTTCAATACCATTCTATCCAGCCCTCACTCCATTCCTGACAGGCAATGAATCACATTCAATATTTTATTTCCTTTGACAACTACTTTGTTAATATACTCCACACATGATATTCGAGTGTCAAACCAGACCCCCAGCAACCTAAACAATCCCACCCTCTCTATACTCCGCCCATACAGTTTCAGGCATATTTCCTCCCCCAACCTTACTTCTAGTTAAAAACACAGTCTGTGTTTTCTCTACTGAGAACTTCAAAACCCACCTGAGGGAGCACTGATCAACTTGTCTTATCGCTTTTGAACTCTCCGGGCTGTATAGGGAATATTTCTCCCTCTCTTCCACAGCGCTGCGTCATCCGCAAACAATGACCTCCCAATATCTGGTCTCATCCTGGAGAATACATCGTCTATCATAATGGAGAACAACAAAGGACTAATGACACTTCCCTGGGGGGTACCATTATCTACCTCATAGCTTTCTGACATAGAGCTCCCCACCCTCACTTGTATTGATGGTCCAAAAAGAAACAACAATACTCATATTAAACTCTTAACATAAGAGAACTCTAACTGCATCCAGTTTAAAACCCTTCCTCCAACTCCCATGATATCCAGTTTGATAAGCAGACCTTCCTTCTACATCATATCATAGGCATTCTCTACATCAAAGAAAATGGCTACCACCACCTCTTTATTGGCCTGTGCCTTCCATATGTCTGACTCTAGCCACAGTTAACGTGTGGTTATCCTCATTCGTTCAAGATGATCCTATCAATATCTTATCGAGATTTGTTGTGTCTACACATTGTAATAAAATCTGTCTCTTATCTGCCCACTGCGTCCATATTGTGACCAGATTCCCTGGTCCCACTGTGTATGCAAATTAATTCAACCTGTCTTGGACCTCCCTTATAACACAAGCTGTATAAATCGATAGAAAACAGCACACTTTTATAGTCATTAGCTTTACACTTCCACCATTACACCATTATGTTTGTTATCCAACGATTTATATGTATGGTATACATTTAGCCAAATTGTAATTTCTCCTATCCAATATGTAGCAATTTTGGCAACTTTTTACTATCAACATTTTTAAATGACACCTTCTATAAAAAAATATTTCATCAAAAAACTTAAAACACAATTGGGAGTTCATCTCCTTTAATTACGAAAGTACCCTATACTACTTAACCAAGAGGGTGTGGACATTTTTCAAAGGCAGCAACACACCTATATTTGTGACACTGAAACACAGTGCTGTAAACTTAGACTTCTCAAACTAGTTTTCTGTCATGACGTATCAAGTCTCTGTTTCATGAGCCTCATCTTGTCCTGTTGTATCATCACGTGGGACCATCTGGTGTTGGTGTGTTTCAGGCTTGTGTCTGTAGTACAAAATGAGTGACATTGCTAATGCTGCCAAGAGAACTATCCCTAATAATACCAAAGCCGGTCTGCCCCTGGTTGCAAGAGGCACCTCACAGCATTCTGTAGAAGAGAAGAGAGAAAGAGACAGGCTTTCAGCTTCACCTCCCAAATACCTCTTCCTCTAGTAGTACTGCCTGGTCACTGAACATTTCATTGAGGTCATTGTGAACAGTTCCTCTCATGGGAAGTTTTACTCTACAATGGTATTTTTAGTGATCCAATTTACATTTTAGTCATTTAGCAGACGCTTTTATCCAGAGCGACTTACAATTATTGAGTGCATACATATTTCATACTGGCCCCCTGTGGAAATGGTGTTATTCTTGCATGCAGTACATCTATACACAATGCTCATATGACTCATTTGCCCTCATGAAGTGAAATGTCAAATCCTTATTTAAGATGGGTGTGTTTGACTACAAATTGTGTCTAGAATTCATTACATTTTACATTTACATTTTAGTCATTTAGCAGACGCTCTTAACCAGAGCGACTTACAGGAGCAATTAGGGTCAAGTGCCTTGCTCAAGGGCACATTAACGTCATTTAGCAGACGCTCTTAGCCAGAGCGACTCACAAATTGGTACGTTCACCCTATAGCCAGTGGGATAACCACTTTACAATTTGGGGGGTTAGAAGGATTACTTTATCCTATCCCAGGTATTCCTTAAAGAGGTGGGGTTTCAAATGTCTCCGGAAGGTGGTGAGTGACTCCGCTGTCCTGGCGTCGTGAGGGAGCTTGTTCCACCATTGGGGTGCCAGAGCAGCGAACAGTTTTGACTGGGCTGAGGGGGAGCTATGCTTCCGCAGAGGAAGGGAGCCAGCAGGCCAGAGGTGGATGAACGCAATGCCCTCGTTTGGGTGTAGGGACTGATCAGAGCCTGAAGGTACAGAGGTGCCGTTCCCCTCACTGCTCCATAGGCAAGCACCATGGTCTTGTAGCGGATGCGAGCTTCAACTGGAAGCCAGTGGAGTGTGCGGAGGAGGGGGGTGACGTGAGAGAACTTGGGAAGGTTGAACACCAGACGGGCTGCGGCATTCTGGATGAGTTGTAGGGGTTTAATGGCACAGGCAGGGGAGGCCAGCCAACAGCGAGTTGCAGTAGTCCAGACGGGAGATGACAAGTGCCTGGATTAGGACCTGTGCCGCTTCTTGTGTAAGGCAGGGTCGTACTCTCCGAATGTTGTAGAGCATGAACCTGCAGGAGCGGGTCACCGCCTTGATGTTGGCGGAGAACGACAGGGTGTTGTCCAGGGTCACGCCTAGGCTCTTCGCACTCTGGGAGGAGGACACAGCGGAGTTGTCAACCGTGATGGCGAGATCATGGAACGGGCAGTCCTTCCCCGGGAGGAAGAGCAGCTCCGTCTTGCCAGGGTTCAGCTTGAGGTGGTGATCCGTCATCCATACTGATATGTCTGCCAGACATGCAGAGATGCGATTCGCCACCTGGTTATCAGAAGGGGGAAAGGAGAAGATTAGTTGTGTATCGTCAGCGTAGCAATGATATGAAAGGCCATGTGAGGATATGACAGAACCAAGTGACTTGGTGTATAGGGAGAAAAGGAGAGGGCCTAGAACTGAGCCCTGGGGGACACCAGTGGTGAGAGCGCGTGGTGCGGAGACAGCTTCTCGCCACGCCACTTGGTAGGAGCGACCGGTCAGGTAGGACGCAATCCAGGAGTGAGCCGCGCCGGAGATGCCCAGCTCGGAGAGGGTGGAGAGGAGGATCTGATGGTTCACAGTATCAAAGGCAGCAGACAGGTCTAGAAGGACAAGAGCAGAGGAGAGAGAGTTAGCTTTAGCAGTGCGGAGAGTCTCCGTGACACAGAGAAGAGCAGTCTCAGTTGAATGACCAGTCCTGAAACCTGATTGGTTTGGATCAAGAAGGTCATTCTGAGAGAGATAGCAAGAGAGTTGGCTAAAGACGGCACGCTCAATAGTTTTGGAAAGAAAAGAAAGAAGGGATACTGGTCTGTAGTTGTTGACATCAGTGGGGTCGAGTGTTGGTTTTTTGAGAAGGGGAGCAACTCTCGCTCTCTTGAAGACGGAAGGGACATGACCAGCGGTCAAGGATGAGTTGATCAGCGAGGTGAGGTAGGGGAGAAGGTCACCGGAGATGGTCTGGAGAAGAGAGGAGGGGATGGGGTCAAGCGGGCAGTTTGTTGGGCGGCCTGCAGTCACAAGTCGCAGGATTTTATCTGGAGAGAGAGGGGAGAAAGAAGTCAGAGCATAGGGTAGGGCAGTGTGAGCAGGACCAACAGTGTCATTAGACTTAACAAACGAGGATCGGATGTCGTCAACCTTCTTTTCAAAGTGGTTGACGAAGTCATCCACAGAGAGAGAGGGGGGGGAGGAGGATTCAGGAGGGGAGGAAAATGTGGCAAAGAGCTTCCTAGGGTTAGAGGCAGATGCTTGGAATTTAGAGTGGTAGAAGGTGGCCTTAGCAGCAGAAACAGATGAAGAAAATGTAGAGAGGAGGGAGTGAAAAGAAGCCAGGTCGGCAGGGAGTTTAGTTTTCTTCCATTTCCGCTCCGCTGCCCGGAGCTCTGTTCTGTGAGCTCGCAATGAGTCATCAAGCCACGGAGCTGGAGGGGAGGGCCGAGCCGGCCGGGAGGATAGGGGACACAGAGAGTCAAAGGATGCAGAAAGGGAGGAGAGGAGGGTTGAGGAGGCAGAATCAGGAGATTGGAGGGAGAAGGATTGAGCAGAGGGAAGAGATGATAGGATGGAAGAGGAGAGAGTAGTGGGAGAGAGAGAGCGAAGGTTGCGGCGGCGCATTACCATCTGTGTAGGGGCAGAGTGAGTAGTGTGGGAGGAGAGCGAGAGAGAAAAGGAAACAAAGTAGTGGTCAGAGACTTGGAGGGGAGTTGCAGTGAGATTAGTAGAGGAGCAGCATCTAGTGAAGATGAGGTCAAGCGTATTGCCTGCCTTGTGAGTAGGGGGGGACGGTGAGAGGGTGAGGTCAAAAGAGGAGAGGAGTGGAAAGGAGGAGGCAGAGAGAAATGAGTCAAATGTGGACATAGGGAGGTTGAAATCCCCCAAAACTGTGAGGGGTGAGCCATCCTCAGGGAAGGAACTTATCAAGGCGTCAAGCTCATTGATGAACTCTCCAAGGGAACCTGGAGGGCGATAGATGACAAGGATATTAAGCTTAAATGGGCTAGTGACTGTGACAGCATGGAATTCAAATGAGGAGATAGACAGATGGGTTAGGGGAAAAATTGAGAATGTCCACTTGGGAGAGATGAGGATTCCTGTACCACCACCCCTCTGACCAGATGCTCTCGGGGTATGTGAGAACACATGGTCAGACGAGGAGAGAGCAGTAGGAGTAGCAGTGTTTTCAGTGGTGATCCATGTTTCCGTCAGCGCCAGGAAGTCGAGGGACTGGAGGTTGGCATAGGCTGGGATGAAGTCAGCTTTGTTGGCAGCAGAACGGCAGTTCCAGAGGCTGCCTGCGACCTGGAACTCCACGTGGGTGGTGCGTGCAGGGACCACCAGGTTAGAGAGGCAGCAGCCACGCGGTGTGGTGCGTTTGTGTAGCCTGTGCAGAGAGGAGAGAACAGGGATAGGCAGAGGCATAGTTGACAGGCTGTAGCAAATGGCTACAAAAATGCAGAGGAGATCGGAATGAAATGAGCTGAGCATCTGGGAGCGGAGAGAGCAGGACCTCCCTCACCAAAACTTCTACCTCAGAAACTAAAATTGTTTCACTGAACCACCCGAACAAAAACTCTCCCAACTTCCACCTTTAGAAATCAGAATTGTTGTGAACCACAGCGGTTCAATGTTTAAAGGAATAGACTCAACCCACTTTATTCAACTATGACACCATAGCTAACTAGCAAGCTAGCATCCAATAACAATAACACACCGTATAGCACCAACACTTGGTCACAACAAACCACCAATAGTGTGATAACACACTAAACAGATCATTCGTGTCTGTGTCAAGTTCCTTTCATGACACAGCAATGATTAGACATTGGCTAGCTAGGACAAGTATATTGTATTTAGCTACTACCGTACAGTTAAGCTGGTAGTAGCTAATCCAGCTAGCAATGGCCACTGTGTTGACTTTGTTTGAAGAACGGCTAGCTGGCTAGCTTCGTGCTACACCCGGCACACAATGGCTATTGTGTTGACTCTAACTCAGTTCGAAAAAACGGCTAGGTAGCTCGCTTCGTGCTACAGCCGGCACTGCCAGGACACAGTAACTACCCACAACAACCCACGATGCTTAGCTATGACGCCGTAGCTAACCTGCAAGCTAGCATCCATTAACACACAATTTAGCATCAATACTTGGTTACGACAAACTGCCAAGAGTGTGTTAGCACACTAAACAGATAATTCAAGTCCGTGTCTAGTTCCTTTCATAACGCATAACGCAGCAAAAATTAAACGTTGGCTAGGACTACATTAACATTTGGAAACAGCTCTCCAGCGTTGCTAATCGATACCAGTAGCTACCCGCTAGCTAGCTAGCCTCGTGCTTTGATACTAACCTACAATTACCTACGGAAACCTACAATAACAACAATACTAACCTATAGTAAATACAATACCTAACTACAGCTAACTACCTACCTACGTTGGCTAGGACTACATTAACATTTGGAAACAGCTCTCCAGCGTTGCTAATCGATACCAGTAGCAACCCGCTAGCTAGCTAGCCTCGTGCTTCGATACTAACCTACAATTACCTACGGAAACCTACAATAACAGCAATACTAACCTATAATAAATACAATACCTAACTACAGCTAACTACCTACCTACGATCTAAAACATGGTTAAGCTTTACTCAACACCATATGAGAAGCTTACCTCCTGCTTACCTCCAGCTAGAGAAAAACACGACCTCGTGAGGCAGTAGATGACCAGGTAAGTCATACATTGCAGACTTGTGTAAGAGTAACACACTATCTCGTCAGGGTTTAGCCCTTAGTGATTATGCAATGGTTTAATAAATCAGTGATCCATACTTGGTCACATTGCTCTACCCCTAAACCTGTTGGTAGGTCACAACTTTACCTGGGAGTGGGTGGAGGGTGAGCGAGCGGGTGAAGCTTTGATTGAGAACATCCAGTCTCATTTCAGTAATGATGGTGAGTGTACCGTTTGGCCTGACCTCCATGGAGCTGTGGACCTCATAGCGCCCCCCTGCTGTCCAGGCCAATATGGCTGTGGCTCTGATTGGAGATGTCTCCTCCAATGGAGTCTGTCCACAGCACATTAGGCTGGGGGAAACCCTGGGAGGAGTTGAGGGTGATGATGAAGCTGTCACAGGATGACTGTACAGAGAGCTGGGGCTCCATGAAGGGGGCTAGGGGTAAACAACAATACTCATATTAAACTCTTAACATAAGAGAACTCTAACTGCAAAAGGTTTTAGACAAGTAGATGACTATGAGCTGATTTTGTGCAGATAGCTTAATACTTATTTGTCTCTTAATCCCCCATAGATAGAAGATTTCTGAAAAATCTGATCGGACAAAAATACATACTCTCTAACCTGCCACTAAAAGTAGTAGCTTTTCCTGGGTGCTTCCCTGTTCATCTGTCACATCACAGGTGTATTGGCCCTGGTCACCCGGTTGCACACCACTCAGTCTAAGTGAGGCATTTCCCACAGTGAGCTGGTCTTCAAACAGATGAGTGCGTCCCTTGTAAACACCACTCTGTCTTTCCAGCTGATCTCTCCCATAGTAATAGCTGTGGACCACCTCTGATTCTCCATGCTGCCAGTTGACGATCAGGTGGTTGAGGTTCAGGTTTTCAGACGGAGGGAAAGAGCAGATAAGGGTGATGTCACTGCCCGGAGCTGCCACTCCCATAGTTGAAATAAGGAACTGAACCTCAATAATGACTAAGGAAGGAGACAGATAATACAGCCATTGATTAGGGAGAAACTTAAATTATCTTGTATTATATCTCCAAAGATACTGTGATACTTTTGTGATTCTTGGTGACGGTTGTTGTAAAACTAACATTCTAAATAATACTAAATGTTTGTATACAAATGTACACATGATAAGATGATGGAATATGATAACTAGCTACCTGAGAAAAGTCATGAAGTCGAAAGAAGCTGTGAGATGACAATTGTCTTTTCATCCCACATGCTTTTGGGTAGACCTGTAAAAAGAAATCTTACATGTGAAAAACAATGTGGATCACATCCATATACTGAAAATACTACATGCCTTGAGTTACAACATGCATGGCTATACTTGTCTTAGTAAGACATACCAAGATTCATGATAACTGATGAAGTAGGCCTATTTAAACTTTATCAGTTATATGTGGATGAAAAGTATCAAGAGGTTGGCTAACTAAAGCCTTTTTCACATTGGCAGTTTGAAGTGACTCAAATCCTATTTTTTTGCATATCCAATTAGAAACTGTAATTTTTCCTGCAGTCTGAACAGCCAAAAAGCACATGGAATCAGATATGTCAAGCCACATTTCAAACCACCATCGTAGATGGTTTGAAGCCAGATACAAATCTGATTCCTGGCCATGCGACTTCAAATACAGCATTGTGATAGCCTACCTACATCTTCTTTTTAATTTATTTGTATATGTTTTTTAGCCCCTGTTTCTCCCATATCGTGATATCCAATTGCGATCTTGTCTCATCGCTGCAACTCCCCAACAGGCTCGGGAGAGGCGAAAGTCGATTCATACGTCCTCCGAAACATGACCCGGCAAACCACGCTTCTTAACACCCGCCCGCTTATCCCGGAAGCCAGCTGCACCAATGTGTCGGAGGAAACACCGTTCAACTGATGACCGAAGTCAGGCTGAAGGCGCCCGTCCCGCGACAAGGAGTCGCTAGAGCGCATGAGGCAAGTAAAGGTTTTCTGATCCATGCCCCTAAAGGTATCTGTGACCAACAGATGCATATCTGCATTCCCAGTCATGTGAAATCCATAGATTAGGGCCTAATGAATTTAATTCAATTAACTGATGTCCTTATATGAACTGTAATTCAGAAAAATCATTGAAATTGTTGCATGTTGCATTTATATTTTTGTTCAGTATAATTTGAAATCCAATTTACTTTTACTATGTTAAATCTAGTCTATGAGACAAGGCTGCATGGTGGCCCAACATCATATTAAGACACTTTATATTGGTGTTTCCTTTATTTCGGCAGTTACCTGTATCTGACCTTCTGGTTTTGTAACTTAGCTTTATCTTAGAAATATCATCACTTAGTGCAATCAGAGCCCATGTGAACTGAATTAAAATGGAATTGCATGGCTTATTTAAAGAGATTAAACATATAATTTAAAGATGGATACATACTAGTGTGGGCATCATCCAGTTATAATGATGTCAGATGAGTTGACCTTTTACTCTGTAACCTGAACTGCAGCGCAATACCGGACACACCCTGCATGTTTACACTTGATAAGATGATGTAATATGATAGCTATAGCTACCTGAGAAATTCAGTGAAGCCAAAAAAAGCTTTGAGATGGCTTGTCTACATTCCACATGCTTTTGAGTAGACCTGTAAAAAGAAACTTACATGTGAGGGGGGGGGGAATCACATCCATATTTTAAATACTACATGCTTTGAGTTAAACATGCCTACTTGTCTCACGCAGACGTCAATTTCATGATAACTGAATTTCATTGATACATTATTTGTTTACATTGTTGGTAAAATGTAAGTGTTACAAAGAGTTTGGCTAACTAACAACAAGAAGTAGAATCCCCAATAAAGGTGAAAATGATCACGGTTTACATTTTAATGCGTTTAATTACGCGCATAGGCTACATCATCCAGTACATCTGTTACTGTACGCTACTTACGTTTCGTAGGCTCACTGGTCGATAAGGACAATATTAACTAGGTGGATTATATAAAACACCAACGACACCGAGGACAGGGGATTTTCGAGTAAAACTTGTTTTGTGTTCGTATTCTTCACTGCGCAGCATGCTTGAGGATAGGAACAAAGATCTGTTTATGTTCCTAGGCTTGAGGGAATCCCCTCAACCAACTTGGTCTCAGAGCATATGGTATTATTCTGTACGTAAATCCGAGACACTCCGTTTAGTATGATATGGAAAGTGTCCTATGGTATGTATTCATTTGTGGCTGTCCATCAACCATTTTGTATGATATGTTCCGAATTACAATTCGTATTATATGTTACTGATTTACAAACGTACAATATGTTACGAATGTCAAATCTTACAATATGTTATGCATTTTCAAAACATACAGTGGGGGAAAAAAGTATTTAGTCAGCCACCAATTGTGCAAGTTCTCCCACTTAAAAAGATGAGAGAGGCCTGTCATTTTCATCATAGGTACACGTCAACTATGACAGACAAAATGAGAAAAGAAAATCCAGAAAATCACATTGTAGGATTTTTAATGAATTTATTTGCAAATTATGGTGGAAAATAAGTATTTGGTCAATAACAAAAGTTTCTCAATACTTTGTTATATACCCTTTGTTGGCAATGACACAGGTCAAACGTTTTCTGTAAGTCTTCACAAGGTTTTCACACACTGTTGCTGGTATTTTGGCCCATTCCTCCATGCAGATCTCTTCGAGAGCAGTGATGTTTTGGGGCTGTCGCTGGGCAACACGGACTTTCAACTCCCTCCAAAGATTTTCTATGGGGTTGAGATCTGGAGACTGGCTAGGCCACTCCAGGACCTTGAAATGCTTCTTACGAAGCCACTCCTTCGTTGCCCGGCGGTGTGTTTGGGATCATTGTCATGCTGAAAGACCCAGCCACGTTTCATCTTCAATGCCCTTGCTGATGGAAGGAGGTTTTCACTCAAAATCTCACGATACATTGCCCCATTCATTCTTTCCTTTACACGGATCAGTCGTCCTGGTCCCTTTGCAGAAAAACAGCCCCAAAGCATGATGTTTCCACCCCCATGCTTCACAGTAGGTATGGTGTTCTTTGGATGCAACTCAGCATTCTTTGTCCTCCAAACACGGCGAGTTGAGTTTTTACCAAAAAGTTCTATTTTGGTTTCATCTGACCATATGACATTCTCCCAATCCTCTTCTGGATCATCCAAATGCACTCTAGCAAACTTCAGACGGGCCTGGACATGTACTGGCTTAAGCAGGGGGACACGTCTGGCACTGCAGGATTTAAGTCCCTGGCGGCGTAGTGTGTTACTGATGGTAGGCTTTGTTACGTTGGTCCCAGCTCTCTGCAGGTCATTCACTAGGTCCCCCCGTGTGGTTCTGGGATTTTTGCTCACCGTTCTTGTGATCATTTTGACCCCACGGGGTGAGATCTTGCATGGAGCCCCAGATCGAGGGAGATTATCAGTGGTCTTGTATGTCTTCCATTTCCTAATAATTGCTCCCACAGTTCATTTCTTCAAACCAAGCTGCTTACCTATTGCAGATTCAATCTTCCCAGCCTGGTGCAGGTCTACAATTTTGTTTCTGGTGTCCTTTGACAGCTCTTTGGTCTTGGCCATAGTGAAGCTTGGAGTGTGACTGTTTGAGGTTGTGGACAGGTGTCTTTTATACTGATAACAAGTTCAAACAGGTGCCATTAATACAGGTAACGAGTGGAGGACAGAGGAGCCTCTTAAAGAAGAAGTTACAGGTCTGTGAGAGCCAGAAATCTTGCTTGTTTGTAGGTGACCAAATACTTATTTTCCACCATCATTTGCAAATAAATTCATTAAAAATCCTACAATGTGATTTTCTGGATTTTTTTTCCTCAATTTGTCTGTCATTGTTGACGTGTACCTATGATGAAAATTACAGGCCTCTCTCATCTTTTTAAGTGGGAGAACTTGCACAATTGGTGGCTGACTAAATACTTTTTTTCCCCACTGTATGATATGTTACAAATTCTAGCTAGGTGGCTAACGTTAGCTAGGCTAGGGGTTAGGGTTAAGATTAGGGTTAACTTTAGGAGTTAGCTAAAAGGGTTAAGGTTAGGGTTGGGGGAAGGGTTAGCTAACATGCTAAGTAGTTGTAAAGTAGCTAAAAAGTAGTAAGTTCTTGAAAAGTTGCTAATTAGTTCAAATGTTGTTGTCCGTGATGACATTCTAACATGCAACCTTTGGGTTACTAGACGTTCGCATTATAGGCCCATCCATCCACCACGACATAACACCCTACTTTCATTTTTGCTTTAAGCAACCATCTGTCTTTTGTAGCCATACCAATCGTAACAGCCGTGAGCTGCCCAGTGACACAAGCCACCAGACGAGCTAAATCACTTCTATGCTCGGTTCGAGGCAAGCAACACTGAAGCATGCATGAGAGCATCAGCTGTTCCCGACGACTGTGTGATCCCGCTCTCCGTAACCGATGTGAGTATGACCTTTAAACAGGTCAACATTCACAAGGCCGCAGGGCCAGACGGATTTCCAGGACGAGTACTCCGAGCATGCGCTGACCAACTGGCAAGTGTCTTCGCTGACATTTTCAACATGTCCCTGACAGTCTGTAATACCAACATGTTTCAAGTAGACCACCATAGTCCCTGTGCCCAAGAACACTAAGGTAACCTGCCTAAATGACTACCGACCCGTAGCACTCACTTCTGTAGCCATGAAGTGCTTTGAAAGGCTGGTCATGGCTCACATCAACACCATTATCCCAGAAACCCTAGACCCACTCCAATTTGCATACCACCCCAACAGATCCACAGATGATGCAATCTCTATTGCGCTCCACACTGCCCTTTCCCACCTGGACAAAAGGAACACCTATGTGAGAATGCTATTCATTGACTACAGCTCAGCGTTCAAAACCATAGTGCCCTCAAAGCTCATCACTAAGCTAAGGACCCTAGGACTAAACACCTCCCTCTGCAACTGGATCCTGGACTTCCTGACGGGCCGCCCCCAGGTGGTAAGGGTAGGTGACAACACCTCTGCCACGCTGATCCTCAACACGGGGCCCTTCAGGGGTGCGTGCTCAGTCCCCTCCTGTACTCCCTGTTCACCCATGACTGCATGGCCAAGCATGACTCCAACACCATCATTAAGTTTGCCGAAGACACAACAGTGGTAGGCCTGATCACCAACAACGATGAGACAGCCTATAGAGAGGAGGTCAGAGACCTGGCCGTGTGATGCCAGGATAACAACCTCTCCCTCAACGTGATCAAGACAAAGGAGATGATTGTGGACTACAGGAAAAGGAGGAGAGAGCACGCCCCCATTCTCATTGAGAGGGTAGTACGTTCAGCCCAGTACATCACTGGGGCCAAGCTTCCTGCCATCCAGGACCTCTACACCAGGTGGTGTCATAGGAAGGCCCTAAACATTTCCAAAGACTCCAGCCACTCTAGTCATAGACTGTTCTCTCTGCTACCGCATAGCAAATGGTACCGGAGCGCCAAGTCTATGTCCAAAAGGCTTCTTAAGAGCTTCTAACCCCAAACCATAAGACTCCTGAACAGCTAATCAAATGGCTACCCGGACTATTTGCATTGTCCCCCCACCCCATTTTTTATGTTGCTGCTACTTTTTGTTTATTATCTATGCATTGTCACTTTACCTCTACCTACATGTACATATTACCTCAATTACCTTGACTAACCTGTGCCCCCGCACATTGACTCTGTACCAGTACCCCCTGTATATAGCCTCACTACTGTTATTTTATTGTTGCTCTTAAATTATTTTCTATTTTCTTCTATATTTTGTTTTTTACTTATCTATTTTTTACTTCAGTTTATTTAAGTAAATACTTTCTTAACACTTATTTTCTTAAAACTGCATTGTTGGTTAAGGGCTTGTAAGTAAGCATTTCACTGTAAAGTCTACACCTGTTGTATTCGGCGCATGTGACAAATAAAACATTATTTTATTTTATTTGAACAGATCAACTAATTTGATGGTCCTGGATCTACATTTACTATGTTACGTCTAGTCTATGAGACCAGGCTGCCTCGACAGTTATGAAGCAGCTACCACTAGACCAGGTCACTAGAGGCTGTTCAAGCTAGGCCAGCTGTTCCCAAACTAGGGGTCGCAACCCCATGTGGGGTTGCCTGATATGAAAATGGGGTCACGGGAGAATTTCAAAACCCTGGAGAAAAAAACAAAACGTATGTTATATCATCTTTGTCTCTCAAAATCATTGTAATGTGGTTACCCTTAAAAATATAAATGAAAATGATTATAATCTAAAAGTTAAAAGTCTACCAGAATTCGTGGGAAAAAGGCCGCACTTGACCGTTGCACTTGAATCATTCCCATGGTGAATGGTTAAGCCTGCTACGCTATGAAACCGTCTGCAATTGATACACTACATTACCAAAAGTATGTGGACACCTGCTCGTCGAACATCTCATTACAAAATCATAGGCATTAATTTGGAGTTGGTCCCCCCTTTGCTTCTATAACAGCCTCTGTCTAGCTTTCCACATGATGTTGAAACATTGCTGCGTGGACTTGCTTCCATTCAGCCACAAGAGCATTAGTGAGGTCAGGCACTGATGTTGGGCGATTAGGCCTGGCTCGTAGTCGGCGTTCCAATTCATCCCAAAGGTGTTCGATTGGGGTTGAGGTCAGGGCTCTGAGCAGGCCAGTCAAGTTCTTCCACACTAATCTCGAAAACCATTTCTGTATGGACCTCGCGTTGTGCATAGGGGCATTGTCATGCTGAAACATGAAACTGTTGCCACAAAGTTGGAAGCGCAGAATGGTCTAGAATTTCATTGTATGCTGAAGCTTTAAGATTTCCCTTCACTGGAACTAAGGGGCCTAGCCGAACCATTAAAAACAGCCCCAGACCATTATTCCTCCTCCACCAAACGTTACAGTTGGTACTATGCATTGGGGCAGGTGGCGTTCTCCTGGCATTCGCCAAACCCAGATTTGTCCATTGGAGCTTTACACCACTCCAGCCGACACTTGGCATTGCGCATGGTGATCTTAGGCTTGTGTGCGGCTGCTCGGCCATGGAAACCCATTTCCAAACCCTTTTGTATTTCCCCGGCATGCTTGCATTCAGTTCGTTCAGTTTCCCAAATACACTATACAGTGGCTTGCAAAAGTATTCATCCCCCTTGGCGTTTTTCCTATTTTGTTGTATTACAACCTATAATTTAAATTGATTTTTATTTGGATTTCATGTAATGGACATACACAAAATAGTCCAAATTGGTGAAGTGAAATTATAAAAATAACTTGTTTCAAAAAAATATATATAAAAAAATAATGGAAAAGTGGTGCGTGCATATGTATTCACCCCCTTTGCCATGAAGCCCCTAAATAAGATCTGGTGCAACCAATTACCTTCAGAAGTCACATAATTACTTAAATAAAGTCCACCTGTGTGCAATCTAAGTGTCACATGATCTGTCACATGATCTCAGTATATATACACCTGTTCTGAAAGGCCCCAGAGTCTGCAACACCACTAAGCTAGGGGCACCACCAAGCAAGCGGCACCATGAAGACCAAGGAGCTCTCCAAACAGGTCAGGGACAAAGTTGTGGAGAAGTACAGATCAGGGTTGGGATATAAAAAAATATCAGAAACTTTGAACATCCCACAAAGCACCATTGAATCCATTATTAAAAAATGGAAAGAATATGGCACCACAACAAACCTGCCAAGAGAGGGCCGCCCATCAAAACTCACAGACCAGGCAAGGAGGGCATTAATCAGAGAGGCAACAAAGAGACCAAAGATAACCCTTAAGGAGCTGCAAAGCTCCACAGCGGAGATTGGAGTATCTGTCCATAGGACCACTTTAAGCCATACACTCCACAGAGCTGGGCTTTACGGAAGAGTGGCCAGAAAAAAGCCATTGCTTAAAGAAAAAAACTAAGCAAACACATTTGGGGTTCGCCAAAAGGCATGTGGGAGACTCCCCAAACATATGGAAGAAGGTACTCTGGTCAGATGAGACTAAAATTGAGCTTTTTTGCCATCAAGGAAAACGTTATGTCTGGTGCAAACCCAACACCTCTCATCACCCCGAGAACACCATCAATGTTTTTCATCGGCAGGGACTGGGAAACTGGTCAGAATTGAAGGAATTATGGATGGCACTAAATACAGGGAAATCCTTGAGGGAAACTTGTTTCAGTCTTCCAGAGATTTGAGACTGGGACGGCAGTTCACCTTCCAGCAGGACAATGACCCTAAGCATACTGCTAAAGCAACACTTGAGTGGTTTAAATGTCTTGGAATGGCCTAGTCAAAGCCCAGACCTCAATCCAATTGAGAAGCTGTGGTATGATTTAAAGATTGCTGTACACCAGCGGAACCCATCCAACTTGAAGCAGCTGGAGCAGTTTTGCCTTGAAGAATGAGCAGAAATCCCTGTGACTAGATGTGCCAAGCTTATAGAGACATACCCCAAGAGACTTGCAGCTGTAATTGCTGCAAAAGGTGGCTCTACAAAGTGGGTGAATAGTTATGCACGCTCAAGTTTTCTGTTTTTTTGTCTTATTTGATTTGTTTCACAAAAAAAATTTATTTTGCATTTTCAAAGTGTTAGGCATGTTGTGTAAATCAAATGATACAACCCCCCAAAAAATATATTTTCATTCCAGGTTGTAAGGCAACAAAATAGGAAAAATGCCAAGGGGGTTGAATACTTTTGCAAGCCACTGTATAGTGTATTTGGGAAACTGAACGAACTGAATGCAAGCATGCCGGGGAAATACAAAGAAAATCTACAGAAGAGTGACCGATTCAGCGAAATCCGTTTGACTGTGATCCTGGCTCAATTGACATGCGGTAAGCGAAATCAAAAAGCTGATCGAGCTGTCATGTGACCGAATGCTGCAGACAACTCTTTCACGGGTCACTATGGAGGAGTTTTGGTTCCTGACTCAAAGGGAAAAACTAAGCCGTCTCGCTCCGAGCATTAAAACTCATGGTACGCTGATTCAGTGCTCGTGTCTGCATTAAAAACAATTATAAATCTAGGTTGGATGTGACAGGAGAGATGAGGTGTGCACTGTCGACCACGCTCCCTAACTTTAAGAATCTCCCACGCGACATGTATCAAGCAGACTCATCTCATTAGTGGTGGTGAGACAAGATAAATTATGTCGGACTAATTTGCAATTGACTGTCATAGCCCCACCTTAAAAGTATATAATGGTGAGTTGAGAATACAATCAGAAATATAGTCAGAATGTTTTGCAATTGACTGCCATAGCCCCAATTTAAAAAATAAACATAGCCTGTTAATGACAAAAACATTTTTTTATGTGGGTGATCATCGAGCTTGGTCAGACAATTGTCAGACAAGGTTGTGTGTGTGTGGTGTGCATCTCCCATTCCTCATATAATGTTGGGTTAGTCTGAGTCCTGTAAGGAAAGTGTCAACTGTATTGTGTTGAACTTTGTGTATAAAGTATTGTAGCGTAGTTCTGATTTTACAAAACACCTTTCCTTGAAAATGGACTTTAGGGTAAAAGTATGTCCTACCTTTATGTTTTATCTATGTAAACAAGCAATGATAATTGCACAGGCATAAAACCTGTTGAGTGACCATGGACTGAAGGTCAATCTATTCTTCTGTTTTCTTACGCTTTTTGGTCTCCTGCTTCCTGGATAAGAGGAGAATCAATCACAGCAGCATTAGCAGCAGGGGATACATCAACAATCTGCTCTTCTGCTCAGCAGGCATCACACAGCACACTGTGGAAGGGAGGAGAAGAAAGGAGCACTCAACCTCAGTCACTGAAATAAGCAACATTTCCCTCTATATCTGACTAGTACTTTATCATGAACTGTAGTAGAATATTGTGAACAAAACGCACAGCTTGCTCTGGAGAAGGACATGGTCAAAGGGGGGTGGATGTGGTGGTGGAGCCAGCTGCAGTCAGCTTAGATTCGCACAATAACATCACCTTTTCTGAGACCTGCAGCTCCCCCGAATCATTTAGTGCAAGTATGGTATCACATCTCGATGGACTGAGTTAGGTATACTGCACCAGAATAATAAAACACATGAATAATCAAAAATGCACAATGCACATATGCTGGGTAGCAATTTGATTAGATGTTCAGGGGTCTTATGGCTTGGGGGTAGAAGCTGTTTAGAAGCCTCTTGGACCTAGACTTGGCACTCCGGTACCGCTTGCCGTGCGGTAGCAGAGAGAACCGTCTATGACTAGGGTGGCTGGAGTCTTTGACCATTTTGAGGGCCTTCCTCTGACACCGCCTTGTATAGAGGTCCTGGATGGCAGGAAGCTTGGCCCCAGTGATGTACTGGGCCGTACGCACTACCCTCTGTAGTGCCTTGCGGTCGGAGGCCGAGCAGTTGCCATACCAGGCTGTGATGCAACCAGTCAGGATGCTCTCGATGGTGCAGCTGTAGAACCTTTTGATGATCTGAGGACCCATGCCAAATCTTTTCAGTCTCCTTAGGGGGAATAGGTTTTGTTGTGCCCTCTTCACAACTGTCTTGGTGTGCTTGGACCATTATAGTTTGTTGGTGATGTGGACACCAAGGAACTTGAAGCTCTCAACCTGCTCCACTACAGCCCCGTCGATGAGAATGGGGGCATGCTCGGTCCTCTTCTTTTTCCTGTAGTCCAAAATCATCTCCTTTGTCTTGATCACATTGAGGGAGAGGTTGTTGTCCTGGCACCACACGGCCAGGTCTCTGACCTCCTCCCTATAGGCTGTCTCATCGTTGTCGGTGATCAGGCCTACCACTGTTGTGTCATCGGCAAACTTAATGATGGTGTTGGAGTCGTGCCTGGCCATGCAGTCATGAGTGAACAGGAAGTACAGGAAGGGACTGAGCATGCACCCCTGAGGGGCCCCGTGTTGAGGATCAGTGTGGCGGATGTGTTGTTACCTACCCTTACCACCTGGGGGCGGCCCGTCAGGAAGTCCAGGATCCAGTTCCAGAGGGGAGGTGTTTAGTCCCAGGGTCCTTAGCTTAGTGATGAGCTTTGAGGGCACTATGGTGTTGAACGCTGAGCTGTAGTCAATGAATAGCATTCTCACATAGGTGTTCCTTTTGTCCAGGCGTGAAAGGGCAGTGTGGAGCGCAATAGAGATTGCATCATCTGTGGATCTGTTGGGGCGGTATACAAATTGGAGTGGGTCTAGAGTTTCTGGGATAATGGTGTTGATGTGAGACATGACCAGCCTTTCAAAGCACTTCATGGCTACAGATGTGAGTGCTACGGGTCGGTAGTCATTTAGTCAGGTTACCTTAGTGTTCTTGGGTACAGGGACTATGGTGGTCTGCTTGAAACATGTTGGTATTACAGACTCAGTCAGGGACAGGCTGAAAATGTCAGTGAAGACACTTGCCAGTTGGCCAGCGCATGTTCGGAGTACACGTCCTGGTAATCCATCTGGCCCTACGGCCTTGTGAATTTTGACCTGTTTAATGGTCTTACTCACAGCAGCTACGGAGAGAATGATCACACAGTCGTCCGGAACAGCTGATGCTCTCATGCATGTTTCAGTGTTACTTGCCTCAAAGCGAGCATAGAATTAATTTAGCTCGTCTGGTAGGCTCGTGTCACTGGGCAGCTCGCGGCTGTGCTTCCCTTTGTAGTCTGTAATAGTTTGCAAGCCCTGCCACATCCAACGAGCGTCGGAGCCGGTGTAGTACGATACGATCTTAGTCCTGTATTGTTGCTTTGCCTGTTTGATGGTTCGTCGTAGGGCATAGCAGGATTTCTTATAAGCTTCCGGGTTAGAGTCCTGCTCCTTGAAAGCGGCAGCTCTACCCTTTAGCTCAGTGCAGATGTTGCATGTAATCCATGGCTTCTGGTTGGGGTATGTACGTACAGTCACTGTGGGGACGACGTCATCGATGCACTTATTGATGAAGCCTGTGACTGATGTGGTGTACTCCTCAATGCCATCGGAAGAATCCCGGAACATATTCCAGTCAGTGCTAGCAAAACAGTTCAATAGCTTAGCATCTGCTTCATCTGACCACTTTTTTATTGACCGAGTCACTGGTGCTTCCTGCTTTAGTTTTTGCTTTTAAGCAGGAATCATGAGGATAGAATTATGGTCAGATTTTCCAAATGGAGGGCGAGGGAATGCTTTGTACGCGTCTCTGTGTGTGGAGTAAAGGTGGTCTAGAGTTTTTTCCCCCTCTGGTTGCACATTTAACATGCTGGTAGAAATGAGGTAAAACGGATTAAAGTTTCCCTGCATTAAAGTCCCTGGCCACTAGGAGCGCCGCCTCTGGATGAGCGTTTCCTGTTTGCTTATGGCCGTATATAGTACATTGAGTGCAGTCTTAGTGCCAGCATCGGTTTGTGGTGGTAAATAGACAGCTACGAAAAATATAGTAGATTTAGACACTTATAATTCACTTTGGTAGATAGTGTGGTCTACAGCTTATCATTAGATACTCTACCTCAGGCGAGCAAAACCTTGAGACTTCCTTACATATCGTGCACCAGCTGTTGTTTACAAATATACATAGACCGCCACCCCTTGTCTTACCAGAGGCTGCTGTTCTATCTTGCCGATACAGTGTATAACCCACCAGCTGTATGTTATTCATGTCTTCATTCAGCAACGACTCGCTGAAACATAAGATATTACAGTCTTTAATGTCCCTTTGGTAGGATATTCGTGCCTGTAGTTCGTCCACTTTATTATCAAGCGTTTGTAAATTGGCCAATAGTATCGATGGCAAAGGCAGATTAGCCTGGTCGCCAGCTCCTTACCAAGCACCCCAATCTCCTTCCGCGATATCTCCTTTTCTTTCTACTGCGAATGACGGGGATGAGGGCCCTTTCGGGTGTCTGGAGAAAATCCCTCTCGTCCGACTCATTAAGGAAAAAATATTTGTCCAGTTCAAGGTGATGAGAGGTGTTGGGTTTGCACCAGACATAGCATTTTCCTTGATGGCAAAAAAGCTAAATTTTAGTTTCATCTGACCAGAGTACCTTCTTCCATATGTTTGGGGAGTCTCCCACATGCCTTTTGGCGAACATCAAACATGTTTGCTTATTTTTTTCTTTAAGCAATGGCTTTTTTCTGGCCACTCTTCTGTAAAGCCCAGCTCTGTGGAGTGTACGGCTTAAATTGGTCCTATGGACAGATACTCCAATCTCCGCTGTGGAGCTTTGCAGCTCCTTCAGGGTTATCTTTGGTCTCTTTGTTGCCTCTCTGATTAATGCCCTCCTTGCCTGGTCCGTGAGTTTTGATGGGCGGCCCTCTCTTGGCAGGTCTGTTGTGGTGCCATATTCTTTCCATTTTTTAAATAATGGATTTAATGGTGCTCTGTGGGATGTTCAAAGTTTCAGATTTTTTTTTATATCCCAACCCTGATCTGTACTTCTCCACAACTTTGTCCCCTGACCTGTTTGGAGAGCTCCTTGGTCTTCATGGTGCCGCTTGCTTGGTGGTGCCCCTAGCTTAGTGGTGTTGCAGACTCTGGGGCCTTTCAGAACAGGTGTATATATACTGAGATCATGTGACAGATCATGTGACACTTAGCTTGCACACAGGTGGACTTTATTTAACTAATTATGTGACTTCTGAAGGTAATTGGTTGCACCCTATCTTATTTAGGGGCTTCATAGCACGCACCACTTTTCCGTTATATATTTTTTAGAATTTTTTGAAACAAGTTATTTTTTTATTTCACTTCACCAATTTGGACTATTTTGTGTATGTCCATTACATGAAATCCAAATAAAAATCCATTTAAATTACAGGTTGTAATGCAACAAAATAGGAAAAAAACACCAAGTGGGATGAATACTTTTGCAAAGGCACTGTATGTGACCAATAACATTTGATATGATTTGATTTGATATATTTAATTGTAATGTTTGGTCATTGAATTACACAAAATACTCCATTATGTAAAACTGAAAATACAATTCTACACATTTTTACAAATGAATAAAAATGTAATAACTAGAATAGTCATTGCATAAGTATTCACCCCCCTTTGTTTAGGCAAGCCTAAATTAGTTCAGAAGTAACATTTGCCTTAACAAATCACATAAGTCAAATGGACTCACTCTGTATGAAATAATTGTTTGATTTTTGAATGACTACCCCTTCCTCTCTGTCCCAAATACATAGAAACTCTGTAAGGTACGTCGGTCAAGTACTGAATTTCAAGCACAGCTTCAACTACAAAGGCCAGGGAGCTTTTCGAAAGCCTCATAAAGAAGGGCAGTGATTGGTAGATGGGTAACAATAACAAATCAGACATTGAATATATATTTAAGCATGGTCAAGTTAATAATTATGCTGTGGGTGATGTATTAAACAACCCAGACACATCAAAGATACAGTCATTCTTCTGAACTGAGCTGCAGGACAGGAAGGAAACTGCTTAGGGATGTCAGTGAAAAGAATAATAAAAATATACAAAGTATTCCAAAACATGCATATGTATGCAACAAAGCACGAAAGTACTACTGCAAAAAGAAACACGGCAAAAGAATACACATGGGACAAATCCAACACAACACATCACTGAGTAACTGCCTCCTTATTTTCAAGCATGGTAGGGACTGCTTCATGGTATGGGTATGCTTGACATTGGCAAAGCCTGTGGAGTTTTTCAGTATAAAAGGAAACGTGATGGAGCTAAGCACAGGCAATATCCTAGAGGAAAACCTGCTTAAGTCTGCTACAAACCAGACACTAGGAGAGGAATTCACCTTTCAGCAGGACAATAACCTACAACACAAAGCCAAATCTACACTGGAGTTGCTTACCAAGAAGACAGTGAATGTTCCTGAGTGGCCAAATTACAGTTTTGACTTAAATCTACTCTTATGAGACTTACCCAAGAAGAATCACAGCTGTAATCGCTGCCAAAAGTGTTTCTAACATGTATTGACTCAGGGGGGTGAATACTTATCTAATCAAGAGTATATTACAGTTTTATTTTTCATTAATCCTTTTTAAAAAGTAGAATTATTCTTCCACTTTGACATTGCAGAGTATTTTGTGTAGATCGTTGACATAAAAATTACAAATAAATCCATTTTAATCCCACTTTGTAACAACAGAATGTGAAGAAATCCATGCGGGGTGTAGACTTTCTATAGGCACTGTATGAGTCAATATCACTATGAGGTGCCTTTGGTGTCCTCATCAGACTCACTCAGTCATCATGAAAATGTAGCAGAATAATGAAAGTCTGAGGTCTTATTATAAGTGGCCAAACATTTGCACACATATCAGTAGAATGATAAGTCTCTAAAAAAGTGTTTCCTTCATTTTATTAAATTTTTTTCATTGGATGTATGTGATTTTGGCATGTCCCACACACTGCTCTGCTAACTACAGTGTGTGTAATAAGTGGTTAAATGATACTAAATCCAATTTTTTTTACATGGTTTTACTGTCCACAATAAGTTATTTGATAAAACAAGTAATTTTGATCATGTATATTGTATTTTCATAATCATATTGAACATTTTGCATGTGTCCCTGAAATTGCTGTCCACCCTGTCATTATGGGGTAACTGCCCCTTTAAGAAACCCACTGATGTTTTCAGTGACATCACTACGAGCATTTTGTCTTTCTTCAATGAAGGCTGAAGCAATGTCTAGTTGCAGAGTAAGTATTTACACTTATGTTTCATAATTTTCATCATATTATGCGTGTAGTTGGATGTTGTCAAGCTTAACATGTCCACTCTGTCATAGTGAAATATCAATTGATAGAAAAACCTATCAGAACTTTGAAATATATTTGTAAAACAGTACACAGTCAGCTTGCTAACTGTAGTATGTTGCTAAGTGAAGGTCCACCATGTGCTCATTAAATGCTAACATTAGCCAAAAATGTCCACCCTGTCATTGTCCACCCTGTCAGCAAGCCTTCCATGACAGGGGTGGACATGGTTCATGACAGGAAGGACATGTGCATAGTTTAGGCCACATACTGATAATGTTACACATATTACAACAGCTATTACACACATTTTATAACAGTACATGCTATACATAGTAAGAATGGACAATATGGACAATTTTTTTGGCGATATCGGTATCAGCAAACCTAGTTTGATAATGCAAGCCTAGTTTACCGGGACTGCCAATTAAAGTGTGTAAGGGAACATTTTGAATCGTCTTTTTCAAGGAATGAGATCAAAAGGAGCTGAGATAGCAAGGAGATATCGGGAACGTCGTGATGCTGACCCAGACAGAAGAAGAAAGTACCTTGAGAAAGAAAGGGTCAAATGGAAAAAAGACAGAGAGACTGGAAAGAAGAAGGGTGTCAAGGAGCTCAGTGAGAGAGAGAAGAGGGCAAAAAGAAAGAAATGGAGAGAGGCAAAAAGTCAAGCCAGAGCCAGAAACAGGGCCAGTGCCATAAAAGGCACTATGAGAATCCACCAAGCTATCAGTCTGACACCCGGCCAAATGAAATACAGAGATTTCATGTCTGTGTAAAAGGGAGGAAGGTGTTTTGGACTGCCCCTGCTTTAACCTTCAAGAGGTCACTCTAGCTAATGTTCCTGTTTCATCTGACAAGTCCCCAGCATGTGGAAAGACACCAGATAATCCTAGGAGACCAGAAATGATTGAGGTAAAGCACATTGGAGAGTGGTGCGTCGTTAATTATGACAATGAAGCATACCCAGGTATCATCATGGATGCAGAAGGGCACAGTGTGAAAGTTAAGTGTATGCAACGCCATGGCATAAACAAGTTCAAATGGCCAAGTCTTTAGGACGACATCTGTTGGTACCATGACTGGCAGGTACTTTGCCTAATACCAGAACCACAGGCTCTGAACAAGCGCTCTGTACAGATTGAAGTGTCTGCATGGAAGTATGTGGAACAGCAACTGCAGAACTGAGCCATGTCTCTGCAGAAAGGGAGAGACTGTTTGGAGATGCGTCCAAGTGATCTTTCTGTAATATTCTGTTTTTTCAAATCAACTGTTCTCCACTTAAAAAACATTTTTCTTCTTGTTCTACAGTTGAATGTTTGACTTTCACTGTGCAGAATGATGTACAGAGTTTAACGCTAGAAGGCCACATTAATGTCTCATTTTGGGCATCTTTATTCAGTGGCTGCATGCAGGTAGAGTGGATCAAAAACAGTCTGTTCAACTTGTAATTTCCCCCTACATGGGAAAAGGCATTTTTTACATCATTTTCTTGCATTGTTCCTTGCATTTATGAGGCCATTCAATGACATTTCACAACGTGTCCACTCTGTCATGCCCAGGGTCCACCCTGTCATGTCACTGTCCACCCTGTTATTTTCATGTTCTATGAAAATAAACAAATTATTTTCACAAGTTAGCAAAATCTTTTGTGTGATTCCTTTATAAACAAATGAGGGCCAAATAGTATTGTTTGAAAGTTTGACCAGATATATTTTTTGTTAGATTTTATTTAGAAAAGAAAGTGCAACTCTCTGCAGATTTTATAGAGAAACAATTAGTTTTCCATAATTTCATTATTATCCAAATACTTTTCCCATAAACTCAAATATATTGTTGAGAAAGTGACTAAATAGTTTTCTGAAAATGTACGTTTTATAATCACTATGTAATTACAATGTATTTATTCTGCTTTGAAATTGTCCATGACAGGGTGGACATATTTTGCTGTTTGCATGTAAATTGTCTGCTTGCAGTTAATTTATAAAAAGTGTGGGAGCTTGACCAATATGCATCTCTAACAGCATAACATACAGTGGGGAAAAAAAGTATTTAGTCAGCCACCAATTGTGCAAGTTCTCCCACTTAAAAAGATGAGAGAGGCCTGTAATTTTCATCATAGGTAAACGTCAACTATGACAGACAAAGATTTTTTTCCCAGAAAATCACATTGTAGGATTTTTAATGAATTTATTTGCAAATTATGGTGGGAAATAAGTATTTGGTCAATATCAAAAGTTTCTCAATACTTTGTTATATACCCTTTGTTTGCAATGACACAGGTCAAACATTTTCAGTAAGTCTTCACAAGGTTTTCACACACTGTTGCTGGTATTTTGGCCCATTCCTCCATGCAGATCTCCTCTAGAGCAGTGATGTGTTTTGGGGCTGTCGCTGGGCAACACAGACTTTCAACTCCCTCCAAAGATTTTCTATGGGGTTGAGATCTGTAGACTGGCTAGGCCACTCCAGGACCTTGAAATGCTTCTTACGAAGCCACTCCTTCGTTGCCCGGGCGGTGTGTTTGGGATCATTGTCATGCTGAAAGACCCAGCCACGTTTCATCTTCAATGCCCTTGCTGATGGAAGGAGGTTTTCACTCAAAATCTCACGATACATGGCCCCATTCATTTTTTTCCTTTACACGGATCAGTCGTCCTGGTCCCTTTGCAGAAAAACAGCCCCAAAGCATGATGTTTCCACCCCCCATGCTTCACAGTAGGTATGGTGTTCTTTGGATGCAACTCAGCATTCTTTGTCCTCCAAACACGGCGAGTTGAGTTTTTACCAAAAAGTTATATTTTGGTTTCATCTGACCATATGACATTCTCCAAATCCTCTTCTGGATCATCCAAATGCACTCTAGCAAACTTCAGACGGGCCTGGACATGTACTGGCTTAAGCAAGGGGACACGTCTGGCACTGCAGGATTTGAGTCCCTGGCGGCGTAGTGTGTTACTGATGGTAGGCTTTGTTACTTTGGTGCCAGCTCTCTGCAGGTCATTCACTAGGTCCCCCCGTGTGGTTCTGGGATTTTTGGTCACCGTTCTTGTGATCATTTTAACCCCACGGGGTGAGATCTTGCGTGGAGCCCCAGATCGAGGGAGATTATCAGTGGTCTTGTATGTCTTCCATTTCCTAATAATTGCTCCCACAGTTGATTTCTTCAAACCAAGCTGCTTACCTATTGCAGATTCAGTCTTCCCAGCCTGGTGCAGGTCTACAATTTTGTTTCTGGTGTCCTTTGACAGCTCTTTGGTCTTGGCCATAGTGGAGTTTGGAGTGTGACTGTTTGAGGTTGTGGACAGGTGTCTTTTATACTGATAACAAGTTCAAGCAGGTGCCATTAATACATGTAACGAGTGGAGGACAGAGGAGCCTCTTAAAGAAGAAGTTACAGGTCTGTGAGAGCCAGAAATCTTGCTTGTTTGTAGGTGACCAAATACTTATTTTCCACCATAATTTGCAAATAAATTCATTAAAAATCCTACAATGTGATTTTCTGGATTTTTTTTTCTCATTTTGTCTGTCATAGTTGACGTGTACCTATGATGAAAATTACAGGCCTCTCTCATCTTTTTAAGTGGGAGAACTTGCACAATTGGTGGCTGACTAAATACTTTTTTCCCCCACTGTATACTTAATACAATGAATATGAAGTTCAATGGAAAATCTCAGCTTTTTGGGGGGGAAATGGGGAAGTCTCAAAGGCACCTTATGGTGATATTGACCCGTATATCTCTTTACCTGGGCTTGTTTGGCCATTTATTATTTATTTTCATCAAAAATAGTGTTGAATATGCAGTAAACAAATAACAGACTTGAGTGCTGCACAGAAATGCACTAATCAATGTACAAATGTGATCATTGATGAGGGATCCAATTTGTTTAAGAATTACTTTAAAAGGTATTTGTAAACGATTGACATAGGACCTACTACTAGTCCATACACACCATATGGTAACACTTAGTTTTCACTTACTGATAATAAACAGTACAGAGACCACATGCAGCCTGAAAGACAAAAAGAGACACATACTCTTTGAATTCTGCTTCTAATAATCCATGGACTGACTTTATCCTGTATTTTATTTATCCTATATTATGCATTATAGAGCCTATTAAGCATGGGGATCCAATTATACATACACCCCTTAGTTTCTAAACTTTGTTAAACATTCGAGTGAATGAATGAAATATTAACGTGTACCCCATGTGTCGAGAATAAGGAACAAAGAAAGTACAGCAGACGTGTACTCCGAGCATGTGCTGACCAACTGGCAAGTGTCTTCACTGACATTTTCAACATGTCCCTGACTGAGTCTGTAATACCAACATGTTTCAAGCAGACCACCATAGTCCCCGTGCCCAAGGACTCTAAGATAACCTGCCTAAATGACTACAGACCCGTAGCACTGACGTCTGTAGCCATGAAGTGCTTTGAAAGGCTGGTCATGGCTCACATCAACAGCATTATCCCAGAAACCCTAGACCCACTCCAATTTGCATACCGCCCCAACAGATCCACAGATGATGCAATCTCTATTGCACTCCACACTGCCCTTTCCCACCTGGACAAGAGGAACACCTACGTGAGAATGCTATTCATTGACTACAGCTCAGCATTCAACACCATAGTGCCCTCTAAGCTCATCACTAAGCTAAGGATCCTGGGACTAAACACCTCCCTCTGCAACTGAATCCTGGACTTCCTGACGGGCCGCCCCAGGTGGTAAGGGTAGGTAACAACACATCTGCCACACTGATCCTCAACACGGGGGCCCCTCAGGGGTGCGTGCTCAGTCCCCTCCTGTACTCTCTGTTCACCCATGACTGCATGGCCAGGCACGACTCCAACACCATCATTAAGTTTGCCGACGACACAACAGTGGTAGGCCTGATCACCGACAACGATGAGACAGCCTATAGGGAGGAGGTCAGAGATCTGGCCGTGTGGTGCCAGGACAACAACCTCTCCCTCAACGTGACCAAGACAAAGGAGATGATTGTGGACTACAGGAAAAAAAAGAGGACTGAGCACGCCCCCATTCTCATCGACGGGGCTGTAGTGGAACAGGTTGAGAGCTTCAAGTTCCTTGGTGTCCACATCACCAACAAACTATCATGGTCCAAACACACCAAGACAGTCGTGAAGAGGGCACGACAAAGCCTATTCCCCCTCAGGAGACTAAAAAGATTTGGCATGGGTCCTCAGATCCTCAAAAAATTCTACAGCTGCACCATCGAGAGCATCCTGACTGGTTGCATCACCGCCTGGTATGGCAACTGCTTGGCCTCCGACCGCAAGGCACTACAGAGGGTAGTGCGTACGGCCCAGTACATCACTGGGGCAAAGCTTCCTGCCATCCAGGACCTCTATACCAGGCGGTGTCAGAGGAAGGCCCTCAAAATTGTCAAAGACTCCAGCCACCCTAGTCATAGACTGTTCTCTCTGCTACCGCACGGCAAGCGGTACCGGAGTGCCAAGTCTAGGTCCAAAAGACTTCTCAACAGCTTCTACCCCCAAGCCATAAGACTCCTGAACAGCTAATCATGGCTACCCGGACTATTTGCACTGACCCCCCACCCCATCCTTTTTTACGCTGCTGCTACTCTGTTAAGTATTTATGCATAGTCACTTTAACTCTACCCACATGTACATATTACCTCAACTACCTCAACTAGCCGGTGCCCCCGCACATTGACTCTGCAACGGTACCCCCCTGTATATATAGCCTCCCTACTGTCACTTTATTTTACTTCTGCTCTTTTTTTTCTCAACACTTTTTTTTTGTTGTTGTTTTATTTTTACTTTTTTGTTTAAAATAAATGCACTGTTGGTTAAGGGCTGTAAGTAAGCATTTCACTGTAATGTCTGCACCTGTTGTATTCGGCGCATGTGACCAATAACATTTGATTTGATTTGATTTGAGATTGTGAAGGAAAGTCCCAACTCTCTTTCTTTCTTCTTCTGTGGCTTTTATAAAGAGGTTGGCAACCAACTTTAAAGGTGCATTACCGCCACCAACTGGACTGGAGTGTGTACAGGGTCTAAATCCTACCAATTAATCTTGTCTCCCTAAGGAAATGAAACACACAATTAAATACCACGTCACATGAAGGTTGTCTTGACAATACAATTAAACTTCTCTTCAACACCATTACATCTTGAATCTAATAATAATATATCCCTTTCCCTCTCATAGTGCTGGCACTGAAATAGAACGTGTTCCACTGTCTCCATACCCTCCTGAAAGTGATCACACTTCCCAGATGGATGTTTCCTACCAATTTCAATGTGTGTTTCAGCCTTTCTGGTGGTTGAAGTATTGCAAAATAGCCTGGTAGCACTGCAGAATATACACTGAGTGTACAAAACATTAGTAACACCATCCTAATATTGAGTTGGACCCCCCTTTGCTCTCAGAACAACCTCAATTCGTCTGGGCATTGACTCTACAAGGTGTAAAAGTACAAGGGTAAAATGGGGGGACTATGTACAAAAAGTGCTGTAATTTCTAAATGGTACCCTCAAATTAAAGCTGACAGTCTGTACTTTTACCCCACAGTCATTGTGTCATTTCAAATCCAAAGTACAGGAGTACAGAGACAAAAAAAAATTGTCACTGTTCCAATACTTTTGGAGCTCACTATAGTTGCACAGGACATACAGAGAGATGAGCACATTGAAAAGAAGACCCAAAGGAATTGACATCCATTATAAAAATGGAAAATCACTTGCAAACCACGAGCAATGAGGCAATGACATGCTGTAAAAGACGTGCAGGCTAAATGGTGTTTGTTGTTGAATTGCTACATTTAAATACGAGTTACTATATTATTTTTCATTAGGCCTACATGTACATTAAAGTATGAATTGCAGTTGTCACTAGGACAATGAACACACCCTGAAAGCACTGAATGGTCTGAACCAGTTAGAGACCTCATGAATGGTCTTGTGTTACCACCTTATTAATAGGCAGCATGCAGTAGGATGCTTTGATCGTATGCAGCCTATAGTTTATCATTATAGTTCTAATTTTAGTTATTGGCTTGGTGGATGGCCCTTAACTCTGACACAACACAACTAACGTTATTATCACAACAGAACTACTAGTAGGGTCAACAGGAGGGATCGCCAATCGTGAAGAAGAAAATGTACTACTTCAAAATTGAGATTTTCTCAATGGTGTTGCCCATGCTGTCACAGATTCTATAATGGCACAGATACAAAGATGAGTCCTCTATCTATCTCTATGGACTTCCCTCATGCTCCTTTTCATGACGTGCTAGCAGCCACGTGAGTAAGTGAGTGCTAGCTAGCTACCTACCAGCCAAGACCAACAACACAAACAAATGGATTATACTGCTACAAGTAGTGAGTGGACTATACTAAACGAGTTAAATGTCTTACCTGTTATGAAATGTTTTCCAAATACATAGCTACGTGTAGCTTACTTGGACACTGTGTCCCCACATTTCCCACTACGCTGATCCTCAACACAGGGGCCCCCACAAGGGTAAGTGCTCAGCCCCCTCCTTTACCCATGACTGCGTGGCCACGCACCCCTCCAACTCAATCATCTAGTTTGCAGATGACACAACAGTGATAGGCCTGATTACCAACAATGACGAGACAGCCTACAGGGAGGAGGTGAGGGCCCTGGCGGAGTGCTGCCGGGAAAATAACCTCTCCTTCAACGTCAACAAAACGAAGGAGCTGATCGTGGACTTCAGGAGACAGCAGAGGGAGCACGCCCCCATCCACATCAACAGGGAGTAGGTGAAAAGCTTCAAGTTCCTCTGCGTACACATCACTGACAATGTGAAATGGTCCACTCACACAGACAGTGTGATGAAGAAAGTGCAACAGCGCCTCTTCAACCTCAGGAGGCTGAAGAAATTTAGCTTGGCCCCTAAGACCCTCACAAACTTTTACAGATGCACCATTGAGAGCATCCTGTCAGGCTGTATCACCGCCTGGTAAGGCAACTGCACCATCCGCAACTGCAGGGCTCTCCAGAGGGTGGTGCGGTCAGCCCATCACATCACCGGGAGCACACTGCCTGCCCTTTAGGACATCTACAGCACCCGGTGTCACAGGAAGGCCAAGAAGATCATCAAGGACCTCAGCCAACCGAGCCAAGGCCTGTTCACCCCACTATCATCCAGAAGGTGAGGTTAGTATAGGTGCCTCAAAGCTGCGACTGAGAGACTGAAAAACAGCTTCTATCTCAAGGCCATCAGACTATTAAATAGCCATCACTAGCTTGTCTCCACCCAGTACCCTGCCCTAAACGTAATCACTGTTGCTGCCCTGTGTACACACAGTGCATTCTGAAAATATTCAGACCCCTAGACTTTTTCCACATTTTGTTACGTTACAACCTTATTCTAAAATGGATTAAATTGTTTAGTTTTTTCTTATCAATCTACTCACAATACCCCATGATGACAAAGCAAAAACAGGTTTTTAGAAATGTTAGGAAATGTATAAAAAATAAGTATTCAGACCCTTTACTCTGTACTTTGTTGAAGCACCTTTGGCAGTGATTACAGCCTCGAGTCTTCTTGGGTATGACGCTACAAGCTTGGCACACTTGTATTGGACAAAACAGAGATGCTTGTTCTAGGTCCCAAGAAACAAAGAGATCTTCTGTTAAATCTGACAATTCATCTTGATGGTTGTAAAGTCGTCTCAAATAAAACTGTGAAGGACCTAGGCGTTACTCTTGACCCTGATCTCTCTTTTGACGAACATATCAAGACTGTTTCAAGGACAGCTTTTTTCCATCTACGTAACATTGCAAAAATCAGAAATTTTCTGTCCAAAAATGATGCAGAAAAATTAATCCATGCATTTGTTACTTCTAGGTTAGACTACTGCAATGCTCTATTTTCCGGCTACCCGGATAAAGCACTAAATAAACTTCAGTTAGTGCTAAATACGGCTGCTAGAATCCTGACTAGAACCAAGAAATTTGATCATATTACTCCAGTGCTAGCTTCCCTACACTGGCTTCCTGTTAAGGCAAGGGCTGATTTCAAGGTTTTACTGTTAACCTATAAAGCGTTACATGGGCTTGCTCCTACCTATCTTTCCGAGTTGGTCCTGCCGTACATACCAATACGTACGCTACGGTCACAAGACGCAGGCCTCCTAATTGTCCCTAGAATTTCTAAGCAAACAGCGGGAGGCAGGGCTTTCTCCTATAGATCTCCATTTTTATGGAACAGTCTGCCTACCCATGTGAGAGACGCAGACTCGGTCTCAACCTTTAAGTCTTTACTGAAGACTTATCTCTTCAGTAGGTCATATGATTGAGTGTAGTCTGGCCCAGGAGTGTGAAGGTGAACGGAAAGGCTGGAGCAACGAACAGCCCTTGCTGTCTCTGCCGGGCCGGTTCCCCTCTCCACTGGGGTTCTCTGCCTCTAACCCTGTTGCAGGGGCTGAGTCACTGGCCTGCTGGTGCTCTTTCATGCCGTCCCTGGGGGGTGCGTCACTTGAGTGGGTTGAGTTACTGACGTGATCTTCCTGTCTGGGTTGGCGCCCTCCCCCCTTGGTTTGTGCTGTGGTGGAGACCTCTGTGGGCTATACTCGGCCTTGTCTCAGGATTGTAAGTTGGTGGTTGGGGATATCCCTCTAGTGGTGCGGGGGCTGTGCTTTGGCGGAGTGGGTGGGGTTATATCCTTCCTGTTTGGCCCTGTCCGGGGTTTCTTCGGATGGGGCCACAGTGTCTCCGGACCGCTCCTGTCTCAGCCTCCAGTATTTATGCTGCAGTAGTTTATGTGTCGGGGGCTGGGGTTAGTTGGTTATACCTGGAGTACTTCTCCTGTCTTATCCAGTGTCCTGTGTGAATTTAAGTATGCTCTCTCTAATTCTCTCGTTCTCTCTTTCTCTCTGAGAACCTGAGCCCTAGGACCATACGTCAGGACTACCGGGCATGATGACACCTTGCTGTCCCCAGTCCGCCTGGCCTTGCTGCTATTCCAGTTTCAACTGTTCTGCCTGCGGCTACGAAACCCCTACCTGTCCCAGACCTGCTGTTTTCAACTCTAAATGATCGGCTATGAAAAGCCAACTGAGAGACCTGAGCCCTAGGACCATACGTCGGGACTACCGGCCGTGGTGACTCCTTGCTGTCCCCAGTCCGCCTGGCCTTGCTGCTATTCCAGTTTAAACTGTTCTGCCTGCGGTTATGGAACCCCTACCTGTCCCAGACCTGCTGTTTTAAACTCTAATGATCGGCTATGAAAAGCCAACTGAGATTTATTCCTGATTATTATTTGACCATGCTTGTCACTTATGAACATTTTTGAACATCTTGGCATGGTTCTGTTATAATCTCCACCCGGCACAGCCAGAAGAGGACTGGCCACCCCTCATAGCCTGGTTCCTCTCTAGGTTTCTTCCTAGGTTTTGCCTTTCTAGGGAGTTTTTCCTAGCCACCGTGCTTCTACACCTGCATTACTAGCTGTTTGGGGTTTTAGGCTGGGTTTCTGTACAGCACTTCGAGATATTAGCTGATGTAAGAAGGGCTATATAAAATAAAATTGATTGATTGATTGATATTTGGGGAGTTTCTCCCGTTCCTCTCTGCAGATCCTCTCAAGCCCTGTCAGGTTGGATGGGGAGCATTCCTGCACAGCTATTTTCAGGTCTCTCCAGAGATGTTCGATTGGGTTCAAGTCTGGGCTCTGGCTGGGCCACTCAAGGACATTCAGAGACTTGTCCCGAAGCCACTCCTGTGTTGTCTTGGCTGTGTGCTTAGGGTCGTTGTCCTGTTGGAAGGTGAACCTTCACCCCAGTCTGAGGTCCTGAGCAGGTTTTCATCAAGGATTTCTCTGTACTTTGCTCTGTTAATCTTTTTCTCGATCCTGACTAGTCTCCCAGTCCCTGCCGCTGAAAAACATCCCCACAGCATGATGCTGCCACCACCATGCTACGCCGTAGGGATGGTGCCAGGTTTCCTCCAGACGTGACGCTTGGCATTCAGGCCAAAGAGTTCAATCTTGGTTTCATCAGACCAGAGAATTTTGTTTCTCATGGTCTGAGAGTCTTTAGGTGCCTTTTGGCAAACTCCAAGCGGGCTGTCATGTACTTTTTACTGAGGAGTGGCTTGCGTCTGGCCACTCTACCATAAAGGCCTGATTGGTGGAGTGCTGCAGAGATGGTTGTCCTTCTGGAAGGTTCTCCCATCTCCACAGAGTAACTCTGGAGTTCTGTCAGAGTGACCATCGGGTTCTTGGTCACCTCCCTGAACAGGGCCTTTCTCCCCTGATTGCTCAGTTTGGCCGGGCGGCCAGCTCTTAGGAAGAGTCTTGGTGGTTCCAAACTTCTTCCATTTAAGAATGGTGGAGGCCACTGTGCTCTTGGGGACCTTAAATGCTTTTTGGTACCCCTCCCCAGATCTGTGGCTCGATACAATCCTGTCTCGCGGACAATTCCTTCGACCACATGGCTTGGTTTTTGCTCTGACATGCACTGTCAATTGTGGGACCTTATATAGACAGGTGTGTGCCTTTCCAAATCATGTCCAATCAATTGAATTTACCACAGGTGGACTCCAATCAAGTTCTAGAACCATCTCAAGGATGATCAATGGAAACAGGATGCCACTGAGCTCAATTTTGAGTCTCATAGCAAAGGCTCTGAATACTTATTTAAATAAGGTATTTCTGTTGTTTGTATTTTATACATTTGCAAAAATTTATAAAAACATGTTTTCGCTTTGTCATTATGGGGTATTGTGTGTAGATTGCTGAGGAATTGTCTTTATTTAATCAATTTTAGAATAAGGCTGTAACGTAACAGCATGTGGAAAAAGTCAAGGGATCTGAATACTTTCCGAAGGCACTGTAGACATGGAACACGGGTCACTTTAATAATGGAACACTGGTCACTTTAATAATGTTTACATACTGTTTTACACATTTCATATGTATATACTGTATTCTAGTCAAGGCCATCCTATTCAACTGTTGCTGTACATATACTATTCTATCCACGTATTCTTCAGATATATATAGTATATCTATCCACATACTGTCCATAATGTCTATACATCCCATCACATATACAGTGGGATAAGTATATGATACACTGCCGATTTTGCAGGTTTTCCTACTTACAAAGCATGTAGAGGTCTGTAAAAATCCAGAAAATCACATTGTATGATTTTTAAGTAATTAATTTGCATTTTATTGCATGACATAAGTATTTGATCACCTACCAACCAGTAAGAATTCCGGCTCTCACAGACCTGTTAGTTTTTCTTTAAGAAGCCCTCCTGTTCTCCACTTATTACCTGTATTAACTGCACCTGTTTGAACTCATTACCTGTATAAAAGACACCTGTCCACACACTCAATAAAACAGACTCCAAACTCTCCACAATGGCCAAGACCAGAGAGCTGTGTAAGGACATCAGGGATAAAATTGTAGACCTGCACAAGGCTGGGATGGGCTACAGGACAATAGACAAGCAGCTTGGTGAGAAGGCAACAACTGTTGGCGCAATTATTAGAAAATGGAAGAAGTTCAAGATGACGGTCAATCACCCTCGGTCTGGGGCTCCATGCAAGAGCTCACCTCGTGGGGCATCAATGATCATGAGGAAGGTGAGGGATCAGCCCAGAACTACACGGCAGGACCTGGTCAATGACCTGAAGAGAGCTGGGACCACAGTCTCAAAGAAAACCATTAGTAACACACTACGCCGTCATGGATTAAAATCCTGCAGCGCACGCAAGGTCCCCCTGCTCAAGCCAGCGCATGTCCAGGCCCGTCTGAAGTTTGCCAATGACCATCTGGATGATCCAGAGGAGGAATGGGAGAAGGTCATGTGGTCTGATGAGACAAAAATAGAGCTTTTTGGTCTAAACTCCACTCGCCGTTTTTGGAGGAAGAAGAAGGATGAGTACAACCCCAAGAACACCATCCCAACCGTGAAGCATGGAGGTGGAAAGATCATTCTTTGTGGATGCTTTTCTGCAAAGGGGACAGGACGACTGCACCGTATTGAGGGGAGGATGGATGGGGCAATGTATCGCGAGATCTTGGCCAACAACCTCCTTCCCTCAGTAAGAGCATTGAAGATGGGTCGTGGCTGGGTCTTCCAGCATGACAACGACCCAAAACACACAGCCAGGGCAACTAAGGAGTGGCTCCGTAAGAAGCATCTCAAGGTCCTGGAGTGGCCTAGCCAGTCTCCAGACCTGAACCCAATAGAAAATATTTGGAGGGAGCTGAAAGTCCATATTGCCCAGCGACAGCCCCGAAACCTGAAGGATCTGGAGAAGGTCTGTATGGAGGAGTGGGACAAAATCCCTGCTGCAGTGTGTGCAAACCTGGTCAAGACCTACAGGAAACGTATGATCTCTGTAATTGCAAACAAAGGTTTCTGTACCAAATATTAAGTTCTGCTTTTCTGATGTATCAAATACTTATGTCATGCAATAAAATGCAAATTAATTACTTAAAAATCATAAAATGTGATTTTCTGGATTTTTGTTTTAGATTCCGTCTCTCACAGTTGAAGTGTACCTAAGATAAAAATTACAGACCTCTATATGCTTTGTAGGAAAACCTGCAAAATCGGCAGTGTATCAAATACTTGTTCTCCCCACTGTACATATATACAGTACCAGTCAAAAGTTTGGACACACCTACTCATTCCAGGGTTTATCTTTATTTTTACTATTTTCTACATTGTAGAAAAGTATGAAACAACACATATGGAATCATGTAGTAACCAAAAAGTGTTAATCAAATCCAAAATATATTTATATTTGAGATTCTTCAAAGTAGACACCCTTTCTCTTGATGACTGCTTTGCACACTCTTGGCATTCTCTCAACCAGCTTCACCTGGAATGCTTTTCCAACAGTCTTGAAGGACTTCCCATATATGCTGAGCACTTGTTGGCTGCTTTTCCTTCACTCTGCAGTCCAACTCATCCCAAACCATCTCAATTGGGTTGAGGTCGGGTGATTGTGGAGGCCAGGTCATCTGATGCAGCACTCCATCACTCTCCTTCTTGGTCAAATAGCCCTTACACAGCCTGGAGGTGTGTTTTGGGTCATTGTTGAAAAACAAATGATAGTCCCACTAAGCGCAAACCAGATGGGATGGTGTATTGCTGCAGAATGCTGTGGTAGCCATGCTGGTTAAGTGTGCCTTGAATTCTAAATAAATCACTGACAGTTTCACCAGCAAAGCACCCCTACACCATCATACCTCCTTCTCCATGCTTCACGGTGGGAACCACACATGTGGAGATCATCCGTTCACCTACTCTGTGTCTCACAAAGACACGGCGGTTGGAACCAAAAATCTCAAATTTGGACTCATCAGACCAAAGGACAGATTTCCACCAGTCTAATGTCCATTGCTCATGTTTCTTGGCCCAAGCAAGTCTCTTCTTCTTATTGGTGTCCTTTAGTAGTGGTTTCTTTGCAGCAATTCGACCATGAAGGCCTGATTCACGCAGTCTCCTCTGAACAGTTGATGTTGAGATGTGTCTGTTACTTGAACTCTGTGAAGCATTTATTTGGGCTGCAATCTGAGGTGCAGTTACTCTAATGAACTTATTCTCTGCAGCAGAGGTAACTCTGGGTCTTCCTTTCCTGTGGCAGTCCTACCTTGTCACAACACAAATGATTGCCTCAAATGCATTAAGAAGGAAAGAAATTCCACAAATTAACTTTTAACAAGGCACACCTGTTAATTAAAATGCATGAAGCATGTTGAGAGAATGCCAAGAGTGTGCAAAGCTGTCATCAGGGCAAAGGGTGGCTACTTTAATATAAAATATGTTTTGATTTGTTTAACACTTGTTTTGGTTACTACATGATTCCATATGTGTTATTTCATAGTTTTGATGTCTTCACTATTATTCTACAATGTAGAAAATAGTAAAAATAAAGAAAAACCCTGGAATGAGTAGGTGTGTACACACTTTTCACTGGTACTGTATATATATATATATATATATATATATATATATATATATATATATATATATATATATATATATACACACTCCGGACTACGACATTGCTCGTCCTAATATTTATATATTTCTTAATTCCATTATTTTACTTTTAGATGTGTGTGTATTGTTAGATATTACTGCACTGTTGGTGCGATGAACACAATAATTTCGCTACACCCGCAATAACATCTGCTAAACCTGTGTATGCGACCAAATAACATTTGATTTGAATAGCCACAGGGCTCTAAGTTGCACCATTGCGAACCGTATGTTGGGATTTTTGACCTGGTTACATGTACATTGAATAACACAGCAGCTTTTCGTCATTTTTTGTTATTTCTGTATATCTAAAAATCGATGACGAGGTTGGCTCTTTTACAATGGGGGTCAATGGGATTATTATATTATTATAATTTATTTTTTGGTGCATGGTCGAGGGGAATTCCTTCTTATGTTTCCAATTCATGAAGAATTTCTATTGTATGTGTGTTTGCCACTAACCCCTGTCAAGTGTGTGTACCCCCTCTACAGGCCGATCGGGAATACAGTTAAAAGGCATACATGCTCCAAGGCCTACTGGGAGTGACTGGAATGGCAGGACACAGTATTTTGACCATACCAGCCAATGTTTACCATGCTGTTTGTTTCTTTAGTTTGAATTATCAGAATTAATGTGTGGACATTTTTCAAAGGCAGCAACACACCTATATTTGTGACATTGAAACACAGTCCTGTAAGCTTAGACTTCTCAAACTAGTATTCTGTCATGACATATCAAGTCTCTGTTTCATGAGCCTCATCTTGTCCTGTTGTATCATCACGTGGGACCATCTGGTGTTGGTGTGTTTCAGGCTTGTGTCTGTAGTACAAAATGAGTGACATTGCTAATCCTGCCAAGAGAACTATCCCTAATAATACCAAAGCCGGTCTGCCCCTGGTGGCAAGAGGCACCTCACAGCATTCTGTAGAAGAGAAGAGAGAAAGAGACAGGCTTTCAGCTTCACCTCCCAAATACCTCTTCCTCTAGTAGTACTGCCTGGTCACTGAACCTTTCATTGAGGTCATTGTGAACAGTTCCTGTCATGGGAAGTTGCACTCTACAATGGTATTTTTAGTGATCCAATTTACATTTTAGTCATTTAGCAGACGCTTTTATCCAGAGCGACTTACAATTATTGAGTGCATACATATTTCATACTGGCCCCCTGTGGAAATGGTGTTATTCTTGCATGCAGTACATCTATACACAATGCTCATATGACTCATTTGCCCTCATGAAGTGAAATGTCAAATCCTTATTTAAGATGGGTGTGTTTGACTACAAATTGTGTCTAGAATTCATACATTGCAGACTTTGTGTAAGAGTAACACACTATCTCGTCAGGGTTTAGCCCTTAGTGATTATGCAATGGTTTAATATTTCATCACTAAATCAGTGATCCATACTTGGTCACATTGCTCTACCCCTAAACCAGTTGGTAGGTCACAACATTACCTGGGAGTGGGTGGAGGGTGAGTGAGCGGGTGAAGCTTTGATTGAGAACATCCAGTCTCATTTCAGCAATGATGGTGAGTGTACTGTTTGGCCTGACCTCCATGGAGCTGTGGACCTCATAGCGCCCCCTGCTGTCCAGGCCAATACGGCTGTGGCTCTGATTGGAGATATCTCCTCCAATGGAGTCTGTCCACCACACATTAGGCTGGGGGAAACCCTGGGAGGAGTTGAGGGTGATGAAGAAGCTGTCACAGGATGACTGTACAGAGAGCTGGGGCTCCTTGAAGGGGGCTAGGGTAAACAAAAACAACAACAATACTCACATTAAACTCTTAACATAGGAGAATTCTGACTGCAAAAGGCTTTAGGCAAGTAGATGACTATGAGCTGATTTTGTGCAGGTAGCTTAATACTTATTTGTCTTTTAATCCCCCATAGATGCAAGATTTCTGAAAAATCTGAATGGACAAAAATACATACTCTAACCTGCCACTAGAAGTAGTAGCTTTTCCTTGGTGCTTCCCTGTTCATCTGTCACATCACAGGTGTACTGGCCCTGGTCACCCGGTTGCACACCACTCAGTCTAAGTGAGGCATTTCCCACAGTGAGCTGGTCTTCAAACAGATGAGTGCGGCCCTTGTAAACAACACTCTGTCTTTCCAGCTGATCTCTCCCATGGTAATAGCTGTGGACCACCTCTGATTCTCCACGCTGCCAGTTGACAATCACATTGTTGAGGTTCAGGTTTTCATACAGAGGGAAATAGCAGCTAAGGGTGATGTCACTGCCCGGAGCTGCCACTCCCATAGGTGAAATAAGGAACTGAACCTCAATAATCGCTAAGGAAGGAGACAGACAATACAGCCATAGATTAGGGAGAAACTTCAATTCTCTTTTATTATATCACCAAAGATACTGTGATACCTTTGAGCTTCTTGGTGACTGTTGTTGTAAAACCAACATTCTAAATAATGATTTATTAAATGTTAGTATACAAATTCATTTTGCAACTTAATTTGGTTCCTCATTTTTAGTATGAGAATGTGATGAATATTCTGTTTCTGTTGTAGCTGCAAAGCCACAGTGACAATCTACACCCTTTATCTACACTACAACCGTGACTGTGGAAATGCTTAGTCACATAGGGTTGTCTTATAAGAAAGTCATCATTGAAGTACAGAAAATGTTTACTCAGCGATCCAAACTGTGGGTTTTGTGACGTAGATTTACAGTATATTAGAATTACCGCATGAAGAGCCCCTGTTAGTATGCTCCAACTGAATTAAAATGGAATATTTAGAGGTTAAACATATAGTATGAATATTTAGAATATTTAGAGGTTAAAAACATATTATATGACGGATACATACTATGGGCATCATCTAGTTATGATGGTATTGACGAGTTTACGTTCAACTCTGTAAGCTAAACTGCAGCACGGCCATACCTGGGATGTATTCACTAGGAACCAAACTGCAGCAAACAGAAGCAAACAGAACAGGGAGGGACCTACGTGCAATGGTGCAAACTGTCTTGCTACTGTGTGCTCTAATGAATACATCCTTGATACACCCTGCATGTTTACACATGATAAGATGATGGAATATAATAACTAGCTACCTGAGAAAAGCAGTGACACCAAAATAAACTTTGAGATGCCTTGTCTTTTCATCCCACACACTTTTGAGTAGACCTGTAAAAAGAAAGCTAACATGTGAAAAACAATGTGGATCACATCCATATATTGAAAATACTACATGCCTTAAGTTACAACATGCATGGCTATTCTTGTCTCAGTCAGACGTACCAAGATTCAGGATAACTGATGAAGTACGCCTATTTCAACTTTTTCAGTTATGTGGGTGAAAAGTGTAAAGAGGTTGGCTAACTAACTACACAACAAATCCCCAGAAATGACTACTAATGGATAATTAAGAAGGGTAAAAATGGATAAATTGTATACATTGTATTTCTATTATTGATGTGTTTCACAAGATGACAGTAGTTCTAGTAGTAGTTTTTATTTTACTGAACAAAAATATAAAACGCAACATGTAAAGTGTTGATCCCATGTTTCATGAGCTGAAATAAAAGATCCCTGACATTTTCCATACACACATAAAGCTTATTTCGCTCTAATTTTGTGCACACATTAACATTGATCATCCTTGAGATGTTTCTACAACTTGCTTGGAGTCCACCTGTGGTCAATTTAATTAATTGGACATGATTTGGAAAGGCACACACCGGTCTATGTAAGGTCCCACATTTAACAGTGCATGTCAGAGCAAAAACCAAGCCATGAGGTCGAAGGAATCTGGGGAAGGGTACCAAAAAATGTCTGCAGCATTGAAGGTCCCAAGAACACAGTGGCCTCCATCATTCTTAAATGGAAGAAGTTTGGAACCACCAAGACTCTTTCTAGAGCTGGCTGCCCGGCCAAACTGTGCAATCGGGGGAGAAGGGCCTTGGTCAGGGAGGTGACCAAGTACCCGATGGTCACTCTGACAGAGCTCCAGAGTTCCTCTGTGGAGATGGGAGAACCTTCCAGAAAGACAACCATCTCTGCAGCACTCCACCAATCAGGCCTTTATGGTAGAGAGGTCAGACGGAAGCCACTCCTCAGTAAAAGGCACATGACAACCTGCTTGGAGTTTGCCAAAAGGCACCTAAAGGACTCTCAGACCATGAGAAACAAGATTCTCTGGTCTGATGAAACTAAGATTGAACTCTTTGGCCTGAATGCCAAGCATCATGTCTGGAGGAAATCTGTCACTATCCCTACGGTGAAGCATGGTGGTGGCAGCATCATACTGTGGGGATGTTTTTCAGTGACAGGGACTGGGAGTCTAGTCAGGATCGAGGGAAAGATGAGCAGAGCAAAGCACTGAGAGTTCCTTGATGAAAACCTGCTCCAGAGCGGACAACAACCCTAAGTACACAGCCAAGACAACGCAGGAGTGGCGTCGGGACAAGTCCCTGAATGTCTTTAAGTGGCCCAGCCAGAGCCCGGACTTGAACCTGATTGAACATCTCTGGAGAGACCTGAAAATAGCTGTGCAGCGACGCTCCCCATCCAACCTGACAGAGCTTGATAGGATCTGCAGAGAAGAATGGGAGAAACTCCCCAAATACAGGTGTGCCAAGCTCGTAGCGTCATACCCAAGAAGACTCGAGGCTGTAATTGCTGCCAAAGGTGCTTCAACAAAGTACTGAGTAAAGGGTCTGAATAGTTATTTAAATGTAATATTTCAGATTTGCTATTTTTAATAGATTTGCTAAAATTCCTAAAAAACAGTTTTGCTTTGTCATTATGTGGTATTGTGTGTAGACTGATGAGATTTTTTAAAATCCATTTTAGAATAAGGCTGTAATGTAACAAAATGTGGAAAAAGTCAAGGAGTCTGAATACTTTGCTAATGCACTGCATGCGTCCTCTTCTGTAGCCTACAGGCTGGTTTCTCCGATCAAATAGCCTAACCTAAATGGGGCTCAATCAAATTAAATGTGCGCTGTCATGTTAACAAACATATCCTAAAAACAGGACAGGTCAAAGTAAAATGGACAATATGGAATGGACAATCACAACTGTTGTCCAGGAGTTTCACCCCATTGTCATGATCAGTGGTTTCAAGTTTGTTTCCGTCAACTTTTTGACAAGCTGATCATAGCAATCATTTCGTGCTGTGTAAACACATTGCAAATAGGCTCGTGATAACTCCTGTTAATGTTGGGTAGCTGATACAGAGTTTAAATAACGAAATTGATTAGTCACAGGAATCAGGACTAATAAAGCCAATGCAATGGCATGTTTAACAAATGGTAGGCCTACCACATGAATGGGCATTCATAAAATTCCATTGTGGGCCGACATGGTAGGCTACACCACAGTAAGCACGAGCAAAAGTTTTTTAAATAAATGTTTTGGTCCTGTGCCGATGTCGTTTTTTGGTCTTTTACAAACGGTAGGCTAACCACATACAGTGGGGGAAAAAAGTATTTAGTCAGCCACCAATTGTGCAAGTTCTCCCACTTAAAAAGATGAGAGAGGCCTGTAATTTTCATCATAGGTACACGTCAACTATGACAGACAAATTGAGGAAAAAAAATCCAGAAAATCACATTGTAGGATTTCTTATGAATTTATTTGCAAATTATGGTGGAAAATAAGTATTTGGTCACCTACAAACAAGCAAGATTTCTGGCTCTCACAGACCTGTAACTTCTTCTTTAAGAGGCTCCTCTGTCCTCCACTCGTTACCTGTATTAATGGCACCTGTTTGAATTTGTTATCAGTATAAAAGACACCTGTCCACAACCTCAAACAGTCACACTCCAAACTCCACTATGGCCAAGACCAAAGAGCTGTCAAAGGACACCAGAAACAAAATTGTAGACCTGCACCAGGCTGGGAAGACTGAATCTGCAATAGGTAAGCAGCTTGGTTTGAAGAAATCAACTGTGGGAGCAATTATTAGGAAATGGAAGACATACAAGACCACTGATAATCTCCCTCGATCTGGGGCTCCACACAAGATCTCACCCCGTGGGGTCAAAATGATCACAAGAACGGTGAGCAAAAATCCCAGAACCACACGGGGGGACCTAGTGAATGACCTGCAGAGAGCTGGGACCAAAGTAACAAAGCCTACCATCAGTAACACACTACGCCGCCAGGGACTCAAATCCTGCAGTGCCAGACGTGTCCCCCTGCTTAAGCCAGTACATGTCCAGGCCCGTCTGAAGTTTGCTAGAGTGCATTTGGATGATCCAGAAGAGGATTGGGAGAATGTCATATGGTCAGATGAAACCAAAATATAACTTTTTGGTAAAAACTCAACTCGTCGTGTTTGGAGGACAAAGAATGCTGAGTTGCATCCAAAGAACACCATACCTACTGTGAAGCATGAGGGTGGAAACATCATGCTTTGGGGCTGTTTTTCTGCAAAGGGACCAGGACGACTGATCCGTGTAAAGGAAAGGATGAATGGGGCCATGTATCGTGAGATTTTGAGTGAAAACCTCCTTCCATCAGCAAGGGCATTGAAGATGAAACGTGGCTGGGTCTTTCAGCATGACAATGATCCCAAACACACCGCCCAGGCAACGAAGGAGTGGCTTCGTAAGAAGCATTTCAAGGTCCTGGAGTGGCCTAGCCAGTCTCCAGATCTCAACCCCATAGAAAATATTTGGAGGGAGTTGAAAGTCCGTGTTGCCCAACGACAGCCCCAAAACATCACTGCTCTAGAGGAGATCTGCATGGAGGAATGGGCCAAAATACCAGCAACAGTGTGTGAAAACCTTGTGAAGACTTACAGAAAACGTTTGACCTGTGTCATTGCCAACAAAGGGTATATAACAAAGTATTGAGAAACTTTTGTTATTGACCAAATACTTATTTTCCACCATAATTTGCAAATAAATTCATTAAAAATCCTACAATGTGATTTTCTGGATTATTTTTTTTTCTCATTTTGTCTGTCATAGTTGACGTGTACCTATGATGAAATTGACAGGCCTCTCTCATCTTTTTAAGTGGGAGAACTTGCACAATTGGTGGCTGACTAAATACTTTTTTCCCCACTGTAGATGGGCATTCATAAAATAACAGCAAGGACCGGCCCTGGATGTAGCCTAAGCCTCGGTCTCATTTCTAAACAGCAGAATTAAAAACCCAGCTCCTATTTAAACGAACATTCCAAAAATAAATACATTTTGTAGGCTAATTTCGGACGCTGATAGGCTAAAACTTTGTCTGTTGAACTAAGGATATTGCAGTTACACATTGAATTGGAGCAAAACAATCTGCGTTTTAACTATACGTGTACACTTGTGATGATGTCATCTTTATAGTTATGCTGCCATGCTATCGTTGCCTGAGTAGCTGAAAAAGAACACTGACTTCTTGTCTGCACCCTGCTTTGCCAATGCCAATGTTCGCAATGATGGTGAAAAAATAACATTAAATCGCTATTTAGACTGCCTGTGTCTTGTTTGTGTTTGATATAATGGCTAACTAGCTAGATAGCCTGCATATAACTCCCCACCCGAGTGTTCCATTCGGGCAAAACAATGTGATGACTCCATAATAGTCGACGTTACAGCTTGGCTAATAGAAAACGCCGTAATATATTTTTCATTTAAAACCTTATCTTGGCGATTCTTCCTCGTTCTCGATTCGTGTATCTTAAAAATGTTCAGTTGCAGGTGGTTCTACAAAAACCAGAGGAAATTCAGGAAGATATTACATCCATGTTTTGTACCGCGCGATGTAAACGTAGGGTAACGTGGGATAACTAGCTCCCGGTTTTATTGTCATAGAAACCACTTTATGTCTCCAAAAAAAATCCAACCCTTCCCTGGCTGGCACTACACTAACAAAACGATTCTGAGGTAAATGTATCTAATATTTCGTAATTTATAAAAAGTTATATAGCTGTACACTTGTTATATACAGTATATACCATTAGGGGAGCCTAAAGATAAATAATCCACTTGAGTTACAGAAATTGTTTTTGCTACTTTAGGATGATATGGACATGATTTGGCGAGAAAATGAAAAGGGACCTTACATCCAAACCTTATCATATAAGTAGTGAGATGTGCACAGTGGCGGCTCCTGAAGAAATTCTCAGGGGGGGCAATTTTTCTGATGATTTAGGTGACCTACACACATTTAAAAAAAGATATGTCCAGCATCAACATGAAGACAGGGGCAGCATATAAGTCAATACCAGAAGCATTTATTGACTGATCTCAAAAGTGTTGGCTTACAAAAGCAAAATAAGTTATCACAGTAAAAATAATCAAGGGTGTTCTTTCACATTCCTCAACACTGCATAAACAATATGCATTTCCATAAAACACCTCATCTAATTGTGCCACAAAGTTGACAAGTCCAAGAAAAATACCAGGGTTGGTGGAGCCCTCAGTTTCATCTTTGCCTCGCAAAGCTAACTCAAACACTCCGCAAAACTTCACACACTGGATTAGCCGGCTGAGGATGTGGCGGTTCTTGCTAACCTCATCGTTGTGGCGGCGGACAGCTAGCCTGTATCCCTCATCCAGTTGAGTGGCAATGTTCACTCTCCCCAAAGCAGACAATCTCAAACAGCTATCCATGTGGGTCTTTGGACAGCTCATGTTTCTTAATCTTTTCTGAAAGATGGTGCATGTCCGTTACACCAGTCGCTGTCCAAGCGGTGCTGTCTGCCGTGCCGCCTTCAGGGTGAAAGAGTAAGCAGGGGTAGCAGAAGACTGCATTAGCTACATCGCAGCCTGCTAGCCAGGTTTTTCGTTCGTACCAATTTTTTGAAAATCCTCGGGTGTAGGACTTTCCCCCTTTAGTAGAAACCTGTTGAATTATTACATTTGGTCTGGGAGGTCCTAATTGTTTCGTTGCCAATTTATCTTGATTTGTTCGCCGACAAAAAGGAACTTCTTTCAAAGAGACAATCGAGTTGCACTGAACGCTAGCCATCTTGACAGTAGTACGTGAATTGATTGATGCTGCTACCCGCTCTTTTCTTAGTTACGTTCATGGTTATGTTACGTATGACGAAAGCGCGTAAGTGCAAGCCCTCCCGGAACCCATAGAGATTGTATTGAAAGCTCTGATATTTGAAAAAAAAGATTTTACATGAGAGTCTATGAGAGACTTCTGGGGCGATTTTCAACCTGACTGAAATCGCCCCAAAAGGGGCGGGGCCATTTGAAGCACGACTTTAGCCTGATTGGACATTTAGTGGCAGATCAGACGTCTAGATTAGAACACTGATAACTACTGTTGCCGTGATATAATTGATTAGAAAAAAAATCCCTTCCTTTTCCCGTTTGGCAGTGCGTCGCCCATATCGCCCTAATGAACACACCGCCCCTGGATGTGCAATGCAAAAATGTTTTCTTCTATATTTGATTTAATTAAAATAAGATACTTAGACTTTAGCTTTTAAGGGTTAATGACAACAACAACAAAAAGACCAACAAAAATGCATAAAATACATTTTAACATTAATCTTTGGGGGGCGTAGTGACAGTTACCCAGGTACTTGGGGAAAATGTCCCTGTTCTAAGTCAAAACAATTATTTTGCCCTCAGAACAGACTCAATTCGTCAGGACATGGACTCTACAAGGTGTCAAAGCGTTCCACAGGGATGCTGGCCCACGTTGACTCCAATGCTTACTACAGTTGTGTCAAATTGGCTGGAAGTGGATCTCTACTCCGAATAGCTCGTTCCATCTCATCCCACAGATGCTCAATTGGATTGAGATCTGGTGACTGGGCAGGCCACTGCAGTAAGCTGAATTCACTGTCATGTTCGTGGAACCATTTGTTGAACAATCCTAGCCTTGTGGCATGTAGTATTATCCTTCTGAAAAAATCAATTTGCAGATGGATACACTGCTGCCATGAAGGGATGCACCTTTTTGGCAATGATGTTCAGATGTCCTGTGGCATTCAAACGTTGCGCCACTTTTATCAAGGGGCCCAATGTGTGCCATGAAAACACACCAAACACCATCACACCACAACTACCAGCCTGCAATGTTGACACAAGGCATGATGGATGCATGTACTCGTGGTTTTCTCCACACCCTAGTCCTCCCATCAATGTGAAACAGCAGGAACCGGGATTCATCAGACCAGGCAATGTTTTTCCAATTCTCCAGTGTCCAGTGTTTTTGTTCCTTAGCCCACTGCAATCGCAGTTTCTTGTTTTTTGCTGAAACAAGTGGAACTCTGTAAGGTCGTCGGCTGCCATAGCCCATTCGTTTCAAGGTACAACGAGTTGTGCATTCTTTTATGGGTCTTTGGGCACCGTGTTGTACTGGACTGTCAGTTGACTAACTGTAGTAGTCTGTCTTTTGCCCTGCACAATTCGTGTCATCCTCCTTTGTCGTCTTTCATCAATGACCCGTTTTCGACCACTGGCCTGCCGTTGGCTGGATGTCCTTTGGGTGGTGGACCATTCTTGATGCACACGGAAACTGTTGTGTGAAAAACCAGCAGTGTTGCAGTTCTTGACACACTCAAACCGGTGCACCTGGCACCTACTACCATTCTCCGTTCAAAGGCACTTTAATATTTTGTCTTGCCCATTCACCCTCTGAATGGCACACATTCACAAGCAATGTCTCAATTGTCTCAAGGGTTAAAAATCCAACTTTAACCTGTCTCCTCCCCTTAAGCTACACTGATTAAAGTGGATTTAACAGGTGACATCAATAAGGGATCATAGCTTTCACCTGGATTCACCTTGTCAGTCTGTGTCATGGAAAGAGCACAGTCAGTGTATATCTGGTATTATGTCACCAAATATATAATAATATTGTGTTACAAAGTCGGATTAAAATTGATTTAATTGTCATTTTTGGTCAACAATCTACACAAAATACTCTAATGTCAAAGTGGTAGGGAAATTCTAACATTTATTACAAATCAATGAAAAATAAACACTAATAAACAGTATCAATGACATTGAGGACAGCGGATTAAAAAAACAACAACATTGTGTTGTGTTCTAATTCTTCACTATGCACTGACTAGCCTATGCTTGAGGCTAGGAACATAAATAGATCTCTTTATTTACATTTTAGTCATTTAGCAGACGCTCTTATCCAGAGCGACTTACAGTTAGCACATACATTATTTTATCGAACCCACAACCCTGGCGTTGCAAACGCCATGCTCTACCAACTGAGCTACATCCCCTGCCGGCCATTCCCTCCCCTACCCTGGACGACGCTGGGACAATTGTGCGCCGCCCCATGGGTCTCCCGGTCGCGGCCGGCTACGACAGAGCCTGGATTCGAACCAGGATCTCTAGTGGCACAGCTAGCACTGCGATGCAGTGCCTTAGACCACTGCGCCCTTTATGTTCCTAGGCTTGAGGGAATCTCTTCAACAGGTAGGAAGCAGCGACCACTAGCGGCTGTTCGGGCAAGGCATTCATCACAGATAGAAGGAGCGTTAACAGTGGGAGATTCTCAATTGTAAACTACTCACGTCCTCTCTCCTCGCCTCCTTCTCAAAACCCATTGGAGAAGAAGGTCAGAGGGGCGGGACCTCTGGCTTTCTCATCCAATGGGTTTTGAGAAGAAGGCGATGAGAGAGGAGAGGGTATCCAATTGAGATTCTCCCAGTGTCTTTGCCTGTATGGTATAATTTCTGCTATCTTGTCATTTATGCTTTGAAATGAGTTGCAATTTTATGAACTTATTACTATTAGCATTTTTAAATAAAGCCCTCAATAGCATTTGATGATATGAGCAAAAAGTCACACAATTGAGAGTTCATCACCTTTTATTACAAAATAACAAATTAAGGAATGTATGCTACATTGATTGGTACAAACATAATAATTTTCAGTACATTCTCTATAGCTGCCTTCATTTAAACCAACCAATTAATTAATTAATGTTATTTATAAAGCCTCGTGGGACAACTGGGGATGTAAAAAGTGATTTACAGTAACCTTGCCTAGACCCCTACACAAACAGCAGCACAGTGGCATGGAAAAACTCCCTAGAAGGAAGAAACCTTGAGAGGAAGACTCGTGGGTAGAAGTACATATGCCTATGTAGTGGAATTTTACTGTGTCTCTTTCTGCTTACAGTGTCTCACGCTTATTTTTTTATTTACAGACAATCCACTGCATTTCAGTAAGTCAATTTAAATGAATTTACAGTGAAAATAAAAGTAGTGACAAGGATCCTAAATCCCAGAGAGGGGATTTAGCAGGGCTAGTGAGAGCCCCGTTGGCAGTACTGTTTGTAGGCATAAGAGAAATGTCTATGTAGCCTGAGAGCTGCGAGTAGTGAAAATAGAGAAGTGGGAGTTGAATACTGTATTGTGGTGTGTTGAACATGCATGTATGAGAGAATAAGTGTGAATGACTAACCTTTTTGAGTGTAGATTGTTAATTCTTAGACTGTAAAGGATAAGATTAATAACCAATAAAATGGGTGAAAAGCACTCAAAAAGTAGGATGGAGAATCCGTGTTGGGAGCCCAAGGGGGCTTTGGCAATAAAGGATTAATTTTTTTGCTAAGGGGGTACTGGAGCAAAGAGAGAACTGGACCAATTGGACGAATGGGGTGTTCCCTTTTGAAGGTACTATGAGTACTGACAAACTGGAAGAAGTGTGAAAGCTACTTGAAAAAGCAGAAAATGAGAAAAATAAGTGGGACGATTTTAGAAAATGGGAGAGAGAAGCTGAGACACAGAAGGAGAAAAATACTAAGGGTTTGATGTTGAAAGCCACTGTTGAGAAGGACAAAGAAAGTAAAGAAGAAGAAGAAAAGAGAAGAGAAGATGATGAAGACCGGTTATACCCGACTCGGTCATCGGCACCCCCTCCCTATCAGCCTGGAGGTGGAGCGAGCGGAGGAGCAGCAGCAGCAATAATGCCCGTTGCTGAAATATGTCCCTCTCCAGGTCAATGGGACAGTGATGAAACGCAGAGACGGAGAGAGCGAGACAGAGTAAGAGACAAAGCAGACAAGAGGAAAGAGAGAGAAGAACATAATAAAAAGGAAAGAGAGGAACGTGAAAGAGAACATGAAGAAGGAGAAAAATAATAAATGAGAGAGGAGAGAGAGAAAGAAGACTGAGAGAGGAAGATATCAAGCCAATGATGATTAGGAGTTGAGTCTCGAGCTCCAACACATTTTTCTCATCACCCAAGAGTAAAAATGAATCCTTTGATAAGCTGCTGTGCCATTCTATTGTGTTGGGACTGAGCCCAGACCTCAAAGCTGCTGTCACCACCACCTGTATCGGTTGGGAGTCAAAGGGCACAAAGGACGTGGTGCCTTATGTGTGTCATGCTGAGAGGCAGCAGAAAACAAAAGAGGAGAAGACGGGGAAGAAGTTACAGGCTGCCCAGATGATGGTCTATGGGGGAGCAGGCAGTGGGGGCAGTGGTCAAGAGCACAGAGGCTGAGGAAGAGGAGGAGGCAGAGGGGCAAGAAGAGGTAACTCTAGGAGCAGAAGCGAGGAAGGTAGTGACTGGTCATGCTACAATTGTGGCCAGAAAGGACACATCCCGAAATGGTGTCAAAGTGTGTATGGTGGAGGTGGAGAGCAGAAGGATTGGCCTGGTCCTCCCGATGATGTAAGGGTGGGAGACCCTTTTAGAAGAGGGGGAGGCCAGTCATAGGATGAGGCGGAAACAGAAGAAGACACAGAAGAAGAAGTAAATGATGACGAAGAAGACCAATTGCAAATGCTGAAACTTACCACACTCTCCACTGAAAACCCCCGGATAGAAATTGAAATACTGTGTAACAAAATTCCATAGCTAGTAGATACTGGTCTGTTCCCGTTCTGATGAGATCTGTGACGAGGACACCATGGCCCTATTGATCTTTATAGCAGAGAATGGTCGCAAAGTTTCCCCTTCTAAAAACAGCTGTGTAGTTCAGTTAAGTATTTGGGTCATGACATTACTTCTGAGGGTTGCGCTCTCTCACAGGACAGATTAGAGGCAATAAAGACCTTGCCTAAACCTGTCACTAAACAACACATGATGTCCCTGTTGGGAGTGGCTGGTTACTGTCATCTATGGTTGAAACACTATGCGGAGATAGTCCAGCCCTAGCAGGATTGTATCTATGGGAGAAAGATGGAGGTGTCAGAGGTTTTTGTTTGGACTGATGAGGCTGACATTGCCCTTGTAAGGTTAAAGCAAACCCCCTGTTTAGGGTTGCCAGACCATACTAAACCTTTTCATCTCTTTTTTTTCCTGAAACAGATGGCTTTATGTCAGCTGTGCTGACTCAATACCATGGGGTTGGTTATAGTCCAGTGGGGTACTACTAAGCGTCTTGACACTGTTATTAGAGGAATGGTTTCCTGCCTTCGCTCTGTTGCTGCAGCTACAGAGGCTGTTTTGGCGTGTTCTGATATTGTTGCAATGACTGAGCTGACTGTGCATGTTCCCCATGCGGTACATGCGATTATTACGCAGGCCAACACTGCACACCTGACCCCAGCCAGATTGCTTGACTATCAGAACATTCTACTAACTATGTCACGTCTCACTGAAAAGGTGTACTGTACTTAACCCCACCACCTGACTAGCTTGTACTGTGAAGTGCTGTTTGTCTGTAATCTCTCCACTGGTGTGAATAAACATGAATTCATTTAAGCTTGACTTTGGGGTCCTTAGTGGTAATTTCAACGACACCTACATGAAAAAATACTATATGGTATAAATACTGTAGTATTACTATATTTATATACTATAGTATTCACAGTAGTGTTTCTGTGGACATTACTGTAGTATACTGTAGTATTTAATGTAGTGTTTTTACAGACATTACTGTAGTATTTACTATAGTGTTTTTGTTTTATTATCTTTTACATTGAAGTTGGGGGTTTCTCCTTGACAAAAACTAGTGGAGAAATATCAAAAGAACACATTTTCCATAACCTGTAAGTAGGTAGGACTGGGGTCTGAATAGATAGGTTCAGTGCTTCTACTCTTTTCTATAACCTGTATAGACAACATCAAACTATGTGACCTGTAGGGACATCTCAAGGCTTTATGCCCTACTCTATCCCTCTTCTCCATGTATCTGTCTGGTGAAGGTCAGGTTTGGCAAGTGTGACGTCACGAGAGGCTACACAGCTTTCAGCGGGATTGCTCAAGTAGTGCAAGGAGACAAGGTTCAAACAAAACAAGGATTTTATTATAGGTCTTGGGAAATTAACGAAAATATAACAAAATTCTGTTCTCTTGTGGCTCTTTAAGGGTTAACAGTTCAGGGATGTCTCTTCCACATCCAAAGTCATAATTCTCACTCGCTCAGATAACTTTTCCCCAGCCTTACTGTAGTCCACGTTGCAGCTAGTGGCCAACCCAGCAAAAAGTCCTTCCAAATGTCTCTCACGTATTTCCACAGGTGCATATATCCAAAGGTGAGTATTTCCCAAAGGTAAGTATCTCCAAATCCTTATATTCCTCATGGAAGTGGACGTGCAGCACTCTTGTCCTCCAGAGAGCCCAGGTTGGAGACTGTGTCTCTTCCCTTCCCAAACCTTCAGCTCATCAGCTCCTCATTTGTTTCAGCTGCGTGGGAAGATTGGCCATAGAGAGGTGGAGTTCCCGACCATACCAGCAGATGGAGCCATAGCTGTCTGGGTTTGCAGCCACCTCAGGGGATGTAACGTCCCTCCAGGACACAGCCTCTCGTGACATCACACATCCCCCTCCTCGGGACCGACGTCCTCGTCGGGTAAAGGCAGCGAAGAAGGCATCACGCCGGGAGAGGGCGTCCGCATTGCCGTGGTGCTTGCCAGACTGCTCTCTCTTCAACTCCTCCAACTCTAGGACCAGGGACTCAGCCTCCTGTTGTCTCTCCTTGAGTTTCTTACTGAACGCATCAGCCTTGGTTTTAGCAGAGTTTAGCTTCTGTTGAGCAGCTTTCAGTTCCTTCTCTCTCTCTGCCTCCGCATTCTTCATCTTGTTCTCCAACACCTTGTACTTCTCCTCTGCCTTCTTCTGGACCTCCTTACTACTGCGCAGGGTCTCCTCACACTCCTCGATGGTCCTGCGCAGCCTCTCCAGCTCCTCCTGTTGCTTAGGGAAGGAGCTCTGTTGGAGTTTAGCCTGGAGGATATCTAACTCTTCTGTCTTCATGTCTAACTGTTGCTTTAACAAACGATACCTCTCAGCGGTCCCCTTCAGACCAGACAGTTCTTTGTCCAGATTCTGTAGCTCCGTCTCTGTGTCGGTCTGGACACCTGCCATCCCTATCAGAGCCCGGGCGGGAGTGAGTAACTCGGCGGATTGCACCGGAGCCTTCCCAGGATGAGTCTTGCCTCTCCGTTTCCGAGGTACTCGGGTTATCCTCTCCTGAGACTCTCTCCAGAGTGGGTAAAAGGCTGGGCAGTCTCGTCCAATTAGGACAGGGACGGGGAGGGAATCAACCACCCCCGCCGTCGTGTGTATGGTTCCCCGTGTGCTGGTCATTGTAAGTTCAGTCATGGGGTATTCTCTGGTGTCTCCATGGACACAGGAAACTGGGAGGACTTTCCCCGGGGTCAGACACGTTGGGCCCACCAAATCCTTACGCACCAGGGTGGCCCGGCTACCAGAATCCAGTAAGGCCTCCACATCATGGTGATTCACAGTTACCGGGCAGGTGGGGGGTCGATCTGGGCCGCCATCTACGACTCCCAAGAGCGAGGCAAAACGGTGTGTGGGTGCTGAGCTGGAGGACTCCGCAGTGGGCATAGGTTCATCGGCTGGTTTCCCACACTGCCAGGAGATATGTCCCATCTCCCCACACCGGTAACACTGTCGAGTTTCCCCCTCCTGGTGTACTCTTCTTGGACCCGCCTGGTTTCTGGCTCCCCCTGGAGCCGGGATAAGTCCTGACGTGGCTGGGTTAGAGACCTTGGGGTCCTTTGGACGGGTTCTTCCCATTTGTGGTGGGGCCGCCCTCCTGGGGTCTTTTCGGGAAGCATTCAGCATCTCCGCTGTGGCCTGGTACTTTTCCACAGCTTCCACGGTCAGATCAGCCGTGGTCAAGGCCTGTTGACTGATGAACCGTTTTGCCTCATAAGGCAGGGCGCGTAGGTAACGATCCACCACAACGGCCTCCACCACCGCCGCTGCTGTATTCCTCTGCGGATCCAGCCATTTCCTTGCGATTCGGACAAGTTCATGCATCTGCGCCCGAGGAGGTTGGTCTGGTTGGAAGGTCCAGCTGTGAAAGCGCTGGGCCATACCAAACTTTGTGAGTCCATATCTGCTGAGGATCTCAGACTTCAGGGCATCATAGTCAGTAACCTGGTCAGGGCCCAGGTCCCGGACAGCATTCAGTGATTCCCCGGTTAGAAAGGGGGCTAACAGACCAACCCACTGTTGCTTGGGCCAGGCTTCCCTAGTGGCCGTGGCCTCAAATGCATGCAGGTATGCCTCAATGTCATCGGTAGCTCCCATCTTAGATATAAAGTCACTTGCCTTTATTGGGCGGGTATTTTGGACCACCCTCTGTCTCTGCAACTGCAATTCCTCTGCCTTCAGAAGGTTGGCTTTCTTTTGCTCCTCCAAGAGAGCCACGTTTGCTTGCATCTGGGCTTGCTGGCCAGCAACAAGGGCTTTCAATATGTCCTCCATTTCCGTCGGCGGGGAGCCTACGGCCAACTTGGAAAACTGGGTGATCAAACCTTCGGTATCCTCCTATGACATGCACTATTAACGCTTGAGCTTGCCCGTATTCTCCACCATCTGTGACGTCACGAGAGGCTACACAGCTTTCAGCGGGATTGCTCAAGTAGTGCAAGGAGACAAGGTTCAAACAAAACAAGGATTTTATTATAGGTCTTGGGAAATTAACGAAAATATAACAAAATTCTGTTCTCTTGTGGCTCTTTAAGGGTTAACAGTTCAGGGATGTCTCTTCCACATCCAAAGTCATAATTCTCACTCGCTCAGATAACTTTTCCCCAGCCTTACTGTAGTCCACGTTGCAGCTAGTGGCCAACCCAGCAAAAAGTCCTTCCAAATGTCTCTCACGTATTTCCACAGGTGCATATATCCAAAGGTGAGTATTTCCCAAAGGTAAGTATCTCCAAATCCTTATATTCCTCATGGAAGTGGACGTGCAGCACTCTTGTCCTCCAGAGAGCCCAGGTTGGAGACTGTGTCTCTTCCCTTCCCAAACCTTCAGCTCATCAGCTCCTCATTTGTTTCAGCTGCGTGGGAAGATTGGCCATAGAGAGGTGGAGTTCCCGACCATACCAGCAGATGGAGCCATAGCTGTCTGGGTTTGCAGCCACCTCAGGGGGATGTAACGTCCCTCCAGGACACAGCCTCTCGTGACATCACACAAGGTACAAGGGTTCTCCTTTTTTCTTCCTCAACTTGATTTGGTTAAAACAAATTTCAATGGATTTAAAATATTAAATTAAATTAAAAATTAAATTAATAATTATAATAATATAACCTGTAGGGAACGCAATATATGGTCCATACTTGACATGTAGGTTTCTTACTCATGGGTGGCGCAAATTGGGATATGGGGAGGGGAATGCGTGACACAATCCATATATCTGTTTACCTGGGCTTGTTTGGGCATTTATTATTTGTTTTCCTCAACCATAATGTGAATATGTAGTAAACAAATAACAGACTTGAGTACTGCACACTAATGCACTAATCAATGTACCCATGTGATCATTGATGAGGGATGCTATTTATTTAAGAATTACTAAAAGTTGTAAAAGTTTGACATAGGACCTACAGTGGGGAAAAAAAGTATTTAGTCAGCCACCAATTGTGCAAGTTCTCCCACTTAAAAAGATGAGAGAGGCCTGTAATTTTCATCATAGGTACACGTCAACTATGACAGATAAAATTAGATTTTGTGAGATCACATTGTAGGATTTTTAATGAATTTATTTGCAAATTATGGTGGAAAATAAGTTTCTCAATACTTTGTTATATACCCTTTGTTGGCAATGACACAGGTCAAACGTTTTCTGTAAGTCTTCACAAGGTTTTCACACACTGTTGCTGGTATTTTGGCCCATTCCTCCATGCAGATCTCCTCTAGAGCAGTGATGTTTTGGGGCTGTCGCTGGGCAACACGGACTTGCAACTCCCTCCATAGATTTTCTATGGGGTTGAGATCTGGAGACTGGCTAGGCCACTCCAGGACCTTGAAATGCTTCTTACGAAGCCACTCCTTCGTTGCCCGGGCGGTGTGTTTGGGATCATTGTCATGCTGAAAGACCCAGCCACGTTTCATCTTCAATGCACTCGCTGATGGAAGGAGGTTTTCACTCAAAAAGATACATGGCCCCATTCATTCTTTCCTTTACACGGATCAGTCGTCCTGGTCCCTTTGCAGAAAAACAGCCCCAAAGCATGATGTTTCCACCCCCATGCTTCACAGTAGGTATGGTGTTCTTTGGATGCAACTCAGCATTCTTTGTCCTCCAAACACGACGAGTTGAGTTTTTACCAAAAAGTTATATTTTGGTTTCATCTGACCATATGACATTCTCCCAATCCTCTTCTGGATCATCCAAATGCACTCTAGCAAACTTCAGACGGGCCTGGACATGTACTGGCTTAAGCAGGGGGACACGACTGGCACTGCAGGATTTGAGTCCCTGGCGGCGTAGTGTGTTACTGATGGTAGGCTTTGTTACTTTGGTCCCAGCTCTCTGCAGGTCATTCACTAGGTCCCCCCGTGTGGTTCTGGGATTTTTGCTCACCGTTCTTGTGATCATTTTGACCCCACGGGGTGAGATCTTGCGTGGAGCCCCAGATCGAGGGAGATTATCAGTGGTCTTGTATGTCTTCCATTTCCTAATAATTGCTCCCACAGTTGATTTCTTCAAACCAAGCTGCTTACCTATTGCAGATTCAGTCTTCCCAGCCTGGTGCAGGTCTACAATTTTGTTTCTGGTGTCCTTTAACAGCTCTTTGGTATTGGCCATAGTGGAGTTTGGAGTGTGACTGTTTGAGGTTGTGGACAGGTGTCTTTTATACTGATAACAAGTTCAAACAGGTGCCATTAATACAGGTAACGAGTGGAGGACAGAGGAGCCTCTTAAAGAAGAAGTTACAGGTCTGTGAGAGCCAGAAATCTTGCTTGTTTGTAGGTGACCAAATACTTATTTTCCACCATAATTTGCAAATAAATTCATTAAAAATCCTACAATGTGATTTTCTGGAAAAAAATTTCTCAATTTGTCTGTCATAGTTGACGTGTACCTATGATGAAAATTACAGGCCTCTCTCATATTTTTAAGTGGGAGAACTTGCACAATTGGTGGCTGACTAAATACTTTTTTTCCCCACTGTACCACTAGTCCATACACACCGTATGAAAACACTTACATTTTACTTACCGATAATAAACAGTATGGAGACCACGTGCAACCTGAAAGACAAAGCGAGAGAGAGTCACATGCTTTGAAATCGTCTTCTAATAACCCATGGACTGACTTTATCCTGTATTTCCTTTATCCTATATGATGCATTATAAAGCCTATTAAGCATAGGGATTCAATTATACATACACCCCTTAGTTTTTAAACCTTTGTAAACATTTGAGTGAAGGAATGAAATGTTAGCGCATACCCCATGATCCGAAGAAACAAGGGACAAATTAAGTACAGCAGATAGTGAAGGAAAAGTCCCTCTCTTGATCTTCTTCTTCTTCTATGGCTTTTATATTGCGGTTGGCAACCAACTGTAAAGGTGCCTTACCGCCACCAACTGGACTGGAGTGTGGACCAGGGACAGGAAAGGTCTAAATCCTACCCATGAGTCCTGTCTCCCTAAGGAAACAAAATACGCAATGAAATATCACATCACGTGAAGGTTGCCTTAACAGTACAATTAAACTTGTCTCTTCAACACCATTATTCCTTGAATCTAATAATAATATATCTATTTCCCTCTCATAGTGCTGGCACTGAAATAGAACGTGTTCCACTGTCTCCATCTCCTCCCGAAGGTGATCACACTTCCCAGTTGGATGTTTTCCTACCAATTTCAATGTGTGTTTGAGACTTGTTTGTCCCAATCACAGCCTTGTTATTACACTTTCCCCCCTTCTCTCTTGACATGAGGACCTCCCTGCCCCCACCTTTTCCTGGATCTTATATAGGTGTCTTCCCTTTCCCTCCCTGTTCCACATTTGTTGCCATTTGTTTTTAACCACTGTTCTTATTAACCCCTTGGCTTCTGCTTTTCTTATTGGCATTTCCATTTCAACATTAGGATGTTTGAGAGCCTGCTTGGCAAGAACGTCCACCTCCTCATTCTCCTCTACTCCCACATGAGCTGGCACCCAGAGGAACCTCACAAATACCCCAATATGTGTCTCAATCTAAATAAGCACTGCAAAATCTCATACATGACATCTTGTCTGCTTTGTGACACAAATGATTTTAAGCTCATCAGTGCTGCACAGTAGTCAGAACAGATGACTACCCTGTCTGGCCTCACCTCTTCCACCCACCTGTCTGGCCTCACCTCCTCCACCCACCTGTCTGGCCTCACCTCCTCCACCCACCTGTCTGGCCTCACCTCCTCCACCCACCTGTCTGGCCTCACCTCTTCCACCCACTCTGCAGCCAATAGTATGGCCAGCAACTCCATTGTGTATACAGATACATGATCCGTTGCTCTTTTTGTCACTGCAACCTTAAACTGAGCAACACTAAAAGCTGCACCTATCCTCCCTGTTTTAGGGTCCTTAGATCCATCATCGATCCAAGGAATCTACTAAAATATGAAATGTTACAGGAGAAAATGACACTCTCCCTGTACTGCTGGTATAATGCCAACATGCAAGTTCTTTCCTGTTAAAGAGATTTAGCAAAAAGACATCGCAATTGGGGGTTCATCTCCTTTTATTATAAAATAACACATTCTGGAATGTATGATACATTGACTGGAACACATGGAACAATTGTCATTAGATGCTATAGCTGCCATCATTTCAATCAGATCAAAGGTCCTCTGTAGCTCAATTGGTAGAGCATGGCGCTTGTAACGCCAGGGTAGTGGGTTCGATCCCCGGGACCACCCATACATAAAAATGTATGCACGCATGACTGTAAGTCGCTTTGGATAAAAGCGTCTGCTAAATGGCATATTATTATTATATATTATTAAATACATTTTATTTATTAAGCCCAGTAAGAAAACTGCGGATGTAAAGGTGATTTACACAGTAACCTGAGCTAAACCCCTGAGAAAGTTGCAGCAAGCAAAAACTCCCTACAAGGAAGAAACCTTAAGAGGAACCAGATTTGGAGTAGAGGTACATATGACCATCTAGTGGTGTGACGTGAAACTCCCACTGTCCTATAGTGAGTGTGTCAACTGTATTGTGTTGAACTTTGTGTATAATGTATTGTAGTTCTGATTTTACAAAATTACTTTCCATGAAAATGGACTTTAGTCTAAAAGGCTGTCCTCCCTTTATGTTATTTCTTTGTAAACAAGCAATGATAGTTGCTCTGGCATAAAGCCTGTTGAGTGACCATGGACTGAAGGTCATTCTATTTTTCTGTTTTCTTATCCTTTTTGGTCTCCTGGTCAGACCACTTCCTGGATAACAGGAGCACCAATCCCAGCAGCATTAGCAGCAGGCTTTTAGGTCTCCTGCTCAGACCTCTTCTTGGATAACAGGAGCACCAATCCCAGCAGCATTAGTAGCAGGGGATACATCAACAATCTGCTCCTCTGCTCAGCAGGCATCACACAGCACACTGTGGAAGGGAGGAGAATAAAGGAGCACTAAACCTCAGTCACTGAAATAAGCAACATTTCCCTCTATATCGGACTAGTACTTTATCATGAACAGCAGTAGAGTATTGTGAACAACACTCACAGCTTGCTCTGGAGAAGGGCATGTTCAATGGGGGGTTGATGTGGTGGTGGAGCCAGCTGCAGTCAGCTTAGCTTCGCACAATAACATCACCTTCTCTGAGACCTGCAGCTCCCCCGAAACATTTTGTGCAAGTATGGTATCACATCTCGATGGACTGTGTTAGGTACATACTGCACCAGAAGAATAAAACACATGGATGATCAATAATCCAAAATATCCAATCGTAAAAAGAACTCTAAATAAAAGATCTGAAAACAACATTGTAGTCAAAGAACAAACCTTGGAAACCTGATATTTTACCTGGTGGTGGGTGGAGTGTGAGAGACTTGGTGAAACTCTGGTCCAGAACCCTCAGTTTCAGATCTGCTGTAACAGTCAGAGTGCTGTTCAACCTCAGGGTCACCTCACTCTCCAGCTCATAGCGCCCAGTGCTGTCCAACTCCATAGTGGTGTTACTGCCCATCACACCTCCCCACAGTACCTCTGGCTGGGGAAACCCCTGAGAGGCACGGAGAGTGACAACAAAGCCGTCACAAGTGGCTTGGACGGACATCCTGGGCTCATCATAAGGGGCTGTTTTGAAATATTATAAATACTTTTGTAGGTGCAGTTATCATTTAAACTACACAATATAGATGCAGCAACAATGGAACTTACCTGCCACTAGAAGTTGTAGATTTTCCTGGGTGCTTCCTTGTTCATCTGTCACATGACAGGTGTATTGGCCCTGGTCACTCGGCTGCACACCACTCAGTCTAAGTGAGGCATTTCCCACAGCGATTTGGTCTTCAAACAGATGAGTGCGTCCCTTGTAAACACCACTCTGTCTTTCCAGCTGATCTCTCCCATAGTAATAGCTGTGGACCACCTCTGATTCTCCACGCTGCCAGTTGACGAACAGGTGGTTGAGGTTCAGGTTTTTAGACGGAGGGAAAGAGCAGCTAAGGGTGATGTCACTGCCCGGAGCTGCCACTTCTCGGGGTTGTAGACTGGTTGTAGTTACCACTGATGATATCACTGATATGGAATAGGTAGAAAGAGAGAAGGATGATGTGGGAGAGAGAGTGGTATTGGTAATAATTACAGCAAATCAATCATTGTTCTAATATGTTATTGTATCCTTACTTCTTTGCTGTGTAACCATGAAAGGACGGAATGGATGAAAAGACACAATCCATACAGTGCCTATAGAAAGTCTACACCCGCTTGAACTTTTTTTCACATTTTATTGTGTTACAAAGTGGGAGTGAAATATATTTAAATTGTAATTTTTGGTCATTGATCTACACAAAATACTCCATAACGTAAAACTGAAAAGAAAATTTTACAAATGAATACAAATTTAATAACTAGAATAGTCATTGCATAAGTATTCACCCCCCTTTGTTTAGGCAAGCCTAAATTAGTTCAGAAGTAACATTTGGCTTAACAATTCACATAATTTATATGGACTCACTGTATGAAATAATAGGAGTTGACATGATTTTTGAATGACTACCCCTTCCTCTGTCCCACATACAGTACATAGAAAATCTGTAAGGTCCCTCAGTCAAGTATTACATTTCAAGCACAGATTCAACTACAAAGACCAGGGAGCTTTTTGAAAGCATCAAAGAAGGCCAGTGATTGGTAGATGGGTAACAATAACAAATCAGACATTTAATATATATTTAAGCATGGTCAAGTTAATAATTATGCTGTGGGTGATGTTTTAAACTAATCATACATATCAAAGATACAGTTGTTCTTCTGAACTGAGCTGCAGGACAGGAAGGAAACTGCTTATGGATGTTGTCCTCTGTAGCTCAATTGGTAGAGCATGGCGCTTGTAACGCCAGGGTAGTGGGTTCGATCCCCGGGACCACCCATACGTAAAAATGTATGCACACATGACTGTAAGTCGCTTTGGATAAAAGCGTCTGTTAAATGGCATATTATTATTATGTCACTGAAAAGAATAATACAAATATACAGAATAAAAGTATTCCAAAACATGCATATGTATGCAACAAGGCACTAATGTAATACTGCAACAACAAAAAAACACGGCAAAGAAATACACTCTTTGGCCTAAATGCATAGCCTTATGTTTGGGGCAAATCCAACACAACACATCACTGAGTAACTACCTCCTTATTTTCAAACATGGTAGTGGCTGCATCATCAATCAATCAAATGTATTTATAAAGCCCTTTTTACATCAGCAGATGTCACAAAGAGCTATACAGAAACCCAGCCTAAACCCCCAAACAGCAAGCAATGCAGATGTAGAAGCATAGTATGGGTATACTTGACATCATCAAAGACTGGAGAGTTTTTCAGGATGAAAAGAAACGTGATGGAGCTAAGCACAGGCAAAATCCTTGAGGAAAACCTGCTTCACACCAGACACTGGGAGAGGAATTCACCTTTCAGCAGGACAATAACCTACAACACAAAGCCAAATATAAACTGGAGTTCCTTACCAAGAAGACAGTGAATGTTCCTGAGTGGCCAAATTACAGTTTTGACTTAAATCTGCTCTTATGAGACTTACCCAAGAAGAGTCACAGCTGTAATGGCTGCCAAAGGTGTTTCTAACATGTATTGACTCAGGGGGTGAATACTTATCTAATCTAATGAAGGTACATTACTGTTCTATTTTTCATTCATCTTCAAAAACACGTTAGAATTTTCCTTCCACTTCGACATTAGAGTATTTCGTGTATATCATATATTTAAATACATTATAATCCCACTTTGTAACACAATAAAATGAAGAAATCCAAGGAGGGTGTAGACTTTCTATAAGCACATATGTTTACCCGGGCTTGTTTAACCATTTATTATTTGTTTTCATCAAATAGTGTTGAATATGTATTAAACAAATAAGACTTGAGGTCTGCACACTAATGCACTAATCAATGTACACCTGTGATCATTGATGAGGGATTCCATTTATTTAAGAATTACTAAAAGTTGTAAAAGTTTGACATAGGACCTACCACTAGTCCATACACACCATATGAAAACACTTCGAGTTTACTTACTGATAATAAACAGTATGGAGACCACGTGCAACCTGAAAGACAAAGCGAGAGAGATACACATGCTCTTTAAAATCGGCTTCTAATAATCCATGGACTCACTTTATCCTGTATTTCCTTTATCCTATATGATGCATTATAGAGCCTATTAACCATGGGGATTCAATTATACATACACCCCTTAGTTTCTAAACTTTGTTAAACATTTGAGTGAATGAATGAAACGTTAGCACGTACCCCATGTACAGAGAACAAGGAACAAAGAAAGTAAAGCAGATTGTGAAGGAAAGTCCCAACACTTCCCAGTTGGATGTTTTCCTACCAATGTCAATGTGCGGTTCAGCCTTGTATGTCCCAGTCACAGCCTTGTTATTACACTTTCCTCCCTTCTCTCTTGACCTGAGGAAATCCCTGTCCCCACCTTTTCCTGGATCTTATACAGGTGTCTTCCCTTTCCCTCCCTGTTCCACATTTGTTGCCATTTGTTTTTAACCACTGTTCTTATTAACCCCTTGGCTTCTGCTTTTCTTATTGGCATTTCCATTTCAACATTAGGATGTTTGAGAGCCTGCTTGGCAAGAACATCCACCTCCTCATTCCCCTCTACTCCCACATGAGCTGGCACCCAGAGAAACCTCACAAATACCCCATCTGTTTCTATCTAAACAGGCACTGCAAAATCTCATACAAGACATCTTGTCTGCTTTGTGACACAAATGAATTTAAGATCATCAGTGCTGCACAGGAGTCAGAACAGATGACTACCCTGTCTGGCCTCACCTCCTCCACCCACCTGTCTGGCCTCACCTCCTCCACCCACCTGTCTGGCCTCACCTCTTCCACCCACCTGTCTGGCCTCACCTCTTCCACCCACCTGTCTGGCCTCACCTCTTCCACCCACCTGTCTGGCCTCACCTCCTCCACCCACCTGTCTGGCCTCACCTCTTCCACCCACCTGTCTGGCCTCACCTCCTCCACCCACCTGTCTGGCCTCACCTCTTCCACCCACCTGTCTGGCCTCACCTCTTCCACCCACCTGTCTGGCCTCACCTCTTCCACCCACCTGTCTGGCCTCACCTCTTCCACCCACCTGTCTGGCCTCACCTCTTCCACTCACCTGTCTGGCCTCACCTCTTCCACCCACCTGTCTGGCCTCACCTCCTCCACCCACCTGTCTGGCCTCACCTCCTCCACCCACCTGTCTGGCCTCACCTCCTCCACCCACTCTGCAGCCAATAGTATGGCCAGCAACTCCATCGTGTATACAGATACATGATCCGTTGCTCTTTTTGTCACTGCAACCTTAAACTCAGGAACACTAAAAGCTGCACCTATCCTCCCTGTTTTAGGGTCCTTAGATCAATCAGCAAAAAAAGTATATTCAAGACAGCATAGTACTGTGTTCTTAAATGTTCACTTACAATATTTACTGGATCTACTCATTCCTCACCAGCTCTTGCCCTCTCAAGCAACCCTAGGTCTATCATTGGATGAGGGAGCAACCAAGGTGGGATAGCAGGAAGCACCACATAAGGGCTGAACTCGTTCTCAAACAGTCCCATCTCTTTCGCCATGCCAATATGTGGTCCTCTGTAGCTCAGCTGGTAGAGCACGGTGCTTGTAACGCCAAGGTAGTGGGTTCGATCCCCGGGACCACCCATACACAAAAAAATACAAAAATAAATGTATGCCGCATGACTGTAAGTCGCTTTGGATAACAGCGTCTGCTAAATGGCATATTAATATCAATCCACCCTAAATTATATTCAGCGCTATATATAGCATTTTTAAATCCATTCTATCCAGCCCCCACTCCATTCCTGACAGGCAATGCATCACATTCAATATTTTCTTTCCTTTGACAACTACTCTGTTAATATGCTCCACCCACGTCATTCAAGTGTCAAAACAGACCCCCAGGAACCTAAACACTCCCATCCTCTCTAGAATCCGCCCATACAGCTTCAGGCATATTTCCTCTCCAAACTTCCTTCTAGTAAAAAACAGTCTGTGTTTTCTCAGCGGAGAACTTGAAGACCCACATGAGGGAGCACTGATCAACTTGTCTTATCGCTTCTTGAACTCTCCCGTCTGTATTGGGAATATTTCTCCCTCTCTTCCACAGTGCCCCGTCATCGGCAAACAATGACCTCCCAATATCTGTTCTCACCTTGGGGAATACACCATCTATCATAATGCAGAACAACAAAGGACTAATGACACTTCCCTGGGGGATACCATTATACACCTCATACCTTTCTGACATAGAGCTACCCACCTTCACTTGTATTGATGGTCCAAAAAGAAAGTCCTTTATCCAGTTAAAACTCTTACTCCAACCCCCAGTTTGATAGGCAGACCTTCCTTCCACATCATATCATAGTCCTTCCGTATGTCCGACTCTAGGCACAGTACAGGATCCATCATTCCCCTGCCTTTTCTAAACCCACTTTGGTCTGATGACAATAGGCCTCTGCTCTCCAGGAAGTAAGTGAGCCTTTCAGTTATTATCCTTTACAAACATTTACAGACATGAGATGTCAATGCTATCGGCTTATAGCTTGATGGATTAGTAGGGTCTTTCCCTGGTGTCCATATCTGCACCACCACAGCCTGGTCCCTTCCTGACACACCTTATTGTAAGGGCCCAATACTTTTCCCAATTACAGTGTCACTAGTGGCCGGGGACTTTAATGCAGTTAAACTTAAGTCCGTTTTACCTACAGTTGAAGTCGGAAGTTTACATACACCTTAGCCAAATACATTTAAACTCAGTTTTTCACAATTCCTGACATTTAACCTTAGTAAAAATTCCCTGTCTTAGGTCAGTTAGGATCACCACTTTATTTTAAGAATGTGAAATGTCAGAATAATAGTAGAGAGAATGATTTATTTCAGCTTTTATTTCTTTCATCACGTTCCCAGTGGGTCAGAAGTTTACATACACTCAATTAGTATTTGGTAGCATTGCCTTTAAATTGTTTAACTTGGGTCCAACGGTTTGGGTAGCCTTCCACAAGCTTCCCATAATAAGTTGGGTGAATTTTGGCCCATTTTTCCTGACAGAGCTGGTGTAACTGAGTCAGGTTTGTAGGCCTCCTTGCTCGCACACACTTTTTAAGTTCTGCCCACAAATGTTCTATAGGATTGAGGTCAGGGCTTTGTAATGGCCACTCCAATACCTTAACATTTTTGTCCTTAAGCCATTTTGCCACAACTTTGGAAGTATGCTTGGGGTCATTGTCCATTTGGAAGACCCATTTGCAACCAAGCTTTAACTTCCTGACTGATGTCTTGAGATGTTGCTTCAATATATCCACATAATTTTCCTTCCTCATGATGCCATCTATTTTGTGAAGTGCACCAGTCCCTCCTGCAGCAAAGCACCCCCACAGCATGATGCTGCCACCCCCGTTCTTCACGGTTGGGATGGTGTTCTTCGGCTTGCAAGCCACCATCCTTTTTCCTCCAAACATAACGATGGTCATTATGGACAAACAGTTATATTTTTGTTTCATCAGACCAGAGGACATTTCTCCAAAAAGTACTTTGTCCCCATGTGCAGTTGCAAACCGTAGTCTGGCTTTTTTATGGCGGTTTTGGAGCAGTGGCTTCTTCCTTGCTGAGCGGCCTTTCAAGTTATGTTGAAATAGGACTCGTTTTACTGTGGATATAGATACTTTTGTACCCATTTCCTCCAGCATCTTCACAAGGTCCTTTGCTGTTGTTCTGGGATTGATTTGAACTTTTCACACCAAAGTACGTTCATCTCTAGGAGACAGAACGCCTCTCCTTCCTGAGCGGTATGACGGCTGCGTGGTCCCATGGTGTTTATACTTGCGGACTAATGTTTGTACAGATGAACGTGGTACCTTCAGGTCTTGGCTAATTTCTTTTGATTTTCCCATGATGTCAAGCAAAGAGGCATTGAGTTCGAAGGTAGGCCTTGAAATATATCCACATGTACACCTCATATTGACTTAAATGATGTCAATTAGCCTATCAGAAGCTTCTAAAGCCATGACATAATTTTTGGAATTTTCCAAGCTGTTTAAAGGCACAGTCAACTTAGTGTATGTAAACTTCTGACCCACTGGAATTGTGATACAGTGAATTATAAGTGAAATAATCTGTCTGTAAACAAATGTTGGAAAAATTACTTGTGTCATGCACAAAGTAGATGTCCTATCCGACTTGTCAAAACTGTAGTTTGTTAACAAGAAATTTGTGGAGTGGTTGAAAAACAAGTTTTAATGACTCCAACCTAAATGTATGTAAACTGTCATTTCTACCAGCATGTTAAATGTGCAACTAGAGGGAAAAAAAACTCTAGACCACCTTTTCTCCACACACAGAGACGCGTACAAAGCTCTCCCTCGCCCTCCCTCGCCCGCCATTTGGCAAATCTGACCATAATTCTATCCCCCTGATTCCTGTTTACAAGCAAAAACTAAAGCAGGAAGCACCAGTGACTCGGTCAATAAATAAGTAGTCAGATGACGCAGATGCTAAGCTACAGGACTGTTTTGCTAGCACAGACTGGAATATGTTCCGGGATTCTTCCGATGGCATTGAGGAGTACAACACATCAGTCACTGGCTTCATCAATAAGTGCATCGATGACGTCGTCCCCACAGTGACCGTGCGTACATACCCCAACCAGAAGCCATGGATTACAGGCAACATCTGCACTGAGCTAAAGGGTAGAGCTGCCGCTTTCAAGCAGAGGGACTCTAACCCTGACGCTTATAAGAAATCCTGCTATGCCCTCCGACGAACCATCAAACAGACAAACCGTCAATACAGGACTAAGATTGAATCGTACTACACCGGCTCCGACGCTCATCAGATATGGCAGGGCATGCAAACAATTACAGACTACAAAGGGAAGCACAGCCGCAAGCTGCCCAGTGACACAAGCCTATAAGACGAGCTAAATTACTTCTATGCTCGCTTCGAGGCAAGCAACACTAAACCATGTATGAGAGCATCAGCTGTTCCGGACGACTGTGTGATCACGCTCTCCATAGCCGATGTGAGTAAGACCTTTAAACAGGTCAACATAAGGCTGCTCTGTAATTATTTGTTTTTTATTTTTTACTTATCTATTTTTTACTTAACACTTGTTTTTCTTAAAACTGCATTGTTGGTTAATGGATTGTAAGTAAGCATTTTACTGTAAGATCTACACCTGTTGTATTCGGAGCGTGTGACAAATGCAATTTGATTTTATTTGATTTGACTGAGTTGAGCCATCATGATGTAACACAATCCTTCCCAAGAGATGTTAGCCCAGCTTTAGCTATCGCTCTTTTCTTCTCAGCCAATGTAAAAGGGGGAAATTCAATGCCTCCTCCACCACATCTCTGATCGAGGACCCACATGTATTCTCTTCTGACCCTCTCTCTCCCACGCTGTCCCTTCTCTGCCAAGTTATTTGAGCTGTGCACCTTCACAAATGCCTGGGCTAAAATCTCTGCCTTCTCCATGTTTCTCAATGCAACAGTTTTCCCCACTTTTCAGCATAGGGAGATCCCAATCTTGTCTGTCCCCACTCCCAACTCTTAATCATCCCCCATACCTCTCCCACAGGGGTAGTCCTGCCTATGTTTCCTAAGAATCGGTGCCAATACTCCCTCTTTGCTGTCCTAATGGTCCTCCTTACTACTGCTTGTGCTTACTGTATCAGGTGCTAGTAGTTATTGGACCTTTTCAACATCCTGAAAGAACCGTTCCTACTCTTTACAGCTTCTCTGCACTCTTCAGTCCACCAGGGAACTGCCTTTCTCCTTCTCCCCCCTGTACCTGTGGGTATCACCTGCCTTCAGGCCTCTACTATTGCTCCTCTTACTACATAATTCACTGTTTCTATATCTGCACAGAGATCAACCTGAGACAGCCCCTGTTCATTGAACTCCTGAACTTCCCCCACTCCGCATTCCCAAACATCCATCTCCTCAATCCATTTCCTATTGTATCTTCCACTCTCATTCCTACAGTACATTAATAATAGGGTAGTGATCACTGCCCCCTGTAGGTTCCTCCCATACCTCTCAACTACACCTGCCTGCCATTGAACTCGATATCAGAGACCACAGCACATACGTTTCCAGTTACTGGGTCAATCCTGGTTCCCCGGCCATCATTAAGGCACATAAGCCCTTTCTCATCCAGGAGTTCCTCAAACACTTGTCCATTTACATCAGTCCAAAACCCTCCTCGGAGCATACTGTGGGCATTCAAATCCCCACACCATATCACCCGTCTCCTATCTTGACCTTTTACACTCCCAAGGGCCATCAACTCTAGTCTCTTACACGGGTTGTAACGGTTCACTATTACCAGATTCCCTCCTCCCAACCACACTTCTACCACTACATACTCATGCTCAACTCTCTCTCCCATAAGCCTATATGGGATCCCCCACTTTATGAAGGTAGCACACCCTCCCCCTGCCACCCTATCTCTACGGACTACAACTTAACCTTGTATTACAAAATCTAGAGTCGTTTTAAGCCATGTCTACTGGAGACATATCACATCTGGTTTAGCTGGTAAATCCTCAAGAAACAGTTTGAACTCTTGCCCATTGGCTATCAAACTTCTCACATTCCATTGGAGGATAACACCATTATAAAAATTTACCAAGACATGATTCCCGGCTGGATTGATTCTCAATCTCATTGAGGTCATCCTGTACATTTTCCCATGTCAGTCCTGTGATCACAAGATATTTCACTGCCTCTTCCACAACGATCTGTATCTTAGTCTTAGATTACTATTTTTCTGTGCAATTGATAGCTGCTGTTACAAATGTAACAACTTTTCTCATGTCTACCATTCTTGTGGTCTCCCCTATTCTGCTCCCTACATCACGCCCAACCTGCATCCCACTCTGTCCTGGAAGACCCGATCTTCTAGGTGCCCCGCTTGTCTCTGGGTGAACTACCTTCACTGCTTCTGAATATGAGATTTTACATTCACTTCTCACCTGCTGCAGTTCCACCTGTTTTTTAATCACTGCACAACCCCCACATGCCACACTATGGGCGCCCCCCATAGTAACAGCACTTTACAAAGACCCCATCTCCACATTCCCCATATGCATGTTCTCCAAGGTGGTGAAGGGCTTTGTAGGTCAGCAGGAGGATCTTGTAACACTTATGGGAGATTCTGAAGCAGCGCCTGAGACAGTGTTTTCCACCACCATCAACATTTTTTAAATAAATTGGAATCAATCCAATAGAGTTCCAGACACTTGTAGAATCTGTGCCAAAGTGCATTGAAGCTGTTCTGGCTCGTGGTGGCCCAACGCCCTATTAAGACACTTTATGTTGGTGTTTCCTTTATTTTGGCAGTTATCTATTGGTGGGCAGGGCATACAGGCTGACATGTATCAATTTACCTAAATGGATGGAAACACTTTAACCACTTTATATTTATTCGACATTCTAGGTTTTTAAGAAAACATAGTTTTTTTTAGGTGTGATGTAATTACGTCCAACTGTTTTTATAGACACAAGACAGTTCAATGGAAACGCACCGTGAACAGGCATTTGTGACATCTACTATCCATGCAAACTTTCTAAATGTCAACAAAACTCACTGGACAAGTTCATGGAAACCTAGCTTATGACATTTCAGATTTAGATAAGATAATTTTTCACAAAGTAGTTTTGATGTAGTGAATTACTTTTTCAAAGTACCTAGTTAAGTAAACTATATTTTCTTAAAGACTTGCTCTGGTACTTTGGCGACTAAGAAAGTATTTTTTAAACCTGCCGCTTTGGGCTGGATGTGTCAATGTGTAGTTCATACATGCATAATCTATGAACATAACTACTGTCTTACTTCAATTAGCCACGAAATCCCTAGTTTGAAAGCGACTGTTTTCTTGAAGCTGTGCTGCAACATTTTCCCCTACATATCCTCCCATGTGGGCCAGCTCCTTAGCAATTAGAGTTTTAACCCCTCGCATTTGAGTGACAGCTAGCAAGAGGTTTGCCCAGCGTTATCCAATGAGGTTGCAGGGCAGGCCCAACGGCTCAGTGGACACAGCAGAGAGAGAGCAATGACGTGGTGCACATATCTGCACATTTGTGACGTAGTACGCAATGTTCAGGAGCTACTTTGGGCTCGTGAGTGCTGCTTTCAGAACTACTTGTTAAAAAGTATATAAAAGTACAGGATCATCTCTTTAAGGGTAGCTCTTTAAGGGTAGCTCAGGGTTCCCCAAACTTGGTCCTGGGGATAATAATCAACTATTCAATAAGCTTTGATTATTTGAACCAGCTCTGTAGTGATAGGGCAAAAACCAGAAGATGGGAAATGCTGGTGTAGCTTAACTTCTTCCAGTGAGAAATTATTGGTAGCTCGGTAAACTATAGAGTAGCTGTTGGAGGCTATGTTGGACTATCTTTCTGCTTTTTAGATGAAGGGTACTGTACATCATGCTGCCACAGTGGAAAACAAATCCAGGATACTCACAGTGCATCAACATGAATTGGGAATCTCCCTGTGCAGTCTAAGCAGATGAGAATGGGAAATCCCTGGCTTTGATCATTGTCGCCCTCTGCATCCCACTGGAACACCAAAACACCAAAACTATTATTTGCTCTGTAATTAAATAAAACTATACAGTTCCATGTCATCATTTGATCAAGAGGATTCTACAAAAATAAGAAATGTTACAGGAGAAAATGCCACTCCCTGTACTGCTGGAATACTGCCAACATGCCAGTTCTTTCCTGTAAAAGAGATTTAGCAAAAATCTAATCAAATCAAATGTCATTTGTCACATGCGCCAAATGCAACAGGTGTAGACCTTACAGTGAAATGCTTACTTACAAGCCCTTAACCAACAATGCAGTTTTAAGAAACAATACCTACAAATATAAGAAATAAAAGTAACAAATAATTAAAGAGCAGCAGTAAAATAACAATAGCGAGGCTATGTACATGGGATACCGGCACAGAGTCAATGTGCGTTGGCACCGGTAAGTCGAGGTAATTGAGGTAATATGTACATGTAGGTAGAGTTATTAAAGTGACTATGCATAGATAATAAACAGATCAATAAACTTTGTCTTGATCACGTTGAGGGAGAGGTTGTTGTCCTGGCACCACACGGCCAGGTCTATGACCTCCTCCCTATAGGCGGTCTCGTCATTGTCGGTGATCAGGCCTACCACTGTTGTGCCATCGGCAAACTTAATGATGGTGTATTTACATGTAGAGTCGTGCCTGGCCATGCAGTCATGAGTGAACAGGGACTACAGGAGGGGACTGAGCACGCACCCCCTGAGGGGCCCCCGTGTTGAGGATCAGCGTGGCAGATGTTGTTACCTAACCTTACCAACTGGAGGCGGCCCTTCAGGAAGTCCAGGATCCAGTTGCAGAGGGAGGTGTTTAGTCCCAGGGTCCTTAGCTTAGTTATGAGCTTTGAGGGCACTATGGTGTTGAATGCTGAGCTGTAGTCAATGAATAGCATTCTCACATAGGTGTTCCTTTTGTCCAGGTGTGAAAGGGCAGTGAGGAGTGCAATAGAGATTGCATCATCTGTGGATCTGTTGGGGCGTTATGCAAATTGAAGTGGGTCTAGGGTTTCTGGGATAATGGTGTTGATGTGAGCCATGACCAGCCTTTCAAAGCACTTCATAAAAATACATCACAATTGGGGGTTCATCTCCTTTTATTACAAAATAACAAATTCTGGAATGTATGATACATTGACTGGAACACATGGAACAATTTTCATTTGATGCTATAGCTGACATCATTTCAATAAATAAATACATTTTATTTATAAAGCCCAGTAAGACAACTGCAGATGTAAAAAGGTAATTTACACAGTAACCTGGGATAAACCCCTGAGCAAGTTGCAGCAAGCAAAAACTCCCTACAAGGAAGAAATCTTAAGAGAAACCAGATTTGGAGTAGAGGTACATATGACCATCTAGTGGTGTGGTGTGCTACTCCCATTGTCTGTCCTATAGTGAGTGTGTCAACTGTATTGTGTGACTTTACAGTTTGTCAACTGCAGGGGGTCAACTGTATTGTGTTGAACTTTGTGTATAAAGTATTGTAGCGTAGTTCTGATTTTACAAAATGACTTTCCATGAAAATGGACTTTAGTGTAAAAGGCTGTCCTCCCTTTATGTTCTTTCTTTGTAAACAAGCAATGATAGTTGCTCTGGCATAAAGCCTGTTGAGTGACCATGGACTGAAGGTATTTCTATATTTCTGTTTTCTTATCCTTTTAGGTCTCCTGCTCAGACCTCTTCCTGGATAACAGGAGCACCAATCCCAGCAGCATTAGCAGCAGGGGATACGTCAACAATCTGCTCTTCTGCTCAGCAGGCATCACACAGCACACTGTGGAAGGGAGGAAAAGAAAGACCAGGGAGCTTTTCGAAAGCCCCATAAAGAAGGGCAGTGATTGGTAGATGGGTAACAATAACAAATCAGACATTGAATATATATTTAAGCATCGTCAAGTTAATAATTATGCTGTGGGTGATGTATTAAACAACCCAGACACATCAAAGATACAGTCATTCTTCTGAACTGAGCTGCAGGACAGGAAGGAAACTGCTTAGGGATGTCAGTGTCACGGCCGTCGGGTACAGAGGACCAAGGCGCAGCGTGGAAGGTGAACATATTTTATTAAATAATGATTGATAACACGAACAAAAACAACAAACGATAACGTGACGTCCAAAGGTGCAAAACACAAACCTATACAGGAACAAGATCCCACAAACACTGTGGGAAAACTGGCTGCTTAAGTATGGTTCCCAATCAGAGACAACAAGCAACAGCTGATACACGTTGCCTCTGATTGAGAACCACACTGGCCAACATAGAAATACTAAACTAGAACGAAAACTCACACCCTGGCTCAACATACTAGAGTCCCCAGAGCCAGGGCGTGACAGTACCCCCCCCCCCCCCCAAAGGCGCGGACTCCGACCGCGCCAACCAAACACCACAGGGGAGGGACCGGGTGGGCACTCCGCCTTGGCGGCGGATCCGGCTCCGGGCATGATCCCCACTCCCCTCTCTAACCCCCCAAAGTACCCCTGGTCCGGTCTGGCCCTGCTGACCGGAGCTGGACTGCACACTGGTGGAGCGGATTGCTCTAGCTCCGGCGTGAAGCAGCTGACCCGTGCCGAATCAGGCACTGGTGGAACAGGCACGGGCTGTGCCGGACTGACGACGCACACCACTGGCTTGGTGTGGGGAGCAGGAACGGGCCGAGCCGGGCTGACGAAACGCACCCCTGACTTGGTGCGGGGAGCAGGAGCGGGCCAGACCGGGCTGACGAAGCGCACCACTGACTTGGTGCGGGGAGCAGGAGCGGGCCGGACCGGGCTGACGATGCGCACCATAGGCTTGGTGCGGGGAGCAGGAACAGGCCGGGCCGGGCTGACGACGCGCACCACAGGCTCGATGCGAGGAACAGGAACAGGCCGGACCGTACTGGGGACACACACCACTGGCCCTACGCAGGGATCAGGAACGGGCCGGACCGGACTGGTAACACACCCCAGTACCTCTCGCCGTGCCTCTACACTTTCCCTCTCCTCTGTGACCAGTGGCCCCCTTAACCTGGCGGCCTCCTCTGCAAACCCGCTGGACCGCTCTATCGCGGCCTCCTGCTGCCCCGTCGTCCACGGCGTGAGCCCCCCCTAAAAATTTTCTGGGGGTCTCTCCGCCCCGTGGGCCAGGCCCAGTCGAGGTTGATGTCCTTTAGCGATACCCTCTGGCGCTGGCTCCTGGACACGCTGCTTGGTCCAGTGTTGGTGGGATCTTCTGTCACGGCCTTCGGGTACAGAGGACCAAGGCGCAGCGTGGAGCAGGAACGTATTTTATTAAATAATGATTGATAACACGAACAAAAACAACAAACGATAACGTGACGTCCAAAGGTGCAAAACACAAACCTATACAGGAACAAGATCCCACAAACACTGTGGGAAAACTGGCTGCTTAAGTATGGATCCCAATCAGAGACAACAAGCAACAGCTGATACACGTTGCCTCTGATTGAGAACCACACTGGCCAACATAGAAATACTAAACTAGAACGAAAACTCACACCCTGGCTCAACATACTAGAGTCCCCAGAGCCAGGGCGTGACAGTCAGTGAAAAGAAGAATAAAAATATACAGAATAAAAGTATTCCAAAACATGCATATGTATGCAACAAAGCACGAAAGTACTACCGCAAAAAGAAACACGGCAAAGGAATACACTTGGGGCAAATCCAACACAACACATCACTGAGTAACTGCCTCCTTATTTTTAAGCATAGTAGTGACTGCATCATGGTATGGGTATGCTTGTCATCGGCAAAGCCTGGGGAGTGTTTCAGGATGAAAGGAAACGTGATGGAGCTAAGCACAGGCAATATCCTAGAGGAAAACCTGCTTAGATCTGCTACACACCAGACACTGGGAGAGAAATTCACCTTTCAGCAGGACAATAACATACAACACAAAGCCAAATCTACACTGGAGTTGCTTACCAAGAAGACAGTGAATGTTCCTGAGTGGCCAAATTACAGTTTTGACTTAAATCTACTCTTATGAGACTTACCCAAGAAGAATCACAGCTGTAATCGCTGCCAAAAGTGTTTCTAACATGTATTGACTCAGGGGGGTGACTACTTATCTAATGAAGGTATACTATAGTTTTATTTTTCATTAATCTTTTAAAAATAAAATATAATTATTCTTCCACTTTGACATTGCAGAGTATTTTGTGTAGATCGTTGACAAAAAAAATTACAATTAAATCAATTTTAATCCCACTTTGTAACAATAGAATGTGAAGAAATCCATGCGGGGTGTAGACTTTCTATAGGCACTGTAAATCTCTTTACCTGGGCTTGTTTGGCCATTTATTATTTATTTTCATCAAAAATAGTGTTGAATATGCAGTAAACAAATAACAGACTTGAGTGCTGCACAAAAATGCACTTATCAATGTACTAATATGATCATTGATGAGGGATCCAATTTGTTTAAGAATTACAAAAAAAGGTATTTGTAAAAGTTTGACATAGGACCTACTACTAGTCCATACACACCATATGGTAACACTTAGTTTTCACTTACTGATAATAAACAGTACAGAGACCACATGCAGCCTGAAAGACAAAGACAGACACATACTCTTTGAATTCTGCTTCTAATAATTCATGGGCTGACTTTATCCTGTATTTCCTTTATCCTATATGATGCATTATAGAGCCTATTAAGCATGGGGATCCAATTATACATACACCCCTTAGTTTCTAAACTTTGCTAAACATTTGAGTGAATTAATGAAATATTAGCGTGTACCCCATGTGTCGAGAACAAGGAACAAAGAAAGTAAAGCAGATTGTGAAGAAAAGTCCCAACTCCCTTTCTTTCTTTCTTCTTCTTCTGTGGCTTTTATAAAGAGGTTGGCAACCAACTTTAAAGGTGCATTACCGCCACCAACTGGACTGGAGTGTGTACAGGGTCTAAATCCTACCAATTAATCTTGTCTCCCTAAGGAAATGAAACACACAATTAAATACCACATCACGTTAAGGTTGCCTTAACAGTACAATTAAACTTGCACTTCAACACCATTACTCCTTGAATGTAATAATAATCTATCCCTTTCCCTCTCATAGTGCTGGCACTGAAATAGAACGTGGTCTACTGTCTCCATCTCCTCCTGACAGTGATCATACTTCCCAGTTGGATGTTTTCCTACCAATTTCAATGTGCGGTTCAGCCTTGTATGTCCCAGTCTCAGCCTTGTTATTACACTTTCCTCCCTTCTCTCTTGACCTGAGGACCTCCCTGCCCCCACCTTTTCCTGGATCTTATACAGGTGTCTTCCCTTTCCCTCCCTGTTCCACATTTCTTGCCATTTGTTTTTAACAACTGTTCTTATTAACCCCTTGGCTTCTGCTTTTCTTATTGACATTTCCATGTCAACATTAGGATGTTTGAAAGCCTGCTTGAGAAGAACATCTACTTCCTCATTACCCTCTACTCCCATATGTGCTGGCACCCAGAGAAACCTCACAGGCACTGCAAAATCTCATAAAATACATATTGTCTGCTCTGTGACACACATGAATTTAAGCTCATCAGTGCTGCATAGGAGTCAGAACAGATGACTACCCTGTCTGGCCTCACCTCCTCCACCCACCTGTCTGGCCTCACCTCTTCCACCCACCTGTCTGGCCTCACCTCCTCCACCCACCTATCTGGCCTCACCTCCTCCACCCACCTGTCTGGCCTCACCTCTTCCACCCACCTTTCTGGCCTCACCTCTTCCACCCACCTGTCTGGCCTCACCTCTTCCACCCACCTGTCTGGCCTCACCTCCTCCACCCACTCTGCAGCCAAGAGTATGGCCAGCAACTCCATTGTGTATACAGATGATTGATCCATTGCTCTTTTTGTCACTGCAACCTTAAACTCAGGAACACTAAAAGCTGCACCTATCCTCCCTGTTTTAGGGTCCTTAGCTCAATCAGCAAAAAAAGTATATTCAAAAAGCATAGTACTGTGTTCTTAAATGTTCACTTACAATATTTACTGGATCTACTCTTTCCTCCCCAGCTCTTGCCCTTTCAAGCAACCCTAGGTCTATCATTGGCTGAGGTATCAACCAAGGTGGGATAGCAGGAAGCACCACAGAGGGGCTGAACTCTCCCCATGCCAAAACCTATCCACACGAAATTGTCTTCAGCGCTATACACAGCATTTTCAATACCATTCTATCCAGCCCTCACTCCATTCCTGACAGGCAATGAATCACATTCAATATTTTATTTCCTTTGACAACTACTTTGTTAATATACTCCACACATGATATTCGAGTGTCAAACCAGACCCCCAGCAACCTAAACAATCCCACCCTCTCTATACTCCGCCCATACAGTTTCAGGCATATTTCCTCCCCAACCTTACTTCTAGTTAAAAACACAGTCTGTGTTTTCTCTACTGAGAACTTCAAAACCCACCTGAGGGAGCACTGATCAACTTGTCTTATCGCTTTTTGAACTCTCCGGGCTGTATAGGGAATATTTCTCCCTCTCTTCCACAGCGCTGCGTCATCCGCAAACAATGACCTCCCAATATCTGGTCTCATCCTGGAGAATACATCGTCTATCATAATGGAGAACAACAAAGGACTAATGACACTTCCCTGGGGGGTACCATTATCTACCTCATAGCTTTCTGACATAGAGCTCCCCACCCTCACTTGTATTGATGGTCCAAAAAGAAACAACAATACTCATATTAAACTCTTAACATAAGAGAACTCTAACTGCATCCAGTTTAAAACCCTTCCTCCAACTCCCATGATATCCAGTTTGATAAGCAGACCTTCCTTCTACATCATATCATAGGCATTCTCTACATCAAAGAAAATGGCTACCACCACCTCTTTATTGGCCTGTGCCTTCCATATGTCTGACTCTAGCCACAGTTAACGTGTGGTTATCCTCATTCGTTCAAGATGATCCTATCAATATCTTATCGAGATTTGTTGTGTCTACACATTGTAATAAAATCTGTCTCTTATCTGCCCACTGCGTCCATATTGTGACCAGATTCCCTGGTCCCACTGTGTATGCAAATTAATTCAACCTGTCTTGGACCTCCCTTATAACACAAGCTGTATAAATCGATAGAAAACAGCACACTTTTATAGTCATTAGCTTTACACTTCCACCATTACACCATTATGTTTGTTATCCAACGATTTATATGTATGGTATACATTTAGCCAAATTGTAATTTCTCCTATCCAATATGTAGCAATTTTGGCAACTTTTTACTATCAACATTTTTAAATGACACCTTCTATAAAAAAATATTTCATCAAAAAACTTAAAACACAATTGGGAGTTCATCTCCTTTAATTACGAAAGTACCCTATACTACTTAACCAAGAGGGTGTGGACATTTTTCAAAGGCAGCAACACACCTATATTTGTGACACTGAAACACAGTGCTGTAAACTTAGACTTCTCAAACTAGTTTTCTGTCATGACGTATCAAGTCTCTGTTTCATGAGCCTCATCTTGTCCTGTTGTATCATCACGTGGGACCATCTGGTGTTGGTGTGTTTCAGGCTTGTGTCTGTAGTACAAAATGAGTGACATTGCTAATGCTGCCAAGAGAACTATCCCTAATAATACCAAAGCCGGTCTGCCCCCTGGTTGCAAGAGGCACCTCACAGCATTCTGTAGAAGAGAAGAGAGAAAGAGACAGGCTTTCAGCTTCACCTCCCAAATACCTCTTCCTCTAGTAGTACTGCCTGGTCACTGAACATTTCATTGAGGTCATTGTGAACAGTTCCTCTCATGGGAAGTTGCACTCTACAATGGTATTTTTAGTGATCCAATTTACATTTTAGTCATTTAGCAGACGCTTTTATCCAGAGCGACTTACAATTATTGAGTGCATACATATTTCATACTGGCCCCCTGTGGAAATGGTGTTATTCTTGCATGCAGTACATCTATACACAATGCTCATATGACTCATTTGCCCTCATGAAGTGAAATGTCAAATCCTTATTTAAGATGGGTGTGTTTGACTACAAATTGTGTCTAGAATTCATACATTGCAGACTTGTGTAAGAGTAACACACTATCTCGTCAGGGTTTAGCCCTTAGTGATTATGCAATGGTTTAATAAATCAGTGATCCATACTTGGTCACATTGCTCTACCCCTAAACCTGTTGGTAGGTCACAACTTTACCTGGGAGTGGGTGGAGGGTGAGCGAGCGGGTGAAGCTTTGATTGAGAACATCCAGTCTCATTTCAGTAATGATGGTGAGTGTACCGTTTGGCCTGACCTCCATGGAGCTGTGGACCTCATAGCGCCCCCTGCTGTCCAGGCCAATATGGCTGTGGCTCTGATTGGAGATGTCTCCTCCAATGGAGTCTGTCCACAGCACATTAGGCTGGGGGAAACCCTGGGAGGAGTTGAGGGTGATGATGAAGCTGTCACAGGATGACTGTACAGAGAGCTGGGGCTCCATGAAGGGGGCTAGGGGTAAACCACAATACTCATATTAAACTCTTAACATAAGAGAACTCTAACTGCAAAAGGTTTTAGACAAGTAGATGACTATGAGCTGATTTTGTGCAGATAGCTTAATACTTATTTGTCTCTTAATCCCCCATAGATAGAAGATTTCTGAAAAATCTGATCGGACAAAAATACATACTCTCTAACCTGCCACTAAAAGTAGTAGCTTTTCCTGGGTGCTTCCCTGTTCATCTGTCACATCACAGGTGTACTGGCCCTGGTCACCCGGTTGCACACCACTCAGTCTAAGTGAGGCATTTCCCACAGTGAGCTGGTCTTCAAACAGATGAGTGCGTCCCTTGTAAACAACACTCTGTCTTTCCAGCTGATCTCTCCCATAGTAATAGCTGTGGACCACCTCTGATTCTCCATGCTGCCAGTTGACGATCAGGTGGTTGAGGTTCAGGTTTTCAGACGGAGGGAAAGAGCAGCTAAGGGTGATGTCACTGCCCGGAGCTGCCACTCCCATAGTTGAAATAAGGAACTGAACCTCAATAATGACTAAGGAAGGAGACAGATAATACAGCCATTGATTAGGGAGAAACTTAAATGATCTTGTATTATATCTCCAAAGATACTGTGATACTTTTGTGATTCTTGGTGACGGTTGTTGTAAAACTAACATTCTAAATAATACTAAATGTTTGTATACAAATGTACACATGATAAGATGATGGAATATGATAACTAGCTACCTGAGAAAAGTAATGAAGTCGAAAGAAGCTGTGAGATGACAATTGTCTTTTCATCCCACATGCTTTTGGGTAGACCTGTAAAAAGAAATCTTACATGTGAAAAACAATGTGGATCACATCCATATACTGAAAATACTACATGCCTTGAGTTACAACATGCATGGCTATACTTGTTTTAGTAAGACATACCAAGATTCATGATAACTGATGAAGTAGGCCTATTTAAACTTTATCAGTTATATGTGGATGAAAAGTATCAAGAGGTTGGCTAACTAAAGCCTTTTTCACATTGGCAGTTTGAAGTGACTCAAATCCTATTTTTTTGCATATCCAATTAGAAACTGTAATTTTTCCTGCAGTCTGAACAGCCAAAAAGCACATGGAATCAGATATGTCAAGCCACATTTCAAACCACCATCGTAGATGGTTTGAAGCCAGATACAAATCTGATTCCTGGCCATGCGACTTCAAATACAGCATTGTGATAGCCTACCTACATCTTCTTTTTAATTTATTTGTATATGTTTTTAGCCCCTGTTTCTCCCATATCGTGATATCCAATTGCGATCTTGTCTCATCGCTGCAACTCCCCAACAGGCTCGGGAGAGGCGAAAGTCGATTCATACGTCCTCCGAAACATGACCCGGCAAACCACGCTTCTTAACACCCGCCCGCTTAACCCGGAAGCCAGCTGCACCAATGTGTCGGAGGAAACACCGTTCAACTGATGACCGAAGTCAGGCTGAAGGCGCCCGTCCCCGCGACAAGGAGTCGCTAGAGCGCATGAGGCAAGTAAAGGTTTTCTGATCCATGCCCCTAAAGGTATCTGTGACCAACAGATGCATATCTGCATTCCCAGTCATGTGAAATCCATAGATTAGGGCCTAATGAATTTAATTCAATTAACTGATGTCCTTATATGAACTGTAATTCAGAAAAATCATTGAAATTGTTGCATGTTGCATTTATATTTTTGTTCAGTATAATTTGAAATCCAATTTACTTTTACTATGTTACATCTAGTCTATGAGACAAGGCTGCATGGTGGCCCAACATCATATTAAGACACTTTATATTGGTGTTTCCTTTATTTCGGCAGTTACCTGTATCTGACCTTCTGGTTTTGTAACTTAGCTTTATCTTAGAAATATCATCACTTAGTGCAATCAGAGCCCATGTGAACTGAATTAAAATGGAATAGCATTGTAACGAACCCTGCAGTTTGAGTCGGTTCCTGTCTGTGTTACTAGTTTTTCTGCTCGGGATCTCCAGTTTCCCGAGGGTTCTGGAACGCTCCCTGCCTGGTTGCCGGGCAACGTTGCTAGGCGGGAGCTCTCTTGATTTCCGCACCTGCATCCCATCAGCAATCTGCACACCTGGTCCTGATCATCACCCTTCTTAGGCTCTGTCCTAACATCCATTCCCTGCCGGATCGTTAGCCATGAACAGTATGTTTGTCCGTGTATCAGCCTTGGAACTTCTAGCGTTAGTTTTGTTGTTTTGCACCTTTTTGACTTGCTGTATACTTACCTCCGTTTTGTTCTATCTGCAGTCACTCACCCGGAACCTTCACCCAACCTCTGCCTGATGGTCGGCGGCTGCCGAGCCATTACTGGACCTACCACTGCACCCTCAACAACCCATCCACGCCACCCGCTCTGTTCCCTGGATTATTCAGCCTCACTCGTGGATCTATTAAATAAACACTCACCTTTGTTTCAACTTACCTTGTCCTGGTCTGCTTCTGGGTTCTGGCTTAGTAAACCGTGACAGAACGATCCGGCCAGTAATGAACCCAGCGGACCTGGACTCTGTTCGCCATGCCATTACCCATCAGGAGAAGATGTTGGGCCATCATAGCACGGAGCTACAGGAGATCGCGTTGGCAGTTCGAACCTTTCTACCGGTCTGACGGAGGTCCAGAACCAGCGCAAGTTTCCGGTGGAGGATCCACTACCGGTTTCACCCATCTCGCCTGCCGCTTCTGGAGCTGTGTCCTTCCGTGAGCCCAAGGTTCCGACGCCGGATAAATATGAGGGGGAGCTGGGAAGATGCCGTTCTTTCCTTATGCAGTGTGGGTTAGTGTTCGATCTACAGCCCTACTCTTATGCCACAGACAAGGCTAGGATAGCCTTTGTGATTGAGTTGCTGCGTGGTCGAGCGCTGGAGTGGGCTTCAGCCGTTTGGGAACGACAGGACCCCTGCATGGCTTCATACCAGGGGTTCACGGCCGAGATGAGGAAGCTCTTCGACCATTCCGTCCGAGGGAGGGACGCAGCTAGGCGCCTGTTTTCGCTTCGCCAAGGAACTCGCAGCGTGGCCGACTTCGTGATCGAGTTCAAGACGTTGGCTGTGGAGAGTGGGTGGAATGAGGAGTCTCTGCAAGCGGCCTTTTACCAGGGTCTGTCGGAGCAGCTCAAGGATGAGTTGATCTCCTATCCGGAGCCTAGTGACCTGGACAGCTTGGTAGCCTTGTCTATTCGGGTGGATAATCGAGTCCGAGAGCGAAGGAGGGAGAAGCAATGGGTTCCGTCCAATCGATCAGCTTCTCAGGTTCCAGTCGGGTCGGGGATTGGACCAGAATACGTCGATCATCGTCCACCACACAGGATTAGTGGAGAGGTCCTGTCTCCCGATGCTGAACCCATGCAAGTAGGGCGGTACGGGTTAACTAAGGAGGAACGCCAACTCAGACGTAGGACTAACTGTTGCCTCTACTGTGGTGGTTCGGGACATTACCTCGCCACTTGTTCCCGGCGGTCGTCAAACTGCGCGGCTCGCTAAAGTTGGGAGGACTTTTAGCGAGCCAGTTTCGACCTCTCAATACCTCTGTCAGACCCCGTTTCCCGGCTACCCTTATGAACAGGAATCAGAGCTTAGCGATTAACGCTTTTATCGATTCAGGTGCCGATGGAAGCTTTCTTGATGCCGAGTTGGTGGAACAGCTGGGGCTTTCCAAGGAGCAATTGCCGGAAGCCATTGAAGCGACCACTCTGAACGGCAGTAGTCTGGCACGTATCACGATGAGGACTGAACCGGTTAAGATGCTGTTGTCGGGGAATCATTCGGAGATGATTTCATTCTTCATTCTGCCGTCTTCCCATGTTCCTCTGGTCCTTGGATACCCCTGGCTGAAGGAACACAATCCCACGTTCGATTGGGTGACGGGCAAGGTAACGAGTTGGAGCCTTGATTGTCATGCTAACTGTCTCAAGACTGCCTGTCCCCATTCGGTTCCCAGTCAGGTGATTGAGAATAAACCCCCAGATTTGTCCCTGGTTCCCGAGACATATCACGATTTGGGGGAAGTGTTCAGTAAGCAGAAGGCTCTGTCACTCCCTCCCCACCGACCATATGATTGTGCCATCAACCTGTTCCCTGGAGCCGTCTACCCCAAGGGAAGGTTATACAGTATCTCCCGACCTGAACGTGAGGCTTTGGAGACCTACATCAAGGAGTCCCTAGCTGCTGGTCTCGTTCGTCCCTCGTCATCACCCCTGGGGGCAGGATTCTTCTTTGTGGGTAAGAAGGATGGCTCTCTTCGACCGTGTATTGATTATCGGGGGTTGAATGACATCACGGTCAAGAACAAGTATCCCCTGCCCTTGATGAGCTCTGCCTTCGACTCCTTACAGGGTGCTACGGTGTTCACCAAGCTTGACCTACGCAATGCGTATCACATGGTCCGGATCAGAGAGGGGGACGAGTGGTTGACGGGTTTCAATACACCGATGGGTCACTTCGAGTATCAGGTGATGCCGTTTGGACTGACCAATGCTCCAGCGGTATTCCAGAGTATGGTGAACGACGTCCTGAGAGATATGATCGGTCTCTTTGTGTTTGTTTACCTGGATGACATTCTGATCTTCTCGAAGGAACCTTCCGACCACGTCCAGCATGTCCGGCAGGTTCTGCAGCGATTGTTGGAGAATCGCCTGTTCGTGAAGGCCGAGAAGTGCGAGTTTCACGCCCACACGACATCCTTCCTCGGGTACATCATCTCCAGGGGAGAGATTAGGATGGACCAGGAGAAGGTTAGAGCGGTTCTGGAATGGGCCCAGCCCGGTACGAGATTGCAGCTCCAGAGATTTTTGGGGTTTGCGAATTTCTACCGCAGATTCATCCGGGATTACAGCCGTGTGGCCGCTCCGTTAACTGCCTTGACTTCCAGTATCAGGACCTTCAAGTGGAATCCGGAGGCGGATCGAGCGTTTCTGGATTTGAAGAGGCGATTCACCAACGCACCGATTCTCTCGCAACCGGACACGGCCCGTCAGTTCGTCGTTGAAGTGGACGCGTCTGATGTGGGAGTAGGCGCCATCCTGTCGCAGCGATGCTCCACGGACAGTAAACTCCATCCCTGCGCCTACTACTCTCGTCGCCTTTCGCCTGCGGAGAGGAACTACGATGTGGGTAACCGGGAGCTTCTCGCGGTGAAACTTGCCTTGGAGGAGTGGCGCCACTGGTTGGAGGGTGCGGAGCAACCGTTTATTGTCTGGACTGACCACAAGAATCTTGCTTACGTGCAATCGGCTAGACGTCTCAACTCCCGTCAGGCCAGGTGGGCGTTGTTTTTCGGACGATTCAATTTTTTCCCTGACGTTCCGACCTGGATCTAAGAACGGCAAGGCGGACGCCTTGTCCCGGATGTTCTCCAAGACGGAAGAGAGTGGGTCCAAGACCGAGACGATTCTCCCCCGGAACTGCGTCGTGGGAGCAGTTATGTGGAAGATTGAGGAGGAGGTGATGGCGGCCCTTCGGACGCAGCCCGGTCCCGGTAACGGTCCACCCGGTCGGTTGTTTGTGCCTGAGTCGGTTCGTCCTGCTGTCCTCAAATGGTCCCACGCCAGCAAGATGGCTTGTCACCCTGGCGTGGCTCGGACGATGGCGTTTCTTCGCAGACGCTTTTTGGTGGCCTGCCATGGCCGAGGATACTCGGGGTTTTGTTGCTGCCTGTCCAGTGTGTGCGCAGAATAAGAGTACCAATCGGCCCAGCTCTGGACTACTTCACCCCCTTCCTATTCCCCGGCGACCATGGTCGCATCTGGCCCTGGACTTTGTCACTGGGTTGCCCTCTTCTGAGGGGAACACGGTCGTTCTGACTATCGTGGACAGATTCAGCAAGTTCGCCCACTTTGTGCCAATTGCCAAGCTTCCCTCTGCCTCGGAGACGTCCGAGATCCTGGTTAGGGAGGTTTTCAGGGTCCACGGTTTGCCCAGTGATATCGTTTCCGACCGTGGCCCTCAGTTTACCTCTGCTGTCTGGAAGTCCTTCTGTTTGGCCATTGGAGCTACAGTCAGTCTCACATCTGGTTTTCACCCCCAATCTAATGGTCAGGCGGAGAGAGCCAACCAGAAGATGGAATCCACGCTACGCTGCCTTGTCTCCTCCAACCCCACCTCCTGGGTCTCTCAGTTGCCTTGGGTTGAGTATGCCCACAATACTCTCCCTACATCTGCCACTGGGATGTCTCCCTTCCAGTGCCTGTATGGCTACCAACCTCCCTTGTTCCCTTCTCAGGAGAAGGAGCTCTCAGTGCCCTCTGTTCAGGCCCATATTCGTCGTTGCCACCGGACCTGGCATCGGGCCAGAAAGGCACTCCTTAGAGTTTCGGACCGGTATCAGCTCCAGGCGAATCGTCGCCGGATTCCCGCTCCCACCTATACCATCGGAGATAGGGTCTGGTTGGCCACACGGGATCTTCCTTTACGGACTGAGTCTAGGAAGTTGTCCCCGAAGTTCATTGGTCCGTTTGTGGTGGAGAAGGTGATCAATCCGGTTGCAGTTCGACTCAAACTACCGAGAACGCTCAGAGTCCATCCCACCTTTCATGTCTCCTGCCTCAAGCCTGTTCTCCTCAGTCCTCTGTTGCCTCCTCCGCCTCCTCCTCCTCCTCCTCGGATGATCGGAGGTGGTCCTGCCTACACGGTGCGACGCATCATGGATTCCAGACGGCGGGGCCGGGGTTTCCAGTATCTCGTGGACTGGGAGGGTTATGGCCCTGAAGAGAGGAGTTGGATTCCGCGGCGACAGGTCCTGGACGCTGACCTCATTCGTGACTTCTACCGCCTCCATCCTGGCGCTCCGGGGAGTCCGCCCGGTGGCGTTCGTCGGAGGGGGGGTACTGTAACGAACCCTGCAGTTTGAGTCGGTTCCTGTCTGTGTTACTAGTTTTTCTGCTCGGGATCTCCAGTTTCCCGAGGGTTCTGGAACGCTCCCTGCCTGGTTGCCGGGCAACGTTGCTAGGCGGGAGCTCTCTTGATTTCCGCACCTGCATCCCATCAGCAATCTGCACACCTGGTCCTGATCATCACCCTTCTTAGGCTCTGTCCTAACATCCATTCCCTGCCGGATCGTTAGCCATGAACAGTATGTTTGTCCGTGTATCAGCCTTGGAACTTCTAGCGTTAGTTTTGTTGTTTTGCACCTTTTTGACTTGCTGTATACTTACCTCCGTTTTGTTCTATCTGCAGTCACTCACCCGGAACCTTCACCCAACCTCTGCCTGATGGTCGGCGGCTGCCGAGCCATTACTGGACCTACCACTGCACCCTCAACAACCCATCCACGCCACCCGCTCTGTTCCCTGGATTATTCAGCCTCACTCGTGGATCTATTAAATAAACACTCACCTTTGTTTCAACTTACCTTGTCCTGGTCTGCTTCTGGGTTCTGGCTTAGTAAACCGTGACAAGCATGGCTTATTTAAAGAGATTAAACATATAATTTAAAGATGGATACATACTAGTGTGGGCATCATCCAGTTATAATGATGTCAGATGAGTTGACCTTTTACTCTGTAACCTGAACTGCAGCGCAATACCGGACACACCCTGCATGTTTACACTTGATAAGATGATGTAATATGATAGCTATAGCTACCTGAGTAATTCAGTGAAGCCAAAAAAAGCTTTGAGATGGCTTGTCTTCATTCCACATGCTTTTGAGTAGACCTGTAAAAAGAAACTTACATGTGAGGGGGGATCACATCCATATTTTAAATACTACATGCTTTGAGTTAAACATGCCTACTTGTCTCACGCAGACGTCAATTTCATGTTAACTGAATTTCATTGATACATTATTTGTTTACATTGTTGGTAAAATGTAAGTGTTACAAAGAGTTTGGCTAGCTAACAACAAGAAGAAGAATCCCCAATAAAGGTGAAAATGATCACGGTTTACATTTTAATGCGTTTCATTACGCGCATAGGCTACATCATCCAGTACATCTGTTACTGTACGCTACTTACGTTTCGTAGGCTCACTGGTGTAAGAAATGCTATTTTTATAAATAGCTTATTGCTATTACATTGCTATAACTAATTCCTTTTTTCAAGACAAGTTTTGTCAAGAACTCGAAGGCACATATATTGCAGAAAACATGTTCTGCATTGCACAAGAGGCACATGATGCTGAACACACACTCAGAGACAGAATGCTGACACCAACCTTGCATAGACATTGATAAAACAGGTAACGCCTGACCACAGGGTGTTAGGGTCATTGCTGATTATAGACAACAACATCTCGTGACTCTTGCCACAGATGCACTGACACACATAGACTTACTCAAGATAAGATAACTAAACACACACACCAAATCTCCTACTTTGCTGAACATTCGGAACAAAGGGCCTGAGCTACAGCGCGTAGATCTCCTAGACCCAATCACAGAGGACGACGCTCGAACAGCATGGACCAACCAGAAGACCAGATCTGCCAGACTCAACCTACTTTACTAAACTGTATAAAACATATGTGCACTGTGTTTTCGGGGCTCCGTCTGCAAGTTCCATATGAGCTGAAAGAACGAGTCCGTGCACGCTTGTACCAGATATCTTTACTCTGAATAAACTGCCGCTTTTTACCACCTAGTCTGAATCCATCCTTGACCGACTCTCCCTTCTCCATATCCCGTTATCAACAGAAACTTGGTAGCAGAGGATGGTTGTCTAGATACACGGTCCAGAGTGGTTGATGTGGATGTGAGGGGGCGAGTTGGTGGAAGGACGATTCACGGAAGACTGGTGTAATTATTCGGGGGGAGGACAACAATTCAACTCAGCTCGGGAAACTGATCCTAAAGTCGACTATAAACAAGGTAAGCAAAACCTGTTAAATCAAACTTTGCATATTGTCGTATAGTCTATCTAAATTCTGATCAGTATTACCGAGTGTGAGTATGAATTATTGATTAAATTTATACATGTATGACAACTGAAAATAGACAGTGAAGTAAACATATGTGGGAATAATTAATAAGTCGAGAGTCGGCTAAGAGAGTTGGTTCACTAGAGAAGGACCAAGAGAGTTAGACCGGGAGGGACTTTGTGATAACATGTATTAAGCCGTCTGGGAGAGTTGGTTCACTAGAGAAGGACCAAGAGAGTCAGACCGGGAAGTGTGTGATATTATGTGTACAGTTTAAGCCGGCTGGGAGAGTGGATTCACGAGAGAAGGATCCAGAGAGTCAGACCGGGGGGGGGAACTGTGTGAGTGGATGAGATTTGACCCATCATTAGGTGGGGGAGAATCACCGAAATTGACCAGAGGTACTGAATTCCTGAATTCCCGGGGATGCCAGCTATCTCTGTAATTTCACATTTAAAACGTTCCATTTAAATGGTTGTGTGAAAGGTGCAGTTAACGTGAAGACAAAAGTCTCTAAGGGATCCAGTTGTTTCTGTTGAACTGAGACTATGTTTTAGTACGCTCTGGTAACCTAAATTTTTTAAGGTATTGAATTCTAATTGGCAGTTTTGTTTTGCTGTGTTTATATTTTAACGTGTCTGTGTTATATCTTAAACGTGTGATGGAGGATGGGAAGTAATAGTGAGACTTATGAAACTGAATATCAAACTTTTGAACTGAGTGAATTCGACCTAGGGTTTCAGGAACCAGGGACTGGGGAGACTGATATTGAAGTTGTGCATGATTCTAGAACAAGCGTGAGATAACTAAAGCGTGGTGTGTGCTGTGTGTAGAAATTACTGCATTGGTATATGTGATTGGAATTCTTATTCTTATGATAATAATTGCATTACAAATTATATAAATTAGCCTCTTTATATGCGAGGGTGTCATACATGAGATAAGTCTGTATTTGATACCGATAATACATCCTTGGAAATAAAACACCAGGGACGGGATAAGTGTATAAAGATAGAGAAAGCAAAATGGCAGGGCCAAACCCAACCATACCCAAATTTAATGAATACTTAGAACAACGAATGACAGGGAGAGTAATGCCAGAGTCCACCAAGGGAGGGAGGTCATATGCCCGCCCTTGATGTACAACAGATAGAAATGACTGATTATGTGATGAAATTGACGGAATTTTCTGCAGCACTCTCTTCTCAGGTGTAGAAGGCCCAAGAGGGGGAGCTGACGGGAAACACGCCACCACTGAAGGTAAAAGTGGGAGACTGGGTGAGGGTGAAAGTCCACAAAAGAAAGTGGCTGGAACCCAGGTGGACTGGACCGTACGAAGTGAAGGAGGTTACTTCACACTCAGTCCAGGTCAGAGGTAAATCATGAGCACCCTGGCACCATCTAACACATTGCACTCCAGCCCCCACTCCTTCCAGACCATTGTCTGAAGTAAGAGCTGATTTGAGCAGCGAGAACCAATCCTGACAACAAAATGAAGAAACCCTTATGGGAACAACAATCTCACTCAGGGAGAAGGATAACTTTTTCCCCCTGGGAGAGATTGGGAGTGTCTGAATTTTGTATGTATGTTTTCTGATAGGAATTGGACTCCTGCTGGGCACTCCTTATGAGGTGTTGTTGTGTGAAGCTATTTTGAATTACTTGTTAAATTGACTTGTAATATAGAAGAGGTGGCTAAGGGATTTTTAACAGTACCAACCATGGGGGGGGAAATCCTCACAAGAGGTCCCAGAATTGACTGGGGACGAGAAATGCTTGATGTAATTAAAATGGAATCCAGGGATAGAAGAAATCTCCATTATATAACCAGGTGGAGGGAGAGGTATGGTTTTGAGGGACGTCTGGACGCAGATAAACTCGAATCCATGCTTAAAACAGATACATAAGGTGTGTAAAGGAGAAATAAGCAGTGAGAGAGAGAGAGTAGGAGGGGGCCAGTACCCACTGATAGCCTTACCTAATCTATTGGGGGGGAATCTCTCTGAGTCAGACAGGAGAGAGGAGAGAGAGAGAGAAGTCCATCCCCCAGCTTTGAGTGTGAGAAAGAGGAAGATAAGGCGTGACTAGTCCTTGAGGGAGAAATAGTAGACTCTAGTGGGGGGAAGACTAAGGAACCCTTTGATCCAAATTGTGAGGTGTTTGAATTGGCTACTATTGATTTAGCACTTCAACAGGAACAGAGAAACCTAATTTGGCATTGACAGTAATGGGTATGAAAATTGATTGGATGATGGGGTTTTATGTTGAATTAGAGACAGTGAGACTATTAGTCAATACCTAGGAGAGAAGAGAGGTTACGGTAGCAAAGACAGACAAGAAGGAAATAGTAATAGTGGAGACAGGAGTGAGTGGAAGTGTTACAATTGTGACAAAACGGGACATTTTGCTAGAGAATGTGAGGAACCGTGTAGTTACTGCAAGGAAAGGGCACCAGTTAAGAAACTGTAGGCAGAAGGGGAAGAGAGAAATCAGGAGTCATCATGACCTGGCTGTTTGGTTGTTGGTTTTAATTGGGGTTTTCAAAAAAAAAACAACACACCTAGTATGATGTTTATAAAGGGTTGTTGTTTCAATTTTGGAGGGTTTTCAGCAGGTCAAGGGTGATAGGTCTTAGAGGAGCACACAGTGAATTTTATGGAGTTTTTTAGCTTTTGGCTGAGTTTGGGGTATATATGATTTCTTATGAGAATGAATGTCATGAGGACTTAATGAACACTTGGGATAACTAACATTTATGAAATATTTAGAATAATGGTAATGTTTAGTATAATATGGGATTAAACAGTTCGTTAAATGACTTCAATTGCCTCTGAACTCTGTTTTAACATTCTGGTGTTAATTAATCATCCACACTAGTAAATTCTAAAGGCATGAGACGGGACTTTGAGATAGTTTATTTTACTAAGTTGAGGGTAATTTGTAATACTGTGCAAATTGTGAAGAAGATTATAGTTTGGTAATAGTATATTTGATTTGAACCATAAAATAACAGAAGAGAGAGTGGAGGAATGGCAATTGGATAATGAATTACCAATATTACAAAGTGATTGTTTAGGTAGGTGGTAATATTGACACATGGCCAAATCATGTGTCAAAAAGGGGGATGGATGGATTAAATATTAAATATATACGAAGGAGAGGACAAAATACTTTTAAAAAACAAAACAGAAAAACATGTATGATAGTTTATTAACCACACCTGTATGTCAGAGGTTTTGTGCCCCACAGGTGAATTAAAGGAGAAGGTGACCCACTCTATCTAACCAGGAGACTGAACCAGGCCTGGCGGGAAGGGCCCTACCAAGTACTGCCTTTGCCAGCAGAATAGCTGAGAGATCCATCTGGGTGCATGTCACACACTGTAAAAAGGCAAAACCAGCTACACCTGACGAACAAACACAGAGTTAGGAGAAAGATCCGATCACCACTAGGGTTCGGGGGTTGCCTCCTTAACGAAGATTCCCTTACCCTGTCTGATCATCCCTGTGTGAGTTCGATAGAAGGTAAAGCAATGGGTTGGCCTCTGGCATCTGACATGTTCTCAGGGCAAGGGTGGGGATTCACAGGTCTCCCGACGGTAGGTAGCTGTCTGATTGTGGGGGCCATATTCCTAACACACACGGACCCTCCTGTTTCAGCCAGAAGTGGTAGTTAACCTAACACAAGTTGAAAAGGCATAGGAGACAGCTAGACGTAGGGAAAGGGGAAATTCTAGAGTAAACCTCTCTGAGGGAGGTAGTGAGACCGGGGCTGTGGTAAAGATAGTGCAAAACTATAGACCTGAAGGAAGTAGTACAGGTGGAAACGGGGTATAGAAATCTTAACCTGTGGTTGGAATGGATTCAGTATACGGCAAAAAACTATGTCTAAAGAGGACTGTTTTGCCTGTAGGACAGCCAAACCAAGGTTAACAACTGCTCAGTTCCCCTTGACAGGCTTTGACTCTCTGTCAGGTTTATCCTCCATGCAAGCCACCCTGGGAATGAGGTGAAAGAGTCTTATGGTAACTTGCACTATCTGTTTCCCCCGATAACAAAGTCATCCCGACCTGGGTTGCCTCAGTTTGAAGTCACAGGGGATTCTAAATTGTTTTTCTAGGACTAGTAAGACAGGATACAGGGTAGGGCCTTTTAGCTCCTGCTCCCACACAGAGAATGTCACACCTAAAGAGACCATGACTAATCTCTCCTCTTTGTTGCAGCCAGAGGATTTTAGGAGCCAAAAAACCAGACCCGTGCTGACATCTGATGGATATGTGGTGATAACTGATTGTGAACTCACCTACATAAGCAAACAATCAAACGTGTCAGAGACTGGTGAGTTGTCACATAGAAAGTAGGACCTCCTCCCGGGATCCTTTGATGAAAGGATATATATTGATGGGATCCACAATCAGATCGCAGCTGGGTTTGAATCAAGTATTTTCTGGTGGTCAACAATTAATAAAAATTTAGATTGGATAAATTATATTTAATATAACCAGCAAAATATTTATAACCCACACTCGTGATGCAATAAAGGGATTAGCTGAGCAGACAGCGGCAACTAGCTTAATGGCATGGCAGAATAGAATAGCTTTAGATATGCTTTTGGCTGAGCAGGACGGGGTTTGTGTTCTGTTTGGATATATGTGCTGTATTTTCATCTCCAACAATATAGCACCGGACGGGCCCGTGACAAAAGCGCTTGAGTGACCATCACCACGCTGGCGAACGAACTGGTTAAGAACTCTGGTATTGATAGCTCCATAAACGGTTGGTTTGATAACATATTTGGTAAATGGAAAACTATTGTTGTAACAATTCTGGGTGAAGTTATGGCTTCTATGGGTATACTTGTTCTTTGTGGATGTTGCCTTGTATCCGCTTTTGGGAACTAATGATTTGGAACTGGACGATTTTGAAAGTGACTATCCTCCCTTATATAATATTAAAGGTGGATGGGCCTGTCATGATTACAAACCTGAACAACGACAATTGGAGGTTAGCAATTTCGAAGACCAACTCTGATTGTTGTGTTCACTCACTAGAGGGGGACTAACATTGTTTAATTAACTGCCCATATAATTAGTATGCTAGAGGGGGAATGGTTAAAAAAAATTACAAATTGCATTATGCGTTATCATGTGTTGTTTTTCTTTTCTACATTATTGTTTTTCTTTTAAGACTGATTCAACTATGCTTCATGTACCATAAATAATGGATCACGTCTGGGAGACGTGAAGAGGGGGACTCAAAACTTTCTCTCTGAGAAAGTTTCCCTTTTGTTTGTTTTTTACTTAGTTTATGTCACGCCTTTCCCTATATGACACGTCTTTAGAGACGTGTAGAGGGGGATTTGTAAGAAATGCTATTTTTATAAATAGCTTATTGCTATTACATTGCTATAACTAATTCCTTTTTTCAAGACAAGTTTTGTCAAGAACTCGAAGGCACATATATTGCAGAAAACATGTTCTGCATTGCACAAGAGGCACATGATGCTGAACACACACTCAGAGACAGAATGCTGACACCAACCTTGCATAGACATTGATAAAACAGGTAACGCCTGACCACAGGGTGTTAGGGTCATTGCTGATTATAGACAACAACATCTCGTGACTCTTGCCACAGATGCACTGACACACATAGACTTACTCAAGATAAGATAACTAAACACACACACCAAATCTCCTACTTTGCTGAACATTCGGAACAAAGGGCCTGAGCTACAGCGCGTAGATCTCCTAGACCCAATCACAGAGGACGACGCTCGAACAGCATGGACCAACCAGAAGACCAGATCTGCCAGACTCAACCTACTTTACTAAACTGTATAAAACATATGTGCACTGTGTTTTCGGGGCTCCGTCTGCAAGTTCCATATGAGCTGAAAGAACGAGTCCGTGCACGCTTGTACCAGATATCTTTACTCTGAATAAACTGCCGCTTGTCATACAATTTACCACCTAGTCTGAATCCATCCTTGACCGACTCTCCCTTCTCCATATCCCGTTATCAACACTGGTCGATAAAGACAATATTAACTAGGTGGATGATATAAAACACCAACGACACCGAGGACAGGGGATTTTCGAGTAAAACTTGTTTTGTGTTCGTATTCTTCACTGCGCAGCATGCTTGAGGATAGGAACAGAGATCTGTTTATGTTCCGAGGCTTGAGGGAATCCCCTCAACCAACTTGGTCTCAGAGCATATGGTATTATTCTGTACGTAAATCCGAGACACTCCGTTTAGTATGATATGGAAAGTGTCCTATGGTATGTATTCATTTGTGGCTGTCCATCAACCATTTTGTATGATATGTTCCGAATTACAATTCGTATTATATGTTACTGATTTGCAAACGTACAATATGTTACGAATGTCAAATCTTACAATATGTTATGCATTTTCAAAACATATGATACGTTACAAATTCTAGCTAGGTGGCTAACGTTAGCTAGGCTAGGGGTTAGGGTTAAGATTATAGTTAACTTTAGGAGTTAGCTAAAAGGGTTAAGGTTAGGGTTGGGGGAAGGGTTAGCTAACATGCTAAGTAGTTGTAAAGTAGCTAAAAAGTAGTAAGTTCTTGAAAAGTTGCTAATTAGTTCAAATGTTGTTGTCCGTGATGACATTCTAACTTGCAACCTTTGGGTTACTAGACGTTCGCATTATAGGCCCATCCATCCACCACGACATAACACCCTACTTTCATTTTTGCTTTAAGCAACCATCTGTCTTTTGTAGCCATACCAATCGTAACAGCCGTGAGCTGCCCAGTGACACGAGCCACCAGACGAGCTAAATCACTTCTATGCTCGGTTCGAGGCAAGCAACACTGAAGCATGCATGAGAGCATCAGCTGTTCCCGACGACTGTGTGATCCCGCTCTCCGTAACCGATGTGAGTATGACCTTTAAACAGGTCAACATTCACAAGGCCGCAGGGCCAGACGGATTTCCAGACCAACTGGCAAGTGTCTTCACTGACATTTTCAACATGTCCCTGACAGTCTGTAATACCAACATGTTTCAAGTAGACCACCATAGTCCCTGTGCCCAAGAACACTAAGGTAACCTGCCTAAATGACTACCGACCCGTAGCACTCACTTCTGTAGCCATGAAGTGCTTTGAAAGGCTGGTCATGGCTCACATCAACACCATTATCCCAGAAACCCTAGACCCACTCCAATTTGCATACCGCCCCAACAGATCCACAGATGATGCAATCTCTATTGCGCTCCACACTGCCCTTTCCCACCTGGACAAAAGGAACACCTATGTGAGAATGCTATTCATTGACTACAGCTCAGCGTTCAACACCATAGTGCCCTCAAAGCTCATCACTAAGCTAAGGACCCTAGGACTAAACACCTCCCTCTGCAACTGGATCCTGGACTTCCTGACGGGCCGCCCCCAGGTGGTAAGGGTAGGTGACAACACCTCTGCCACGCTGATCCTCAACACGGGGCCCTTCAGGAGTGCGTGCTCAGTCCCCTCCTGTACTCCCTGTTCACCCATGACTGCATGGCCAAGCATGACTCCAACACCATCATTAAGTTTGCCGAAGACACAACAGTGGTAGGCCTGATCACCAACAACGATGAGACAGCCTATAGAGAGGAGGTCAGAGACCTGGCCGTGTGATGCCAGGATAACAACCTCTCCCTCAACGTGATCAAGACAAAGGAGATGATTGTGGACTACAGGAAAAGGAGGAGAGAGCACGCCCCCATTCTCATTGAGAGGGTAGTACGTTCAGCCCAGTACATCACTGGGGCTAAGCTTCCTGCCATCCAGGACCTCTACACCAGGTGGTGTCATAGGAAGGCCCTAAACATTTCCAAAGACTCCATTCACTCTAGTCATAGACTGTTCTCTCTGCTACCGCATGGCAAATGGTACCGGAGCGCCAAGTCTATGTCCAAAAGGCTTCTTAAGAGCTTCTAACCCCAAACCATAAGACTCCTGAACAGCTAATGAAATGGCTACCTGGACTATTTGCATTGTCCCCCCACCCCATTTTTTATGTTGCTGCTACTTTCTGTTTATTATCTATGCATTGTCACTTTACCTCTACCTACATGTACATATTACCTCAATTACCTTGACTAACCTGTGCCCCCGCACATTGACTCTGTACCAGTACCCCCTATATATAGCCTCACTACTGTTATTTTAATGTTGCTCTTAAATTATTTTCTATTTTCTTCTATATTTGTTACGGTTCGGCACTGTTGTTCTTGTTCCCTCTTGTTTTCTGTTTCCCTTTTTCCCTGTGTGTGTGTTGTTGGTGTCTGTCTCCCCCTGCTGTGCAGCCCAGTCAGAGGATCTAGGTCAGGGGGCGTGGCCATTCTCTCACAAGATCAGTTACATCCAGCTGCGGCTCATTGTCACCAATCTACAAGCAGTTATCTACCCGGGCTGGACACCTCTCCAGCGCCAGTTCGTTCCTACACTACCTGTGGTAACTTGGCCCCGTACAGAAATCTCAGTTTAGTTGTACTCTCTCAGTATTAGAGTTGTTTCTGCCACGTTTGTAACCTGTCTCTCCTTCGATTAGATCTCGTCTGTTCCTGCTGCCTGCCTGCCTGCCATTCCCACGCCGCAACCTGCTCTGTTGTCTGATATCCTCGTCATCCAGCCCTCAGGACTACTGGCTCTCCACCCTACTCAGCTCCTACCCCGGCCTGAAGCTACTCCACCCTGTACTGCTTCTCTCTACCATAACACGCTGAATAAACTACATCATAATTCACCCTCTTTGTCCGCGTGTCCGTCTCTGCACCTGAGTCCCCCACCCAAGCTTAACAGAACGAACTGGCCACACATGGACTCAGCAGAGACGCCACATGAAACAACGGGTGATGGCGTACAACGCGCCCTCCATTCACAGGGAATGTTATTGGGACAACACGACCAACTCATTGGGACTCTATTGGATAACAACCAGCAGTTGTTGGATCAAGTATCTCATCTCTCCTCTCAGGTAGCTAACCTGGTAACACTCACTACCCTTCCTCCCTCTGTTTCTCCTCCGCCTGTTCCTCCTACAGTGGCTCCAGGTTCGGCTTCCGCTCCTGCCCTTCGGGAACCCCCTACAACCTCACCCGAACCTTTCACCGGGGACCTGAACAAATGCCGTGGTTTCCTGCTACAGTGCCGCTTGGTGTTCCAACAGAAGCCCCTGTCTTTCTCCACGGAATCCTCAAAGGTACATTACGCACTGGGGTTAATGAGGGGCAAAGCTTTGATTTGGGCAGAAGCGGCTTGTTCTACTCAGCAGATTGCCAGCCTGTCGTTTGACGATTTTTCCTCTCAATTGAAAGTTGTGTTTGATCACCCGGACCATGCCGGGACCGCCACAAAGAGACTATTGAAGCTACGACAGGGCACGGGTAGCGTGGCGGAATACGCCATTGACTTTTGGACCTTGGCAGCCGATTCCAAGTGGAATGACGAAGCTCTTCAGGGAGCGTTTGTTAACGGTCTAAATGATCCGATTAAGAATGAACTAGCTGTTCGTGATGAGCCTGCTAACCTTCATGATCTCGTTTCCCTTGCTACACGAATAGACAACAGGCTACGGGAGAGGAGACAGGAGAGGGGCGGTCGGGTCCACACCACAGGCGGGGCCCCCTCGCTTTCGGCAGCCCGAGCTACACCACCACTCGGACACCGCCCACACACCTCAGCGGATCCCTCCACGGAACTAGACGAGCCCATGCAGCTGGGCCGTGCTCGTCTGTCCCCTGCCGAAAAGGAACGGCGCATGCGGGCTGGTGAGTGCGTGTACTGTGGGGACCGCACTCATTTTCTGGTTAACTGTCCGGTTCGCCCCAAAAGACAAAGCTTGCAGGTAAACGTGGGCGTACTTGCAAGTGTTACACCTGACTCCATGCCCACAGCACCCCGTCTAGTTATCCCAGCTACAGTCCAGTTCAGGAATCTGTCTCTCCCTTTAGCTGCTCTCATTGACTCTGGTGCTGAGGATAGTTTCCTGGACATTGACCTTGTTACTCAGGCTGAGATCCCTGTTAAGCCCCTGCCTAAGCCTATTACAGTAACCGCTATTGACGGTCATCAGTTTGCCAACATCACCCACCAAACTGTCCCCGTTTCTCTCATACTGTCAGGCAATCACAAAGAAACCATCCAGTTTAAAGTAGTCTCCTCCTCTGCCTCCCCTCTTATCCTCGGTTTCCCTTGGCTTAGCCTTCACAACCCCCCATATTGACTGGCAAAACCACAAGATACACAGTTGGAGCACTCACTGCCATTATGCTTGCCTTGGGTCGGCTATTCCGCCCTCTGTAGGTTCCCCTGCATCCCCTGTCAAACCCCCAGACCTCTCTTCAGTCCCTGACGAGTACCTGGACCTGGCCGAGGTATTCAGCAAGTCCAAAGCACTTTCACTACCACCTCATAGGCCATACGATTGCGCCATTGAGTTACTGCCTGGAGCCCCTTTGCCATCCAGTCGGCTTTTCAATCTGTCCCGTACTGAGAGAGAAGCTATGGAAACCTACATAGGCGACTCTCTAGCCGCTGGCCTCATTCGTCCCTCATCTTCCGCTGTTGGGGCGGGGTTCTTTTTGTTGAGAAGAAGGACAAAACATTACGCCCCTGCATTGACTACAGAGGACTTAATAACATCACAGTCAGAAATACGTACCCCCTGCCTCTCATCAACTCAGCTTTTGAACCCCTTCATGGAGCTACCGTGTTTACCAAACTCGACCTGCGTAACGCTTACCACCTCGTTAGGATCAAGCAGGGAGACGAATGGAAAACTGCGTTCAATACCCCTCTCGGACATTTTGAATACCTAGTCATGCCATTCGGTCTCACTAACGCCCCAGCAGTGTTTCAGGCCATGGTTAACGATGTGTTGAGGGATTTTCTACACCGTTTTGTGTTTGTCTATTTGGATGACATTCTTATATTCTCTAAGTCACAGGATGAACACGTCTCCCACGTCCGTCTGGTTCTCCAACGCCTCATGGAAAATAAACTATATGTGAAGGCAGAAAAGTGTGAGTTCCACCGGCAGTCCGTCCCCTTTTTTGGGTTTTATTATCGAGCGGGGACAAGTGTCACCAGACCCTGACAAGATCAGAGCAGTTGCGGAGTGGCCCACACCCACGTCCCGGAAGCAGCTACAACGCTTCCTGGGCTTCGCCAACTTCTACCGACGCTTCATCAGGGGTTTCAGCCAAGTGGTTGCCCCCCTGACCAAGCTCACCTCCCCTAAGGTGCCATTCCTGTGGACACCGGAGGCCGAGTCAGCCGTGAGTACACTGAAGGAACTATTCACCACCTCACCAGTTCTTATTCATCCAGATGCTAGTTTGCAGTTTATTGTGGAAGTGGACGCCTCTGATTCAGGGGGTGGGGGCTGTCCTGTCACAACGTTCCTCCACGGACCAGAAGATCCATCCTGTGGCCTTTTTCTCGAGGAGGTTGACCCCTGCGGAGAAGAACTACGACGTGGGTAACCGGGAGTTGCTTGCTGTTAAGTTGGCATTGGAGGAGTGGAGGCACTGGCTGGACGGAGCAGAGCAACCCTTCATAGTCTGGACAGACCACAAGAACCTGGCTTACATCCAGTCATCCAAGAGGCTAAACTCCCGTCAGGCCAGATGGGCCCTGTTTTTCAGCAGGTTCAAGTTTACTTTAACATACCGTCCTGGCACACGCAATGTCAAGCCTGATGCTCTCTCTCGCCAGTTTACAGACAATGAAGACTCCAGCAATCCTGAACCTATTCTGCCCACTTCCTGTTTGGTGGCGGCTGTTCACTGGGAAATCGAGTCCCTCGTCCGATCGGCTCAAGAGTCGGAACCTGGACCGGCCGATGGTCCCTCCGACCTTCTCTATGTTCCCGCAGCCGTGCGGCCGCAAGTGCTCAACTGGATCCACACCTCGAGCTTCTCCTGCCACCCTGGTATGAACCGTACACTGTCGCTACTGAAGAGGCACTTTTGGTGGCCATCTGTTGAGGCTGACGTCCGGGAGTACGTGGCGGCCTGTTCCATCTGTGCCCAAAATAAGGCCTCCCACCGGGCTCCTTCGGGCCTGCTGCGGCCTCTCCCAGTCCCGAGTCGTCCTTGGTCTCACGTGGCCTTGGACTTCGTCACTGGACTTCCTATGTCGGAAGGTAATGACACCATACTCACCATCGTGGACAGGTTCTCTAAATCTGCCCATTTTGTGGCATTACCAAAATTACCGTCTGCCAGTGAGACGGCCGACCTCTTGGTCCTACATGTATTCCGTCCCCATGGAATACCTGTGGACATAGTGTCCGATAGAGGTCCACAGTTCATTTCTCGGGTATGGAAGGAGTTTTGTTCTGCTCTGGGTGCCTCTGTCAGTCTCTCATCAGGTTTCCATCCCCAGTCCAATGGCCAGACTGAGAGGACCAATCAGGACCTGGAGGCTGCTCTACGCTGTGTGACATCCCAGAACCCGTCCACCTGGGCCAAACACCTCCCGTGGGTCGAATATGCCCACAATTCCCTCACCTCATCTGCCACTGGTCTCTCACCATTTGAGGCGGCTTTGGGATACCAACCGCCATTGTTCCCGTCTCAGGAAAAGGAGTTAGCCGTCCCATCAGTTCAGGATAACCTTCGTCGCTGCCGCAAGGTGTGGGTGGACACCCGTGAGGCCCTTCTACGGACAGCAGAGCGCAACAAGAGAGTGGCGGACAGACACCGGATAGTCGCTCCCCAGTTCCAGCCTGGTCAGCGAGTCTGGCTCTCCTCCAGCAACATCCCTCTACGCACGGACTCCCGTAAGCTGTCGCCCCGGTATTTGGGTCCTTTCGTGATCGACTCCATCATCAACCCTTCGGCTGTTCGGTTGAAGCTTCCCCAGGCCATGAGAGTCCATCCTACATTTCACGTGTCCCAGCTTAAACTGGTCTCCTCCAGCCCTTTGTGTCCGCCGGTGGATCCCCCTCCGCCACCGCGTATTATTGACGACCATCCAGCCTACACGGTGCGGAGACTGCTGGACGTCCGGAGGCGTGGTAGAGGTTTTCAGTACCTGGTGGACTGGGAGGGATATGGTCCCGAGGAGAGGTCCTGGATTCCCCGGCGGTTTATACTGGACCCGCAGCTGGTGGCTGACTTCCATAGGGACCACCCTGACAAGCCGGGGGGGTCGCCGGGTGGCGCCCGTTGAGGGGGGGGTACTGTTACGGTTCGGCACTGTTGTTCTTGTTCCCTCTTGTTTTCTGTTTCCCTTTTTCCCTGTGTGTGTGTTGTTGGTGTCTGTCTCCCCCTGCTGTGCAGCCCAGTCAGAGGATCTAGGTCAGGGGGCGTGGCCATTCTCTCACAAGATCAGTTACATCCAGCTGCGGCTCATTGTCACCAATCTACAAGCAGTTATCTACCCGGGCTGGACACCTCTCCAGCGCCAGTTCGTTCCTACACTACCTGTGGTAACTTGGCCCCGTACAGAAATCTCAGTTTAGTTGTACTCTCTCAGTATTAGAGTTGTTTCTGCCACGTTTGTAACCTGTCTCTCCTTCGATTAGATCTCGTCTGTTCCTGCTGCCTGCCTGCCTGCCATTCCCACGCCGCAACCTGCTCTGTTGTCTGATATCCTCGTCATCCAGCCCTCAGGACTACTGGCTCTCCACCCTACTCAGCTCCTACCCCGGCCTGAAGCTACTCCACCCTGTACTGCTTCTCTCTACCATAACACGCTGAATAAACTACATCATAATTCACCCTCTTTGTCCGCGTGTCCGTCTCTGCACCTGAGTCCCCCACCCAAGCTTAACAATATTTTGTTTTTTACTTATCTATTTTTTACTTCAGTTTATTTAAGTAAATACTTTCTTAACACTTATTTTCTTAAAACTGCATTGTTGGTTAAGGGCTTGTAAGTAAGCATTTCACTGTAAAGTCTACACCTGTTGTATTCGGCGCATGTGACAAATAAAACATTATTTTATTTTATTTGAACAGATCAACTATTTTGATGGTCCTGGATATACATTTACTATGTTACGTCTAGTCTATGAGACCAGGCTGCCTCGACAGTTATGAAGCAGCTACCACAAGACCAGGTCACTAGAGGCTGTTCAAGCTAGGCCAGCTGTTCCCAAACTAGGGGTCGCCTGATATGAAAATGGGGTCACGGGAGAATTTCAAAACCCTGGAGAAAAAAAACAAAATATATGTTATATCATCTTTGTCTCTCAAAATCATTGTAATGTGGTTACCCTTAAAAATATAAATGAAAATGATTATAATCTAAAAGTTAAAAGTCTACCAGAGTTTGTGGGAAAAAGGCCGCACTTGAATCAATCCCATGGTGAATGGTTAAGCCTGCTACGCTATGAAACCGGCTGCAATTGATACACTACATTACCAAAAGTATGTGGACACCTGCTCGTCGAACATCTCATTCCAAAATCATAGGCATTAATTTGGAGTTGGTCCCCCCTTTGCTTCTATAACAGCCTCTGTCTAGCTTTCCACATGATGTTGAAACATTGCTGCGTGGACTTGCTTCCATTCAGCCACAAGAGCATTAGTGAGGTCAGGCACTGATGTTGGGCGATTAGGCCTGGCTCGTAGTCGGCGTTCCAATTCATCCCAAAGGTGTTCGATTGGGGTTGAGGTCAGGGCTCTGAGCAGGCCAGTCAAGTTCTTCCACACTAATCTCGACAAACCATTTCTGTATGGACCTCGCGTTGTGCATAGGGGCATTGTCATGCTGAAACATGAAACTGTTGCCACAAAGTTGGAAGCGCAGAATGGTCTAGAATTTCATTGTATGCTGTAGCTTTAAGATTTCCCTTCACTGGAACTAAGGGGCCTAGCCCGAACCATTAAAAACAGCCCCAGACCATTATTCCTCCTCCACCAAACGTTACAGTTGGCACTATGCATTGGGGCAGGTGGCGTTCTCCTGGCATTCGCCAAACCCAGATTTGTCCATTGGAGCTTTACACCACTCCAGCCGACACTTGGCATTGCGCATGGTGATCTTAGGCTTGTGTGCGGCTGCTCGGCCATGGAAACCCATTTCCTGAAGCTCCAGACAAACAGTTATTGTGCTGACGTTGCTTCCGGAGGCAGTTTGGAACTCTGTAGTGAGTGTTGCAACTGAGGACAGACGATTTTTACGCGCTTCAGCACTTGGCGGTCCCGTTCTGTGAGCTTGTGCGGCCTACCACTTCGCGGCTGAGCTATTGTTGCTCCTAGACATTTCCACTTCACAATAACAGCACTTACAGTTGACCAGGGCAGACATTTGATGAACTGACTTGTTGGAAAGGAGGCATCCTATGACAGTGCCATGTTGAAAGTCACTGAGCTCTACTGCCAATGTTTGTCTATGGAGATTGCATGGCTGTGTGTTCGATTTTACACACCTGTCAGCAAGGCCTGTGGCTGAAATAGCCGTATCCACTAATTTGAAAGGGTGTCCACATACTTTTGTATTTCCCCGGCATGCTTGCATTCAGTTCGTTCAGTTTCCCAAATACACTATACAGTGGCTTGCAAAAGTATTCATCCCCCTTGGCGTTTTTCCTATTTTGTTGTATTACAACCTATAATTTAAATTGATTTTTATTTGGATTTCATGTAATGGACATACACAAAATAGTCCAAATTGGTGAAGTGAAATTATAAAAATAACTTGTTTCAAAAAAAAATATATAAAAAAATAATGGAAAAGTGGTGCGTGCATATGTATTCACCCCCTTTGCCATGAAGCCCCTAAATAAGATCTGGTGCAACCAATTACCTTCAGAAGTCAAATAATTACTTAAATAAAGTCCACTTGTGTGCAATCTAAGTGTCACATGATCTGTCACATGATCTCAGTATATACACCTGTTCTGAAAGTCCCCAGAGTCTGCAACACAACTAAGCAAGGGGCACCACCAAGCAAGCGGCACCATGAAGACCAAGGAGCTCTCCAAACAGGTCAGGGACAAAGTTGTGGAGAAGTACAGATCAGGGTTGGGTTATAAAAAAATATCAGAAACTTTGAACATCCCACGGAGCACCATTGAATCCATTATAAAAAAATGGAAAGAATATGGCACCACAACAAACCTGCCAAGAGAGGGCCGCCCATCAAAACTCACAGACCAGGCAAGGAAGGCATTAATCAGAGAGGCAACAAAGAGACCAAAGATAACCCTTAAGGAGCTGCAAAGCTCCACAGCGGAGATTGGAGTATCTGTCCATAGGACCACTTTAAGCCATACACTCCACAGAGCTGGGCTTTACGGAAGAGTGGCCAGAAAAAAGCCATTGCTTAAAGAAAAAAACTAAGCAAACACATTTGGTGTTCGCCAAAAGGCATGTGGGAGACTCCCCAAACATATGGAAGAAGGTACTCTGGTCAGATGAGACTAAAATTGAGCTTTTTTGCCATCAAGGAAAACGTTATGTCTGGTGCAAACCCAACACCTCTCATCACCCCGAGAACACCATCAATGTTTTTCATCGGCAGGGACTGGGAAACTGGTCAGAATTGAAGGAATTATGGATTGCACTAAATACAGGGAAATTCTTGAGGGAAACCTGTTTCAGTCTTCCAGAGATTTGAGACTGGGACGGCAGTTCATCTTCCAGCAGGACAATGACCCTAAGCATACTGCTAAAGCAACACTTGAGTGGTTTAAATGTCTTGGAATGGCCTAGTCAAAGCCCAGACCTCAATCCAATTGAGAAGCTGTGGTATGATTTAAAGATTGCTGTACACCAGCGGAACCCATCCAACTTGAAGCAGCTGGAGCAGTTTTGCCTTGAAGAATGGGCAGAAATCCCTGTGGCTAGATGTGCCAAGCTTATAGAGACATACCCCAAGAGACTTGCAGCTGTAATTGCTGCAAAATGTGGCTCTACAAAGTGGGTGAATAGTTATGCACGCTCAAGTTTTCTGTTTTTTTGTCTTATTTGATTTGATTCACAAAAAAAAAATATTTTGCATCTTCAAAGTGTTAGGCATGTTGTGTAAATCAAATGATACAACCCCCCAAAAAATCTATTTTCATTCCAGGTTGTAAGGCAACAAAATAGGAAAAATGCCAAGGGGGTTGAATACTTTTGCAAGCCACTGTATAGTGTATTTGGGAAACTGAACGAACTGAATGCAAGCATGCCGGGGAAATACAAAGAAAATCTACAGAAGAGTGACCGATTCAGCGAAATCCGTTTGACTGTGATCCTGGCTCAATTGACATGCGGTAAGCGAAATCAAAAAGCTGATCGAGCTGTCATGTGACCGAATGCTGCAGACAACTCTTTCACGGGTCACTATGGAGGAGTTTTGGTTCCTGACTCAAAGGGAAAACTAAGCCGTCTCGCTCCGAGCATTAAAACTCATGGTACGCTGATTCAGTGCTCGTGTCTGCATTAAAAACAATTATAAATCTAGGTTGGATGTGACAGGAGAGATGAGGTGTGCACTGTCGACCACGCTCCCTAACTTTAAGAATCTCCCACGCGACATGTATCAAGCAGACTCATCTCATTAGTGGTGGTGAGACAAGATAAATTATGTCGGACTAATTTGCAATTGACTGTCATAGCCCCACCTTAAAAGTATATAATGGTGAGTTGAGAATACAATCAGAAATATAGTCAGAATGTTTTGCAATTGACTGCCATAGCCCCAATTTAAAAAATAAACATAGCCTGTTAATGACAAAAACATTTTTTTATGTGGGTGATCATCGAGCTTGGTCAGACAATTGTCAGACAAGGTTGTGTGTGTGGTGTGCATCTCCCATTCCTCATATAATGTTGGGTTAGTCTGAGTCCTGTAAGGAAAGTGTCAACTGTATTGTGTTGAACTTTGTGTATAAAGTATTGTAGCGTAGTTCTGATTTTACAAAACACCTTTCCTTGAAAATGGACTTTAGGGTAAAAGTATGTCCTACCTTTATGTTTTATCTATGTAAACAAGCAATGATAATTGCACAGGCATAAAACCTGTTGAGTGACCATGGACTGAAGGTCAATCTATTCTTCTGTTTTCTTACGCTTTTTGGTCTCCTGCTTCCTGGATAAGAGGAGAATCAATCACAGCAGCATTAGCAGCAGGGGATACATCAACAATCTGCTCTTCTGCTCAGCAGGCATCACACAGCACACTGTGGAAGGGAGGAGAAGAAAGGAGCACTCAACCTCAGTCACTGAAATAAGCAACATTTCCCTCTATATCTGACTAGTACTTTATCATGAACTGTAGTAGAATATTGTGAACAACACTCACAGCTTGCTCTGGAGAAGGACATGGTCAAAGGGGGGTGGATGTGGTGGTGGAGCCAGCTGCAGTCAGCTTAGATTCGCACAATAACATCACCTTTTCTGAGACCTGCAGCTCCCCCGAATCATTTAGTGCAAGTATGGTATCACATCTCGATGGACTGAGTTAGGTATACTGCACCAGAATAATAAAACACATGAATAATCAAAAATGCACAATGCACATATGCTGGGTAGCAATTTGATTAGATGTTCAGGGGTCTTATGGCTTGGGGGTAGAAGCTGTTTAGAAGCCTCTTGGACCTAGACTTGGCACTCCGGTACCGCTTGCCGTGCGGTAGCAGAGAGAACCGTCTATGACTAGGGTGGCTGGAGTCTTTGACCATTTTGAGGGCCTTCCTCTGACACCGCCTTGTATAGAGGTCCTGGATGGCAGGAAGCTTGGCCCCAGTGATGTACTGGGCCGTACGCACTACCCTCTGTAGTGCCTTGCGGTCGGAGGCCGAGCAGTTGCCATACCAGGCTGTGATGCAACCAGTCAGGATGCTCTCGATGGTGCAGCTGTAGAACCTTTTGATGATCTGAGGACCCATGCCAAATCTTTTCAGTCTCCTTAGGGGGAATAGGTTTTGTCGTGCCCTCTTCACAACTGTCTTGGTGTGCTTGGACCATTATAGTTTGTTGGTGATGTGGACACCAAGGAACTTGAAGCTCTCAACCTGCTCCACTACAGCCCCGTCGATGAGAATGGGGGCATGCTCGGTCCTCTTCTTTTTCCTGTAGTCCAAAATTATCTCCTTTGTCTTGATCACATTGAGGGAGAGGTTGTTGTCCTGGCACCACACGGCCAGGTCTCTGACCTCCTCCCTATAGGCTGTCTCATCGTTGTCGGTGATCAGGCCTACCACTGTTGTGTCATCGGCAAACTTAATGATGGTGTTGGAGTCGTGCCTGGCCATGCAGTCATGAGTGAACAGGAAGTACAGGAAGGGACTGAGCATGCACCCCTGAGGGGCCCCGTGTTGAGGATCAGTGTGGCGGATGTGTTGTTACCTACCCTTACCACCTGGGGGCGGCCCGTCAGGAAGTCCAGGATCCAGTTCCAGAGGGAGGTGTTTAGTCCCAGGGTCCTTAGCTTAGTGATGAGCTTTGAGGGCACTATGGTGTTGAACGCTGAGCTGTAGTCAATGAATAGCATTCTCACATAGGTGTTCCTTTTGTCCAGGCGTGAAAGGGCAGTGTGGAGCGCAATAGAGATTGCATCATCTGTGGATCTGTTGGGGCGGTATACAAATTGGAGTGGGTCTAGAGTTTCTGGGATAATGGTGTTGATGTGAGACATGACCAGCCTTTCAAAGCACTTCATGGCTACAGATGTGAGTGCTACGGGTCGGTAGTCATTTAGTCAGGTTACCTTAGTGTTCTTGGGTACAGGGACTATGGTGGTCTGCTTGAAACATGTTGGTATTACAGACTCAGTCAGGGACAGGCTGAAAATGTCAGTGAAGACACTTGCCAGTTGGCCAGCGCATGTTCGGAGTACACGTCCTGGTAATCCATCTGGCCCTACGGCCTTGTGAATTTTGACCTGTTTAATGGTCTTACTCACAGCAGCTACGGAGAGCGTGATCACACAGTCGTTCGGAACAGCTGATGCTCTCATGCATGTTTCAGTGTTACTTGCCTCAAAGCGAGCATAGAATTAATTTAGCTCGTCTGGTAGGCTCGTGTCACTGGGCAGCTCGCGGCTGTGCTTCCCTTTGTAGTCTGTAATAGTTTGCAAGCCCTGCCACATCCAACGAGCGTCGGAGCCGGTGTAGTACGATACGATCTTAGTCCTGTATTGTTGCTTTGCCTGTTTGATGGTTCGTCGTAGGGCATAGCAGGATTTCTTATAAGCTTCCGGGTTAGAGTCCTGCTCCTTGAAAGCGGCAGCTCTACCCTTTAGCTCAGTGCAGATGTTGCATGTAATCCATGGCTTCTGGTTGGGGTATGTACGTACAGTCACTGTGGGGACGACGTCATCGATGCACTTATTGATGAAGCCTGTGACTGATGTGGTGTACTCCTCAATGCCATCGGAAGAATCCCGGAACATATTCCAGTCAGTGCTAGCAAAACAGTTCAATAGCTTAGCTTCATATGACCACTTTTTATTGACCGAGTCACTGGTGCTTCCTGCTTCCTGCTTTAGTTTTTGCTTTTAAGCAGGAATCATGAGGATAGAATTATGGTCAGATTTTCCAAATGGAGGGCGAGGGAATGCTTTGTACGCGTCTCTGTGTGTGGAGTAAAGGTGGTCTAGAGTTTTTTCCCCCTCTGGTTGCACATTTAACATGCTGGTAGAAATGAGGTAAAACTGATTAAAGTTTCCCTGCATTAAAGTCCCTGGCCACTAGGAGCGCCGCCTCTGGATGAGCGTTTCCTGTTTGCTTATGGCCGTATATAGTACATTGAGTGCAGTCTTAGTGCCAGCATTGGTTTGTGGTGGTAAATAGACAGCTACGAAAAATATAGTAGATTTAGACACTTATAATTCACTTTGGTAGATAGTGTGGTCTACAGCTTATCATTAGATACTCTACCTCAGGCGAGCAAAACCTTGAGACTTCCTTACATATCGTGCACCAGCTGTTGTTTACAAATATACATAGACCGCCACCCCTTGTCTTACCAGAGGCTGCTGTTCTATCTTGCCGATACAGTGTATAACCCACCAGCTGTATGTTATTCATGTCTTCATTCAGCAACGACTCGCTGAAACATAAGATATTACAGTCTTTAATGTCCCTTTGGTAGGATATTCGTTCCTGTAGTTCGTCCACTTTATTATCAAGCGATTGTAAATTGGCCAATAGTATCGATGGCAAAGGCAGATTAGCCTCGTCGCCAGCTCCTTACCAAGCACCCCAATCTCCTTCCGCGATATCTCCTTTTCTTTCTACTGCGAATGACGGGGATGAGGGCCCTTTCGGGTGTCTGGAGAAAATCCCTCTCGTCCGACTCATTAAGGAAAAAATATTTGTCCAGTTCAAGGTGATGAGAGGTGTTGGGTTTGCACCAGACATAGCATTTTCCTTGATAGCAAAAAAGTTAAATTTTAGTCTCATCTGACCAGAGTACCTTCTTCCATACAGTGGGGAAAAAAAAGTATTTAGTCAGCCACCAGTTGTGCAAGTTCTCCCACTTAAAAAGATGAGAGAGGCCTGTAATTTTCATCATAGGTACATGTCAACTATGACAGACAAATTGAGAAAAAAAATCCAGAAAATCACATTGTAGGATTTTTAATGAATTTATTTGCAAATTATGGTGGAAAATAAGTATTTGGTCACCTACAAACAAGCAAGATTTCTGGCTCTCACAGACCTGTAACTTCTTTAAGAGGCTCCTCTGTCCTCCACTCGTTACCTGTATTAATGGCACCTGTTTGAACTTGTTATCAGTATAAAAGACACCTGTCCACAACCTCAAACAGTCACACTCCAAACTCCACTATGGCCAAGACCAAAGAGCTGTCAAAGGACACCAGAAACAAAATTGTAGACCTGCACCAGGCTGGGAAGACTGAATCTGCAATAGGTAAGCAGCTTGGTTTGAAGAAATCAACTGTGGGAGCAATTATTAGGAAATGGAAGACATACAAGACCACTGATAATCTCCCTCGATCTGGGACTCCACGCAAGATCTCACCCCGTGGGGTCAAAATGATCACAAGAACGGTGAGCAAAAATCCCAGAACCACACGGGGGACCTAGTGAATGACCTGCAGAGAGCTGGGACCAAAGTAACAAAGCCTACCATCAGTAACACACTACGCCGCCAGGGACTCAAATCCTGCAGTGACAGACGTGTCCCCCTGCTTAAGCCAGTACATGTCCAGGCCCGTCTGAAGTTTGCTAGAGTGCATTTGGATGATCCAGAAGAGGATTGGGAGAATGTCATATGGTCAGATGAAACCAAAATATAACTTTTTGGTAAAAACTCAACTCGTCGTGTTTGGAGGACAAAGAATGCTGAGTTGCATCCAAAGAACACCATACCTACTGTGAAGCATGGGGGTGGAAACATCATGCTTTGGGGCTGTTTTTCTGCAAAGGGACCAGGATGACTGATCCGTGTAAAGGAAAGAATGAATGGGGCCATGTATCGTGAGATTTTGAGTGAAAACCTCCTTCCATCAGCAAGGGCATTGAAGATGAAACGTGGCTGGGTCTTTCAGCATGACAATGATCCCAAACACACCGCCCGGGCAACGAAGGAGTGGCTTCGTAAGAAGCATTTCAAGGTCCTGGAGTGGCCTAGCCAGTCTCCAGATCTCAACCCCATAGAAAATCTTTGGAGGGAGTTGAAAGTCCGTGTTGCCCAGCGACAGCCCCAAAACATCACTGCTCTAGAGGAGATCTGCATGGAGGAATGGGCCAAAATACCAGCAACAGTGTGTGAAAACCTTGTGAAGACTTACAGAAAACATTTGACCTGTATCATTGCCAACAAAGGTTATATAACAAAGTATTGAGAAACTTTTGTTATTGACCAAATACTTATTTTCCACCATAATTTGCAAATAAATTCATTAAAAATCCTACAATGTGATTTTCTGGATATTTTTTTCTCATTTTGTCTGTCATAGTTGACGTGTACCTATGATGAAAATTACAGGCCTCTCTCATCTTTTTAAGTGGGAGAACTTGCACAATTGGTGGCTGACTAAATACTTTTTTCCCCCACTGTATGTTTGGGGAGTCTCCCACATGCCTTTTGGCGAACATCAAACATGTTTGCTTATTTTTTTCTTTAAGCAATGGCTTTTTTCTGGCCACTCTTCTGTAAAGCCCAGCTCTGTGGAGTGTACGGCTTAAATTGGTCCTATGGACAGATACTCCAATCTCCGCTGTGGAGCTTTGCAGCTCCTTCAGGGTTATCTTTGGTCTCTTTGTTGCCTCTCTGATTAATGCCCTCCTTGCCTGGTCCGTGAGTTTTGATGGGCGGCCCTCTCTTGGCAGGTCTGTTGTGGTGCCATATTCTTTCCATTTTTTAAATAATGGATTTAATGGTGCTCTGTGGGATGTTCAAAGTTTCAGATTTTTTTTTTATATCCCAACCCTGATCTGTACTTCTCCACAACTTTGTCCCTGACCTGTTTGGAGAGCTCCTTGGTCTTCATGGTGCCGCTTGCTTGGTGGTGCCCCTAGCTTAGTGGTGTTGCAGACTCTGGGGCCTTTCAGAACAGGTGTATATATACTGAGATCATGTGACAGATCATGTGACACTTAGCTTGCACACAGGTGGACTTTATTTAACTAATTATGTGACTTCTGAAGGTAATTGTTTGCACCCTATCTTATTTAGGGGCTTCATAGCACGCACCACTTTTCCGTTATATATTTTTTTGAATTTTTTGAAACAAGTTATTTTTTTATTTCACTTCACCAATTTGGACTATTTTGTGTATGTCCATTACATGAAATCCAAATAAAAATCCATTTAAATTACAGGTTGTAATGCAACAAAATAGGAAAAAAACACCAAGTGGGATGAATACTTTTGCAAGGCACTGTATGTGACCAATAACATTTGATATGATTTGATTTGATATATTTAATTGTAATGTTTGGTCATTGAATTACACAAAATACTCCATTATGTAAAACTGAAAATACAATTCTACACATTTTTACAAATGAATAAAAATGTAATAACTAGAATAGTCATTGCATAAGTATTCACCCCCTTTGTTTAGGCAAGCCTAAATTAGTTCAGAAGTAACATTTTCCTTAACAAATCACATAAGTCAAATGGACTCACTCTGTATGAAATAATTGTTTGATTTTTGAATGACTACCCCTTCCTCTCTGTCCCAAATACATAGAAACTCTGTAAGGTACGTCGGTCAAGTACTGAATTTCAAGCACAGCTTCAACTACAAAGGCCAGGGAGCTTTTCGAAAGCCTCATAAAGAAGGGCAGTGATTGGTAGATGGGTAACAATAACAAATCAGACATTGAATATATATTTAAGCATGGTCAAGTTAATAATTATGCTGTGGGTGATGTATTAAACAACCCAGACACATCAAAGATACAGTCATTCTTCTGAACTGAGCTGCAGGACAGGAAGGAAACTGCTTAGGGATGTCAGTGAAAAGAATAATAAAAATATACAAAGTATTCCAAAACATGCATATGTATGCAACAAAGCACGAAAGTACTACTGCAAAAAGAAACACGGCAAAAGAATACACATGGGACAAATCCAACACAACACATCACTGAGTAACTGCCTCCTTATTTTCAAGCATGGTAGGGACTGCTTCATGGTATGGGTATGCTTGACATTGGCAAAGCCTGTGGAGTTTTTCAGTATAAAAGGAAACGTGATGGAGCTAAGCACAGGCAATATCCTAGAGGAAAACCTGCTTAAGTCTGCTACAAACCAGACACTAGGAGAGGAATTCACCTTTCAGCAGGACAATAACCTACAACACAAAGCCAAATCTACACTGGAGTTGCTTACCAAGAAGACAGTGAATGTTCCTGAGTGGCCAAATTACAGTTTTGACTTAAATCTACTCTTATGAGACTTACCCAAGAAGAATCACAGCTGTAATCGCTGCCAAAAGTGTTTCTAACATGTATTGACTCAGGGGGGTGAATACTTATCTAATCAAGAGTATATTACAGTTTTATTTTTCATTAATCCTTTTTAAAAAGTAGAATTATTCTTCCACTTTGACATTGCAGAGTATTTTGTGTAGATCGTTGACATAAAAATTACAAATAAATCCATTTTAATCCCACTTTGTAACAACAGAATGTGAAGAAATCCATGCGGGGTGTAGACTTTCTATAGGCACTGTATGAGTCAATATCACTATGAGGTGCCTTTGGTGTCCTCATCAGACTCACTCAGTCATCATGAAAATGTAGCAGAATAATGAAAGTCTGAGGTCTTATTATAAGTGGCCAAACATTTGCACACATATCAGTAGAATGATAAGTCTCTAAAAAAGTGTTTCCTTCATTTTATTAAATTTTTTTCATTGGATGTACGTGATTTTGGCATGTCCCACACACTGCTCTGCTAACTACAGTGTGTGTAATAAGTGGTTAAATGATACTAAAGCTAATTTTTTTTACATGGTTTTACTGTCCACAATAAGTTATTTGATAAAACAAGTAATTTTGATCATGTATATTGTATTTTCATAATCATATTGAACATTTTGCATGTGTCCCTGAAATTGCTGTCCACCCTGTCATTATGGGGTAACTGCCCCTTTAAGAAACCCACTGATGTTTTCAGTGACATCACTACGAGCATTTTGTCTTTCTTCAATGAAGGCTGAAGCAATGTCTAGTTGCAGAGTAAGTATTTACACTTATGTTTCATAATTTTCATCATATTATGTGTGTAGTTGGATGTTGTCAAGCTTAACATGTCCACTCTGTCATAGTGAAATATCAATTGATAGAAAAACCTATCAGAACTTTGAAATATATTTGTAAAACAGTACACAGTCAGCTTGCTAACTGTAGTATGTTGCTAAGTGAAGGTCCACCATGTGCTCATTAAATGCTAACATTAGCCAAAAATGTCCACCCTGTCATTGTCCACCCTGTCAGCAAGCCTTCCATGACAGGGTGGACATGGTTCATGACAGGAAGGACATGTGCATAGTTTAGGCCACATACTGATAATGTTACACATATTACAACAGCTATTACACACATTTTATAACAGTACATGCTATACATAGTAAGAATGGACAATATGGACAATTTTTTTGGCGATATCGGTATCAGCAAACCTAGTTTGATAATGCAAGCCTAGTTTACCGGGACTGCCAATTAAAGTGTGTAAGGGAACATTTTGAATCGTCTTTTTTCAAGGAATGAGATCAAAAGGAGCTGAGATAGCAAGGAGATATATCGGGAACGTCGTGATGCTGACCCAGACAGAAGAAGAAAGTACCTTGAGAAAGAAAGGGTCAAATGGAAAAAAAGACAGAGAGACTGGAAAGAAGAAGGGTGTCAATGAGCTCAGTGAGAGAGAGAAGAGGGCAAAAAGAAAGAAATGGAGAGAGGCAAAAAGTCAAGCCAGAGCCAGAAACAGGGCCAGTGCCATAAAAGGCACTATGAGAATCCACCAAGCTATCAGTCTGACACCCGGCCAAATGAAATACAGAGATTTCATGTCTGTGTAAAAGGGAGGAAGGTGTTTTGGACTGCCCCTGCTTTAACCTTCAAGAGGTCACTCTAGCTAATGTTCCTGTTTCATCTGACAAGTCCCCAGCATGTGGAAAGACACCAGATAATCCTAGGAGACCAGAAATGATTGAGGTAAAGCACATTGGAGAGTGGTGCGTCGTTAATTATGACAATGAAGCATACCCAGGTATCATCATGGATGCAGAAGGGCACAGTGTGAAAGTTAAGTGTATGCAACGCCATGGCATAAACAAGTTCAAATGGCCAAGTCTTCGGGACGACATCTGTTGGTACCATGACTGGCGGGTACTTTGCCTAATACCAGAACCACAGGCTCTGAACAAGCGCTCTGTACAGATTGAAGTGTCTGCATGGAAGTATGTGGAACAGCAACTGCAGAACTGAGCCATGTCTCTGCAGAAAGGGAGAGACTGTTTGGAGATGCGTCCAAGTGATCTTTCTGTAATATTCTGTTTTTTCAAATCAACTGTTCTCCACTTAAAAACATTTTTCTTCTTGTTCTACAGTTGAATGTTTGACTTTCACTGTGCAGAATGATGTACAGAGTTTAACGCTAGAAGGCCACATTAATGTCTCATTTTGGGCATCTTTATTCAGTGGCTGCATGCAGGTAGAGTGGATCAAAAACAGTCTGTTCAACTTGTAATTTCCCCCTACATGGGAAAAGGCATTTTTACATCATTTTCTTGCATTGTTCCTTGCATTTATGAGGCCATTCAATGACATTTCACAACGTGTCCACTCTGTCATGCCCAGGGTCCACCCTGTCATGTCACTGTCCACCCTGTTATTTTCATGTTCTATGAAAATAAACAAATTATTTTCACAAGTTAGCAAAATCTTTTGTGTGATTCCTTTATAAACAAATGAGGGCCAAATAGTATTGTTTGAAAGTTTGACCAGATATATTTTTTGTTAGATTTTATTTAGAAAAGAAAGTGCAACTCTCGCAGATTTTATAGAGAAACAATTAGTTTTCCATAATTTCATTATTATCCAAATACTTTTCCCATAAACTCAAATATATTGTTGAGAAAGTGACTAAATAGTTTTCTGAAAATGTACGTTTTATAATCACTATGTAATTACAATGTATTTATTCTGCTTTGAAATTGTCCATGACAGGGTGGACATATTTTGCTGTTTGCATGTAAATTGTCTGCTTGCAGTTAATTTATAAAAAGTGTGGGAGCTTGACCAATATGCATCTCTAACAGCATAACATACAGTGGGGAAAAAAAGTATTTAGTCAGCCACCAATTGTGCAAGTTCTCCCACTTAAAAAGATGAGAGAGGCCTGTAATTTTCATCATAGGTAAACGTCAACTATGACAGACAAAGATTTTTTTTCCAGAAAATCACATTGTAGGATTTTTAATGAATTTATTTGCAAATTATGGTGGGAAATAAGTATTTGGTCAATATCAAAAGTTTCTCAATACTTTGTTATATACCCTTTGTTTGCAATGACACAGGTCAAACATTTTCAGTAAGTCTTCACAAGGTTTTCACACACTGTTGCTGGTATTTTGGCCCATTCCTCCATGCAGATCTCCTCTAGAGCAGTGATGTGTTTTGGGGCTGTCGCTGGGCAACACAGACTTTCAACTCCCTCCAAAGATTTTCTATGGGGTTGAGATCTGTAGACTGGCTAGGCCACTCCAGGACCTTGAAATGCTTCTTACGAAGCCACTCCTTCGTTGCCCGGGCGGTGTGTTTGGGATCATTGTCATGCTGAAAGACCCAGCCACATTTCATCTTCAATGCCCTTGCTGATGGAAGGAGGTTTTCACTCAAAATCTCACGATACATGGCCCCATTCATTTTTTCCTTTACACGGATCAGTCGTCCTGGTCCCTTTGCAGAAAAACAGCCCCAAAGCATGATGTTTCCACCCCCATGCTTCACAGTAGGTATGGTGTTCTTTGGATGCAACTCAGCATTCTTTGTCCTCCAAACACGGCGAGTTGAGTTTTTACCAAAAAGTTATATTTTGGTTTCATCTGACCATATGACATTCTCCCAATCCTCTTCTGGATCATCCAAATGCACTCTAGCAAACTTCAGACGTGCCTGGACATGTACTGGCTTAAGCAAGGGGACACGTCTGGCACTGCAGGATTTGAGTCCCTGGCGGCGTAGTGTGTTACTGATGGTAGGCTTTGTTACTTTGGTCCCAACTCTCTGCAGGTCATTCACTAGGTCCCCCCGTGTGGTTCTGGGATTTTTGCTCACCGTTCTTGTGATCATTTTAACCCCACGGGGTGAGATCTTGCGTGGAGCCCCAGATCGAGGGAGATTATCAGTGGTCTTGTATGTCTTCCATTTCCTAATAATTGCTCCCACAGTTGATTTCTTCAAACCAAGCTGCTTACCTATTGCAGATTCAGTCTTCCCAGCCTGGTGCAGGTCTACAATTTTGTTTCTGGTGTCCTTTGACAGCTCTTTGGTCTTGGCCATAGTGGAGTTTGGAGTGTGACTGTTTGAGGTTGTGGACAGGTGTCTTTTATACTGATAACAAGTTCAAGCAGGTGCCATTAATACATGTAACGAGTGGAGGACAGAGGAGCCTCTTAAAGAAGAAGTTACAGGTCTGTGAGAGCCAGAAATCTTGCTTGTTTGTAGGTGACCAAATACTTATTTTCCACCATAATTTGCAAATAAATTCATTAAAAATCCTACAATGTGATTTTCTGGATTTTCTTTTCTCATTTTGTCTGTCATAGTTGACGTGTACCTATGATGAAAATTACAGGCCTCTCTCATCTTTTTAAGTGGGAGAACTTGCACAATTGGTGGCTGACTAAATACTTTTTTCCCCCACTGTATACTTAATACAATGAATATGAAGTTCAATGGAAAATCTCAGCTTTTTGGGGGGGAAATGGGGAAGTCTCAAAGGCACCTTATGGTGATATTTACCCGTATATCTCTTTACCTGGGCTTGTTTGGCCATTTATTATTTATTTTCATAAAAAATAGTGTTGAATATGCAGTAAACAAATAACAGACTTGAGTGCTGCACAAAAATGCACTAATCAATGTACAAATGTGATCATTGATGAGGGATCCAATTTGTTTAAGAATTACTTTAAAAGGTATTTGTAAACGATTGACATAGGACCTACTACTAGTCCATACACACCATATGGTAACACTTAGTTTTCACTTACTGATAATAAACAGTACAGAGACCACATGCAGCCTGAAAGACAAAAAGAGACACATACTCTTTGAATTCTGCTTCTAATAATCCATGGACTGACTTTATCCTGTATTTCATTTATCCTATATTATGCATTATAGAGCCTATTAAGCATGGGGATCCAATTATACATACACCCCTTAGTTTCTAAACTTTGTTAAACATTCGAGTGAATGAATGAAATATTAACGTGTACCCCATGTGTCGAGAATAAGGAACAAAGAAAGTACAGCAGACGTGTTTTCCGAGCATGTGCTGACAAACTGGCAAGTGTCTTCACTGACATTTTCAACATGTCCCTGACTGAGTCTGTAATACCAACATGTTTCAAGCAGACCACCATAGTCCCCGTGCCCAAGGACTCTAAGATAACCTGCCTAAATGACTACAGACCCGTAGCACTGACGTCTGTAGCCATGAAGTGCTTTGAAAGGCTGGTCATGGCTCACATCAACAGCATTATCCCAGAAACCCTAGACCCACTCCAATTTGCATACCGCCCCAACAGATCCACAGATGATGCAATCTCTATTGCACTCCACACTGCCCTTTCCCACCTGGACAAGAGGAACACCTACGTGAGAATGCTATTCAATGACTACAGCTCAGCATTCAACACCATAGTGCCCTCTAAGCTCATCACTAAGCTAAGGATCCTGGGACTAAACACCTCCCTCTGCAACTGGATCCTGGACTTCCTGACGGGCCGCCCCAGGTGGTAAGGGTAGGTAACAACACATCTGCCACACTGATCCTCAACACGGGGGCCCCTCAGGGGTGCGTGCTCAGTCCCCTCCTGTACTCTCTGTTCACCCATGACTGCATGGCCAGGCACGACTCCAACACCATCATTAAGTTTGCCGACGACACAACAGTGGTAGGCCTGATCACCGACAACGATGAGACAGCCTATAGGGAGGAGGTCAGAGATCTGGCCGTGTGGTGCCAGGACAACAACCTCTCCCAAAACGTGACCAAGACTAAGGAGATGATTGTGGACTACAGGAAAAAAAAGAGGACTGAGCACGCCCCCATTCTCATCGACGGGGCTGTAGTGGAACAGGTTGAGAGCTTCAAGTTCCTTGGTGTCCACATCACCAACGAACTATCATGGTCCAAACACACCAAGACAGTCGTGAAGAGGGCACGACAAAGCCTATTCCCCCTCAGGAGACTAAAAAGATTTGGCATGGGTCCTCAGATCCTCAAAAAATTCTACAGCTGCACCATCGAGAGCATCCTGACTGGTTGCATCACCGCCTGGTATGGCAACTGCTTGGCCTCCGACCGCAAGGCACTACAGAGGGTAGTGCGTACGGCCCAGTACATCACTGGGGCAAAGCTTCCTGCCATCCAGGACCTCTATACCAGGCGGTGTCAGAGGAAGGCCCTCAAAATTGTCAAAGACTCCAGCCACCCTAGTCATAGACTGTTCTCTCTGCTACCGCACGGCAAGCGGTACCGGAGTGCCAAGTCTAGGTCCAAAAGACTTCTCAACAGCTTCTACCCCCAAGCCATAAGACTCCTGAACAGCTAATCATGGCTACCCGGACTATTTGCACTGCCCCCCCCACCCCATCCTTTTACGCTGCTGCTACTCTGTTAAGTATTTATGCATAGTCACTTTAACTCTACCCACATGTACATATTACCTCAACTACCTCAACTAGCCGGTGCCCCCGCACATTGACTCTGCAACGGTACCCCCCTGTATATATAGCCTCCCTACTGTTACTTTATTTTACTTCTGCTGTTTTTTTTCTCAACACTTTTTTTTTGTTGTTGTTTTATTTTTACTTTTTTGTTTAAAATAAATGCACTGTTGGTTAAGGGCTGTAAGTAAGCATTTCACTGTAATGTCTGCACCTGTTGTATTCGGCGCATGTGACCAATACAATTTGATTTGATTTGATTTGAGATTGTGAAGGAAAGTCCCAACTCTCTTTCTTTCTTCTTCTGTGGCTTTTATAAAGAGGTTGGCAACCAACTTTAAAGGCGCATTACCGCCACCAACTGGACTGGAGTGTGTACAGGGTCTAAATCCTACCAATTAATCTTGTCTCCCTAAGGAAATGAAACACACAATTAAATACCACGTCACATGAAGGTTGTCTTGACAATACAATTAAACTTCTCTTCAACACCATTACATCTTGAATCTAATAATAATCTATCCCTTTCCCTCTCATAGTGCTGGCACTGAAATAGAACGTGTTCCACTGTCTCCATACCCTCCTGAAAGTGATCACACTTCCCAGATGGATGTTTCCTACCAATTTCAATGTGTGTTTCAGCCTTTCTGGTGGTTGAAGTATTGCAAAATAGCCTGGTAGCACTGCAGAATATACACTGAGTGTACAAAACATTAGTAACACCATCCTAATATTGAGTTGGACCCCCCTTTGCTCTCAGAACAACCTCAATTCGTCTGGGCATTGACTCTACAAGGTGTAAAAGTACAAGGGTAAAATGGGGGGACTATGTACAAAAAGTGCTGTAATTTCTAAATGGTACCCTCAAATTAAAGCTGACAGTCTGTACTTTTACCCCACAGTCATTGTGTCATTTCAAATCCAAAGTACAGGAGTACAGAGACAAAAAAAAATTGTCACTGTTCCAATACTTTTGGAGCTCACTATAGTTGCACAGGACATACAGAGAGATGAGCACATTGAAAAAGAAGACCCAAAGGAATTGACATCCATTATAAAAATGGAAAATCACTTGCAAACCACGAGCAATGAGGCAATGACATGCTGTAAAAGACGTGCAGGCTAAATGGTGTTTGTTGTTGAATTGCTACATTTAAATACGAGTTACTATATTATTTTTCATTAGGCCTACATGTACATTAAAGTATGAATTGCAGTTGTCACTAGGACAATGAACACACCCTGAAAGCACTGAATGGTCTGAACCAGTTAGAGACCTCATGAATGGTCTTGTGTTACCACCTTATTAATAGGCAGCATGCAGTAGGATGCTTTGATCGTATGCAGCCTATAGTTTATCATTATAGTTCTAATTTTAGTTATTGGCTTGGTGGATGGCCCTTAACTCTGACACAACACAACTAACGTTATTATCACAACATAACTACTAGTAGGGTCAACAGGAGGGATCGCCAATCGTGAAGAAGAAAATGTACTACTTCAAAATGGAGATTTTCTCAATGGTGTTGCCCATGCTGTCACAGATTCTATAATGGCACAGATACAAAGATGAGTCCTCTATCTATGTCTATGGACTTCCCTCATGCTCCTTTTCATGACGTGCAAGCAGCCACGTGAGTAAGTGAGTGCTAGCTAGCTACCTACCAGCCAAGACCAACAACACAAACAAATGGATTATACTGCTACAAGTAGTGAGTGGACTATACTAAACGAGTTAAATGTCTTACCTGTTATGAAATGTTTTCCAAATACATAGCTACGTGTAGCTTACTTGGACACTGTGTCCCCACATTTCCCACTACGCTGATCCTCAACACAGGGGCCCCACAAGGGTAAGTGCTCAGCCCCCTCCTTTACCCATGACTGCGTGGCCACGCACCCCTCCAACTCAATCATCTAGTTTGCAGATGACACAACAGTGATAGGCCTGATTACCAACAATGACGAGACAGCCTACAGGGAGGAGGTGAGGGCCCTGGCGGAGTGCTGCCGGGAAAATAACCTCTCCTTCAACGTCAACAAAACGAAGGAGCTGATCGTGGACTTCAGGAGACAGCAGAGGGAGCACGCCCCCATCCACATCAACGGGGCCGCAATGGAGAAGGTGAAAAGCTTCAAGTTCCTCTGCGTACACATCACTGACAATGTGAAATGGTCCACTCACACAGACAGTGTGATGAAGAAAGTGTAACAGCGCCTCTTCAACCTCAGGAGGCTGAAGAAATTTAGCTTGGCCCCTAAGACCCTCACAAACTTTTACAGATGCACCATTGAGAGCATCCTGTCAGGCTGTATCACCGCCTGGTAAGGCAACTGCACCATCCGCAACTGCAGGGCTCTCCAGAGGGTGGTGCGGTCAGCCCATCACATCACCGGGAGCACACTGCCTGCCCTTTAGGACATCTACAGCACCCGGTGTCACAGGAAGGCCAAGAAGATCATCAAGGACCTCAGCCAACCGAGCCAAGGCCTGTTCACCCCACTATCATCCAGAAGGTGAGGTTAGTATAGGTGCCTCAAAGCTGCGACTGAGAGACTGAAAAACAGCTTCTATCTCAAGGCCATCAGACTATTAAATAGCCATCACTAGCTTGTCTCCACCCAGTACCCTGCCCTAAACGTAATCACTGTTGCTGCCCTGTGTACACACAGTGCATTCTGAAAATATTCAGACCCCTAGACTTTTTCCACATTTTGTTACGTTACAACCTTATTCTAAAATGGATTAAATTGTTTAGTTTTTTCTTATCAATCTACTCACAATACCCCATGATGACAAAGCAAAAACAGGTTTTTAGAAATGTTAGGAAATGTATAAAAATAAGTATTCAGACCCTTTACTCTGTACTTTGTTGAAGCACCTTTGGCAGTGATTACAGCCTCGAGTCTTCTTGGGTATGACGCTACAAGCTTGGCACACTTGTATTTGGGGAGTTTCTCCCGTTCCTCTCTGCAGATCCTCTCAAGCCCTGTCAGGTTGGATGGGGAGCATTCCTGCACAGCTATTTTCAGGTCTCTCCAGAGATGTTCGATTGGGTTCAAGCCTGGGCTCTGGCTGGGCCACTCAAGGACATTCAGAGACTTGTCCCGAAGCCACTCCTGTGTTGTCTTGGCTGTGTGCTTAGGGTCGTTGTCCTGTTGGAAGGTGAACCTTCACCCCAGTCTGAGGTCCTGAGCAGGTTTTCATCAAGGATTTCTCTGTACTTTGCTCTGTTCATCTTTTTCTCGATCCTGACTAGTCTCCCAGTCCCTGCCGCTGAAAAACATCCCCACAGCATGATGCTGCCACCACCATGCTACGCCGTAGGGATGGTGCCAGGTTTCCTCCAGACGTGACGCTTGGCATTCAGGCCAAAGAGTTCAATCTTGGTTTCATCAGACCAGAGAATTTTGTTTCTCATGGTCTGAGAGTCTTTAGGTGCCTTTTGGCAAACTCCAAGCGGGCTGTCATGTACTTTTTACTGAGGAGTGGCTTGCGTCTGGCCACTCTACCATAAAGGCCTGATTGGTGGAGTGCTGCAGAGATGGTTGTCCTTCTGGAAGGTTCTCCCATCTCCACAGAGTAACTCTGGAGTTCTGTCAGAGTGACCATTGGGTTCTTGGTCACCTCCCTGAACAGGGCCTTTCTCCCCTGATTGCTCAGTTTGGCCGGGCGGCCAGCTCTAGGAAGAGTCTTGGTGGTTCCAAACTTCTTCCATTTAAGAATGGTGGAGGCCACTGTGCTCTTGGGGACCTTAAATGCTTTTTGGTACCCCTCCCCAGATCTGTGGCTCGATACAATCCTGTCTCGCGGACAATTCCTTCGACCACATGGCTTGGTTTTTGCTCTGACATGCACTGTCAATTGTGGGACCTTATATAGACAGGTGTGTGCCTTTCCAAATCATGTCCAATCAATTGAATTTACCACAGGTGGACTCCAATCAAGTTCTAGAACCATCTCAAGGATGATCAATGGAAACAGGATGCCACTGAGCTCAATTTTGAGTCTCATAGCAAAGGCTCTGAATACTTATTTAAATAAGGTATTTCTGTTGTTTGTATTTTATACATTTGCAAAAATTTATAAAAACATGTTTTCGCTTTGTCATTATGGGGTATTGTGTGTAGATTGCTGAGGAATTGTCTTTATTTAATCAATTTTAGAATAAGGCTGTAACGTAACAGCATGTGGAAAAAGTCAAGGGATCTGAATACTTTCCGAAGGCACTGTAGACATGGAACACGGGACACTTTAATAATGGAACACTGGTCACTTTAATAATGTTTACATACTGTTTTACACATTTCATATGTATATACTGTATTCTAGTCAAGGCCATCCTATTCAACTGTTGCTGTACATATACTATTCTATCCACGTATTCTTCAGATATATATAGTATATCTATCCACATACTGTCCATAATGTCTATACATCCCATCACATATACAGTGGGATAAGTATATGATACACTGCCGATTTTGCAGGTTTTCCTACTTACAAAGCATGTAGAGGTCTGTAATTTTTATCATAGGTACACTTCAACTGTGAGAGACGGAAAAAATCCAGAAAATCACATTGTATGATTTTTAAGTAATTAATTTGCATTTTATTGCATGACATAAGTATTTGATCACCTACCAACCAGTAAGAATTCCGGCTCTCACAGACCTGTTAGTTTTTCTTTAAGAAGCCCTCCTGTTCTCCACTTATTACCTGTATTAACTGCACCTGTTTGAACTCATTACCTGCATAAAAGACACCTGTCCACACACTCAATCAAACAGACTCCAACCTCTCCACAATGGCCAAGACCAGAGAGCTGTGTAAGGACATCAGGGATAAAATTGTAGACCTGCACAAGGCTGGGATGGGCTACAGGACAATAGACAAGCAGCTTGGTGAGAAGGCAACAACTGTTGGCGCAATTATTAGAAAATGGAAGAAGTTCAAGATGACGGTCAATCACCCTCGGTCTGGGGCTCCATGCAAGAGCTCACCTCGTGGGGCATCAATGATCATGAGGAAGGTGAGGGATCAGCCCAGAACTACACGGCAGGACCTGGTCATGGATTAAAATCCTGCAGCACACGCAAGGTCCCCCTGCTCAAGCCAGCGCATGTCCAGGCCCGTCTGAAGTTTGCCAATGACCATCTGGATGATCCAGAGGAGGAATGGGAGAAGGTCATGTGGTCTGATGAGACAAAAATAGAGCTTTTTGGTCTAAACTCCACTCGCCGTTTTTGGAGGAAGAAGAAGGATGAGTACAACCCCAAGAACACCATCCCAACCGTGAAGCATGGAGGTGGAAAGATCATTCTTTGTGGATGCTTTTCTGCAAAGGGGACAGGACGACTGCACCGTATTGAGGGGAGGATGGATGGGGCAATGTATCGCGAGATCTTGGCCAACAACCTCCTTCCCTCAGTAAGAGCATTGAAGATGGGTCGTGGCTGGGTCTTCCAGCATGACAACGACCCAAAACACACAGCCAGGGCAACTAAGGAGTGGCTCCGTAAGAAGCATCTCAAGGTCCTGGAGTGGCCTAGCCAGTCTCCAGACCTGAACCCAATAGAACATCTTTGGAGGGAGCTGAAAGTCCATATTGCCCAGCGACAGCCCCGAAACCTGAAGGATCTGGAGAAGGTCTGTATGGAGGAGTGGGACAAAATCCCTGCTGCAGTGTGTGCAAACCTGGTCAAGACCTACAGGAAACGTATGATCTCTGTAATTGCAAACAAAGGTTTCTGTACCAAATATTAAGTTCTGCTTTTCTGATGTATCAAATACTTATGTCATGCAATAAAATGCAAATTAATTACTTAAAAATCATAAAATGTGATTTTCTGGATTTTTGTTTTAGATTCCGTCTCTCACAGTTGAAGTGTACCTAAGATAAAAATTACAGACCTCTACATGCTTTGTAAGTAGGAAAACCTGCAAAATCGGCAGTGTATCAAATACTTGTTCTCCCCACTGTACATATATACAGTACCAGTCAAAAGTTTGGACAAACCTACTCATTCCAGGGTTTATCTTTATTTTTACTATTTTCTACATTGTAGAAAAGTATGAAACAACACATATGGAATCATGTAGTAACCAAATAAGTGTTAATCAAATCCAAAATATATTTATATTTGAGATTCTTCAAAGTAGACACCCTTTCTCTTGATGACTGCTTTGCACACTCTTGGCATTCTCTCAACCAGCTTCACCCGGAATGCTTTTCCAACAGTCTTGAAGGACTTCCCATATATGCTGAGCACTTGTTGGCTGCTTTTCCTTCACTCTGCAGTCCAACTCATCCCAAACCATCTCAATTGGGTTGAGGTCGGGTGATTGTGGAGGCCAGGTCATCTGATGCAGCACTCCATCACTCTCCTTCTTGGTCAAATAGCCCTTACACAGCCTGGAGGTGTGTTTTGGGTCATTGTTGAAAAACAAATGATAGTCCCACTAAGCGCAAACCAGATGGGATGGTGTATTGCTGCAGAATGCTGTGGTAGCCATGCTGGTTAAGTGTGCCTTGAATTCTAAATAAATCACTGACAGTTTCACCAGCAAAGCACCCCTACACCATCATACCTCCTTCTCCATGCTTCACAGTGGGAACCACACATGTGGAGATCATCCGTTCACCTACTCTGTGTCTCACAAAGACACGGCGGTTGGAACCAAAAATCTCAAATTTGGACTCATCAGACCAAAGGACAGATTTCCACCAGTCTAATGTCCATTGCTCATGTTTCTTGGCCCAAGCAAGTCTCTTCTTCTTATTGGTGTCCTTTAGTAGTGGTTTCTTTGCAGCAATTCGACCATGAAGGCCTGATTCACGCAGTCTCCTCTGAACAGTTGATGTTGAGATGTGTCTGTTACTTGAACTCTGTGAAGCATTTATTTGGGCTGCAATCTGAGGTGCAGTTACTCTAATGAACTTATTCTCTGCAGCAGAGGTAACTCTGGGTCTTCCTTTCCTGTGGCAGTCCTACCTTGTCACAACACAAATGATTGCCTCAAATGCATTAAGAAGGAAAGAAATTCCACAAATTAACTTTTAACAAGGCACACCTGTTAATTAAAATGCATGAAGCATGTTGAGAGAATGCCAAGAGTGTGCAAAGCTGTCATCAGGGCAAAGGGTGGCTACTTTAATATAAAATATGTTTTGATTTGTTTAACACTTGTTTTGGTTACTACATGATTCCATATGTGTTATTTCATAGTTTTGATGTCTTCACTATTATTCTACAATGTAGAAAATAGTAAAAATAAAGAAAAACCCTGGAATGAGTAGGTGTGTACACACTTTTTACTGGTACTGTATATATATATATATATATATATTGTGACGTCACGAGAGGCTACACAGCTTTCAGCGGGATTGCTCAAGTAGTGCAAGGAGACAAGGTTCAAACAAAACAAGGATTTTATTATAGGTCTTGGGAAATTAACGAAAATATAACAAAATTCTGTTCTCTTGTGGCTCTTTAAGGGTTAACAGTTCAGGGATGTCTCTTCCACATCCAAAATCATAATTCTCACTCGCTCAGATAACTTTTCCCCAGCCTTACTGTAGTCCACGTTGCAGCTAGTGGCCAACCCAGCAAAAAGTCCTTCCAAATGTCTCTCACGTATTTCCACAGGTGCATATATCCAAAGGTGAGTATTTCCCAAAGGTAAGTATCTCCAAATCCTTATATTCCTCATGGAAGTGGACGTGCAGCACTCTTGTCCTCCAGAGAGCCCAGGTTGGAGACTGTGTCTCTTCCCTTCCCCAACCTTCAGCTCATCAGCTCCTCATTTGTTTCAGCTGCGTGGGAAGATTGGCCATAGAGGGGTGGAGTTCCCGACCATACCAGCAGATGGAGCCATAGCTGTCTGGGTTTGCAGCCACCTCAGGGGGATGTAACGTCCCTCCAGGACACAGCCTCTCGTGACATCACACATCCCCCTCCTCGGGACCGACGTCCTCGTCGGGTAAAGGCAGCGAAGAAGGCATCACGCCGGGAGAGGGCGTCCGCATTGCCGTGGTGCTTGCCAGACTGCTCTCTCTTCAACTCCTCCAACTCTAGGACCAGGGACTCAGCCTCCTGTTGTCTCTCCTTGAGTTTCTTACTGAACGCATCAGCCTTGGTTTTAGCAGAGTTTAGCTTCTGTTGAGCAGCTTTCAGTTCCTTCTCTCTCTCTGCCTCCGCATTCTTCATCTTGTTCTCCAACACCTTGTACTTCTCCTCTGCCTTCTTCTGGACCTCCTTACTACTGCGCAGGGTCTCCTCACACTCCTCGATGGTCCTGCGCAGCCTCTCCAGCTCCTCCTGTTGCTTAGGGAAGGAGCTCTGTTGGAGTTTAGCCTGGAGGATATCTAACTCTTCTGTCTTCATGTCTAACTGTTGCTTTAACAAACGATACCTCTCAGCGGTCCCCTTCAGACCAGACAGTTCTTTGTCCAGATTCTGTAGCTCCGTCTCTGTGTCGGTCTGGGCACCTGCCATCCCTATCAGAGCCCGGGCGGGAGTGAGTAACTCGGAGGATTGCACCGGAGCCTTCCCAGGATGAGTCTTGCCTCTCCGTTTCCGAGGTACTCGGGTTATCCTCTCCTGAGACTCTCTCCAGAGTGGGTAAAAGGCTGGGCAGTCTCGTCCAATTAGGACAGGGACGGGGAGGGAATCAACCACCCCCGCCGTCGTGTGTATGGTTCCCCGTGTGCTGGTCATTGTAAGTTCAGTAATGGGGTATTCTCTGGTGTCCCCATGGACACAGGAAACTGGGAGGACTTTCCCCGGGGTCAGACACGTTGGGCCCACCAAATCCTTACGCACCAGGGTGGCCCGGCTACCAGAATCCAGTAAGGCCTCCACATCATGGTGATTCACAGTTACCGGGCAGGTGGGGGGTCGATCTGGGCCGCCATCTACGACTCCCAAGAGCGAGGCAAAACGGTGTGTGGGTGCTGAGCTGGAGGACTCCGCAGTGGGCATAGGTTCATCGGCTGGTTTCCCACACTTCCAGGAGATATGTCCCATCTCCCCACACCGGTAACACTGTCGAGTTTCCCCCCTCCTGGTGTACTCTTCTTGGACCCGCCTGGTTTCTGGCTCCCCCTGGAGCCGGGATAAGTCCTGACGTGGCTGGGTTCGAGACCTTGGGGTCCTTTGGACGGGTTCTTCCCATTTGTGGTGGGGCCGCACTCCTGGGGTCTTTTCGGGAAGCATTCAGCATCTCCGCTGTGGCCTGGTACTTTTCCACAGCTTCCACGGTCAGATCAGCCGTGGTCAAGGCCTGTTGACTGATGAACCGTTTTGCCTCATAAGGCAGGGCGCGTAGGTAACGATCCACCACAACGGCCTCCACCACCGCCGCTGCTGTATTCCTCTGCGGATCCAGCCATTTCCTTGCGATTCGGACAAGTTCGTGCATCTGCGCCCGAGGAGGTTGGTCTGGTTGGAAGGTCCAGCCGTGAAAGCGCTGGGCCATACCAAACTTTGTGAGTCCATATCTGCTGAGGATCTCAGACTTCAGGGCATCATAGTCAGTAACCTGGTCAGGGCCCAGGTCCCGGACAGCATTCAGCGATTCCCCGGTTAGAAAGGGGGGCTAACAGACCAACCCACTGTTGCTTGGGCCAGGCTTCCCTAGTGGCCGTGGCCTCAAATGCATGCAGGTATGCCTCAATGTCATCGGTAGCTCCCATCTTAGATATAAAGTCACTTGCCTTTATTGGGCGGGTATTTTGGACCACCCTCTGTCTCTGCAACTGCAATTCCTCTGCCTTCAGAAGGTTGGCTTTCTTTTGCTCCTCCAAGAGAGCCACGTTTGCTTGCATCTGGGCTTGCTGGCCAGCAACAAGGGCTTTCAATATGTCCTCCATTTCAGTCGGCGGGGAGCCTACGGCCAACTTGGAAAACTGGGTGATCAAACCTTCGGTATCCTCCTCTGACATGCACTATTAACGCTTGAGCGTGCCCGTATTCTCCACCATCTGTGACGTCACGAGAGGCTACACAGCTTTCAGCGGGATTGCTCAAGTAGTGCAAGGAGACAAGGTTCAAACAAAACAAGGATTTTATTATAGGTCTTGGGAAATTAACGAAAATATAACAAAATTCTGTTCTCTTGTGGCTCTTTAAGGGTTAACAGTTCAGGGATGTCTCTTCCACATCCAAAATCATAATTCTCACTCGCTCAGATAACTTTTCCCCAGCCTTACTGTAGTCCACGTTGCAGCTAGTGGCCAACCCAGCAAAAAGTCCTTCCAAATGTCTCTCACGTATTTCCACAGGTGCATATATCCAAAGGTGAGTATTTCCCAAAGGTAAGTATCTCCAAATCCTTATATTCCTCATGGAAGTGGACGTGCAGCACTCTTGTCCTCCAGAGAGCCCAGGTTGGAGACTGTGTCTCTTCCCTTCCCCAACCTTCAGCTCATTAGCTCCTCATTTGTTTCAGCTGCGTGGGAAGATTGGCCATAGAGGGGTGGAGTTCCCGACCATACCAGCAGATGGAGCCATAGCTGTCTGGGTTTGCAGCCACCTCAGGGGGATGTAACGTCCCTCCAGGACACAGCCTCTCGTGACATCACAATATATATATATATGTATATATATATATACACTCCGGACTACGACATTGCTCGTCCTAATATTTATATATTTCTTAATTCCATTATTTTACTTTTAGATGTGTGTGTATTGTTAGATATTACTGCACTGTTGGTGCGATGAACACAATAATTTCGCTACACCCGCAATAACATCTGCTAAACCTGTGTATGCGACCAAATAACATTTGATTTGAATAGCCACAGGGCTCTAAGTTGCACCATTGCGAACCGTATGTTGGGATTTTTGACCTGGTTACATGTACATTGAATAACACAGCAGCTTTTCGTCATTTTTTGTTATTTCTGTATATCTAAAAATCGATGACGAGGTTGGCTCTTTTACAATGGGGGTCAATGGGATTATTATAATTTATTTTTTGGTGCATGGTCGAGGGGAATTCCTTCTTATGTTTCCAATTCATGAAGAATTTCTATTGTATGTGTGTTTGCCACTAACCCCTGTCAAGTGTGTGTACCCCCTCTACAGGCCGATCGGGAATACAGTTAAAAGGCATACATGCTCCAAGGCCTACTGGGAGTGACTGGAATGGCAGGACACAGTATTTTGACCATACCAGCCAATGTTTACCATGCTGTTTGTTTCTTTAGTTTGAATTATCAGAATTAATGTGTGGACATTTTTCAAAGGCAGCAACACACCTATATTTGTGACATTGAAACACAGTCCTGTAAGCTTAGACTTCTCAAACTAGTATTCTGTCATGACATATCAAGTCTCTGTTTCATGAGCCTCATCTTGTCCTGTTGTATCATCACGTGGGACCATCTGGTGTTGGTGTGTTTCAGGCTTGTGTCTGTAGTACAAAATGAGTGACATTGCTAATCCTGCCAAGAGAACTATCCCTAATAATACCAAAGCCGGTCTGCCCCTGGTTGCAAGAGGCACCTCACAGCATTCTGTAGAAGAGAAGAGAGAAAGAGACAGGCTTTCAGCTTCACCTCCCAAATACCTCTTCCTCTAGTAGTACTGCCTGGTCACTGAACATTTCATTGAGGTCATTGCGAACAGTTCCTCTCATGGGAAGTTGCACTCTACAATGGTATTTTTAGTGATCCAATTTACATTTTAGTCATTTAGCAGACGCTTTTATCCAGAGCGACTTACAATTATTGAGTGCATACATATTTCATACTGGCCCCCTGTGGAAATGGTGTTATTCTTGCATGCAGTACATCTATACACAATGCTCATATGACTCATTTGCCCTCATGAAGTGAAATGTCAAATCCTTATTTAAGATGGGTGTGTTTGACTACAAATTGTGTCTAGAATTCATACATTGCAGACTTTGTGTAAGAGTAACACACTATCTCGTCAGGGTTTAGCCCTTAGTGATTATGCAATGGTTTAATATTTCATCACTAAATCAGTGATCCATACTTGGTCACATTGCTCTACCCCTAAACCAGTTGGTAGGTCACAACATTACCTGGGAGTGGGTGGAGGGTGAGTGAGCGGGTGAAGCTTTGATTGAGAACATCCAGTCTCATTTCAGCAATGATGGTGAGTGTACTGTTTGGCCTGACCTCCATGGAGCTGTGGACCTCATAGCGCCCCCTGCTGTCCAGGCCAATACGGCTGTGGCTCTGATTGGAGATATCTCCTCCAATGGAGTCTGTCCACCACACATTAGGCTGGGGGAAACCCTGGGAGGAGTTGAGGGTGATGAAGAAGCTGTCACAGGATGACTGTACAGAGAGCTGGGGCTCCTTGAAGGGGGCTAGGGTAAACAAAAACAACAACAATACTCACATTAAACTCTTAACATAGGAGAATTCTGACTGCAAAAGGCTTTAGGCAAGTAGATGACTATGAGCTGATTTTGTGCAGGTAGCTTAATACTTATTTGTCTTTTAATCCCCCATAGATGCAAGATTTCTGAAAAATCTGAATGGACAAAAATACATACTCTAACCTGCCACTAGAAGTAGTAGCTTTTCCTTGGTGCTTCCCTGTTCATCTGTCACATCACAGGTGTACTGGCCCTGGTCACTCGGCTGCACACCACTCAGTCTAAGTGAGGCATTTCCCACAGCGATCTGGTCTTCAAACAGATGAGTGCGGCCCTTGTAAACACCACTCTGTCTTTCCAGCTGATCTCTCCCATAGTAATAGCTGTGGACCACCTCTGATTCTCCACGCTGCCAGTTGACAATCACATTGTTGAGGTTCAGGTTTTCATACAGAGGGAAATAGCAGCTAAGGGTGATGTCACTGCCCGGAGCTGCCACTCCCATAGGTGAAATAAGGAACTGATCCTCAATAATCGCTAAGGAAGGAGACAGACAATACAGCCATAGATTAGGGAGAAACTTCAATTCTCTTTTATTATATCACCAAAGATACTGTGATACCTTTGAGCTTCTTGGTGACTGTTGTTGTAAAACCAACATTCTAAATAATGATTTATTAAATGTTAGTATACAAATTCATTTTGCAACTTAATTTGGTTCCTCATTTTTAGTATGAGAATGTGATGAATATTCTGTTTCTGTTGTAGCTGCAAAGCCACAGTGACAATCTACACCCTTTATCTACACTACAACCGTGACTGTGGAAATGCTTAGCCACATAGGGTTGTCTTATAACAAAGTCATCATTGAAGTACAGAAAATGTTTACTCAGCGATCCAAACTGTGGGTTTTGTGACGTAGATTTACAGTATATTAGAATTACCGCATGAAGAGCCCCTGTTAGTATGCTCCAACTGAATTAAAATTGAATATTTAGAGGTTAAACATATAGTATGAATATTTAGAATATTTAGAGGTTAAAAACATATTATATGACGGATACATACTATGGGCATCATCTAGTTATGATGGTATTGACGAGTTTACCGTCAACTCTGTAAGCTAAACTGCAGCACGGCCATACCTGGGATGTATTCACTAGGAACCAAACTGCAGCAAACAGAAGCAAACAGAACAGGGAGGGACCTACGTGCAATGGTGCAAAATGTCTTGCTACTGTGTGCTCTAATGAATACATCCATGATACACCCTGCATGTTTACACATGATAAGATGATGGAATATAATAACTAGCTACCTGAGAAAAGCAGTGACACCGAAATAAACTTTGAGATGCCTTGTCTTTTCATCCCACACGCTTTTGAGTAGACCTGTAAAAAGAAAGCTAACATGTGAAAAACAATGTGGATCACATCCATATATTGAAAATATGACTTGCCTTAAGTTACAACATACATGGCTATTCTTGTCTCAGTCAGACGTACCAAGATTCAGGATAACTGATGAAGTACGCCTATTTCAACCTTTTCAGTTATGTGGGTGAAAAGTGTAAAGAGGTTGGCTAACTAACTACACAACAAATCCCCAGAAATGACTACTAATGGATAATTAAGAAGGGTAAAAATGGATAAATTGTATACATTGTATTTCTATTATTGATGTGTTTCACAAGATGACAGTAGTTCTAGTAGTAGTTTTTATTTTACTGAACAAAAATACAAAACGCAACATGTAAAGTGTTGATCCCATGTTTCATGAGCTGAAATAAAAGATGACACATGACAGCCTGCTTGGAGTTTGCCAAAAGGCACCTAAAGGACTCTCAGACCATGAGAAACAAGATTATCTGGTCTGATGAAACTAAGATTGAACTCTTTGGCCTGAATGCCAAGCATCATGTCTGGAGGAAATCTGTCACTATCCCTACGGTGAAGTATGGTGGTGGCAGCATCATACTGTGGGGATGTTTTTCAGTGACAGGGACTGGGAGTCTAGTCAGGATCGAGGGAAAGATGAGCAGAGCAAAGCACTGAGAGTTTCTTGATGAAAACCTGCTCCAGAGCGGACAACGACCCTAAGTACACAGCCAAGACAACGCAGGAGTGGCGTCGGGACAAGTCCCTGAATGTCTTTAAGTGGCCCAGCCAGAGCCCGGACTTGAACCTGATTGAACATCTCTGGAGAGACCTGAAAATAGCTGTGCAGCGACGCTCCCCATCCAACCTGACAGAGCTTGATAGGATCTGCAGAGAAGAATGGGAGAAACTCCCCAAATACAGGTGTGCCAAGCTCGTAGCGTCATACCCAAGAAGACTCGAGGCTGTAATTGCTGCCAAAGGTGCTTCAACAAAGTACTGAGTAAAGGGTCTGAATAGTTATTTAAATGTAATATTTCAGATTTGCTATTTTTAATAAATTTGCTAAAATTCCTAAAAAACAGTTTTGCTTTGTCATTATGTGGTATTGTGTGTAGACTGATGAGATTTGTTAAAATCCATTTTAGAATAAGGCTGTAATGTAACAAAATGTGGAAAAAGTCAAGGAGTCTGAATACACTTTGCTAATGCACTGCATGCGTCCTCTTCTGTAGCCTACAGGCTGGTTTCTCTGATCAAATAGCCTAACCTAAATGGGGCTCAATCAAATAAAATGTGCGCTGTCATGTTAACAAACATATCCTAAAAACAGGACAGGTCAAAGTAAAATGGACAATATGGAATGGACAATCACAACTGTTGTCCAGGAGTTTCACCCCATTGTCATGATCAGTGGTTTCAAGTTTGTTTCCGTCAATTTTTGACAAGCTGATCATAGCAAAAAATTAAATACTTCTGCATTTCCTGCTGTGTAAACACATTGCAAATAAGCTCGTGATAACTCCTGTTGGGTAGCTGATACAAAGTTTAAATAACGAAATTGATTAGTCACAGGAATCAGGACTAATAAAGCCAATGCAATGGCATGTTTAACAAATGGTAGGCCTACCACATGAATGGGCATTCATAAAATTCCATTGTGGGCCGACATGGTAGGCTACACCACAGTAAGCACGAGCAAACGTTTTTTTAATACATTTTTTGGTCCTGTGCCGATGTCGTTTTTTGGTCTTTTACAAACGGTAGGCTAACCACTTACAGTGGGGGAAAAAAGTATTTAGTCAGCCACCAATTGTGCAAGTTCTCCCACTTAAAAAGATGAGAGAGGCCTGTAATTTTCATCATAGGTACACGTCAACTATGACAGACAAATTGAGGGAAAAAAATCCAGAAAATCACATTGTAGGATTTTTAATGAATTTATTTGCAAATTATGGTGGAAAATAAGTATTTGGTCACCTACAAACAAGCAAGATTTCTGGCTCTCACAGACCTGTAACTTCTTCTTTAAGAGGCTCCTCTGTCCTCCACTCGTTACCTGTATTAATGGCACCTGTTTGAACTTGTTATCAGTATAAAAGACACCTGTCCACAACCTCAAACAGTCACACTCCAAACTCCACTATGGCCAAGACCAAAGAGCTGTCAAAGGACACCAGAAACAAAATTGTAGACCTGCACCAGGCTGGGAAGACTGAATCTGCAATAGGTAAGCAGCTTGGTTTGAAGAAATCAACTGTGGGAGCAATTATTAGGAAATGGAAGACATACAAGACCACTGATAATCTCCCTCGATCTGGGGCTCCACACAAGATCTCACCCCGTGGGGTCAAAATGATCACAAGAACGGTGAGCAAAAATCCCAGAACCACACGGGGGGACCTAGTGAATGACCTGCAGAGAGCTGGGACCAAAGTAACAAAGCCTACCATCAGTAACACACTACGCCGCCAGGGACTCAAATCCTGCAGTGCAAGACGTCTCCCCCTGCTTAAGCCAGTACATGTCCAGGACGTCTGAAGTTTGCTAGAGTGCATTTGGATGATCCAGAAGAGGATTGGGAGAATGTCAGATGAAACCAAAATATAACTTTTTGGTAAAAACTCAACTCGTCGTGTTTGGAGGACAAAGAATGCTGAGTTGCATCCAAAGAACACCATACCTACTGTGAAGCATGGGGGTGGAAACATCATGCTTTGGGGCTGTTTTTCTGCAAAGGGACCAGGATGACTGATCCGTGTAAAGGAAAGAATGAATGAGGCCATGTATCGTGAGATTTTGAGTGAAAACCTCCTTCCATCAGCAAGGGCATTGAAGATGAAACGTGGCTGGGTCTTTCAGCATGACAATGATCCCAAACACACCGCCCGGGCAACGAAGGAGTGGCTTCGTAAGAAGCATTTCAAGGTCCTGGAGTGGCCTAGCCAGTCTCCAGATCTCAACCCCATAGAAAATCTTTGGAGGGAGTTGAAAGTCCGTGTTGCCCAGCGAGAGCCCCAAAACATCACTGCTCTAGAGGAGATCTGCATGGAGGAATGGGCCAAAATACCAGCAACAGTGTGTGAAAACCTTGTGAAGACTTACAGAAAACGTTTGACCTGTGTCATTGCCAACAAAGGGTATATAACAAAGTATTGAGAAACTTTTGTTATTGACCAAATACTTATTTTCCACCATAATTTGCAAATAAATTCATTACAAATCCTACAATGTGATTTTCTGGATTTTTTTCCCTCAATTTGTCTGTCATAGTTGACGTGTACCTATGATGAAAATTACAGGCCTCTCTCATCTTTTTAAGTGGGAGAACTTGCACAATTGGTGGCTGACTAAATACTCCCCCCCTTCTGAACAGCAGAATTAAAAACCCAGCTCCTATTTAAACGAACATTCCAAAAATAAATACATTTTGTAGGCTAATTTCGGACGCTGATAGTTCAACAGACACATTTTTAGCCTAAGGATATTGCAGTTACACATTGAATTGGAGCAAAACAACCTGCGTTTTAACCATACGTGTACACTTGTGATGATGTCATCTTTATAGTTATGCTACCATGCTATCGTTGCCTGAGTAGCTGAAAAAGAACACTGACTTCTTGTCTGCACCCTGCTTTGCCAATGCCAATGTTCGCAATGATGGTGAAAAAATTACATTAAATCGCTATTTAGACTGCCTGTGTCTTGTTTGTGTTTGATATAATGGCTAATGTAGTAGTAAATATAATTTGTCGTAGTAAATATAAAATGTTATAGATTGGTCTGACTAAAATGTTGTGCAAAGACCAATTTGTGTTAGGAGCCTGTTTTTAATAAATGCTGTTTTAGGTCAGAGAACAAAGGACAGAGGAGAACACCATATCTTCTCACCAGATGACCTAGTCTTGCAGGAATGCGATAACAGGACAACACCCCCTCTCCGGCCATAAACCACCAGATACTCCCCACCACTTTCTCTTGACACACACCAATATTTCTCTTTCACGCACACTCATTCTCAACTCCTCACGAGTTCCCTGGACACACACAAACATTTCATTTGCACGCACACTCATTCTCAACTCCCCTGTCTACTGGTCGGGTGCCAAGGGCAGAGGACTCTGCCGTGCACCAATGGGGCTTCTACTCTGGACAGAGCAGACCCGCCTCCTACGCCTCGGGAACCAATCAAGGGACTAGAAGAAGGACCCCTTCCTTTATGTTACATTGTATAAGTAATGCTGTAAACTCTGTTTATGCATCCTTCTCAACTGTCTCCATAAGAGGCAATTGATTGGGTCCATGCATGTTAATTAGCAGGATCCCATGCATGTAGCTTGAACAGTAACAGATATCTCTGTGTTTAATAAACTGCCTTTTTGCTTAAGCAAATTCCTCTCTGTCTAGCGTCGATGGTTTGTACTTCCTCTCCTAATTATGTGTTCACCAACAAATTGGTAGCAGAGGATGGTTTCTAATTCGATCTAAAGAGTTGGTGCGAGAGGAAAAGGCAAATCATCGATCTAAAAACAGACGGAAGAGTGACCTGAAATCCAGGAGACATCAACTATTCGTCTTGCCTCAGGAACCTGATCAGAGCGCTCTTCTAAAAAGGTATGCAGAGCCTGTTAAAACGAAATCTTGCATATTGTATTATAGACCAATACCAAATTTTGATCAGAAGTACTGAGTGTGAGTATGAATACTTGTTAAATAATTTTCCATCCTAATGAATTAAGGCATACATGAGATATCTGGTACTGTGTTTTATACTAAGGAATAAAGGAATAAGGAATAAAGGAATAAGGAATAAAGGAATAAGGAATAAAGGAATAAGGAATAAAGATAAACGTATCCAGAATGTGTCAAACTACGGATTGACGCATTGGTGGATAAGATTTGACCCATAAATCTAGATTCCTAAAGGGACCCAGTTTGTTCTGAAATCTCTCGCATAAAATATATCCTATAGGGGAGGTCCTACCCTATAGGTTGCGAGGAGGTTGAAGTTAAACTGTGGCAGAGTTCTAGACATTAGGTGGGGGAGAATCACCGAAATTGACCAGAGGTACTAAATTCCCGGGGATGCCAGTTATCTCTGTGATTTCACACTTAAAACGTTCCATATAAATGGTTGTGTGAAAGGTACAATTAAGCTGAGACTAAGTCCTTCCTAGTGATCGAGTTGTCTAAAAAAAAATCCTTTGATAGGGATCCAGTTGCTTCTGTGACTTCACATAAGTATAAGGTTGTGTGAAGGGTAGCAGTCGAACTGAGACTATGTTTTAGGACGCTCTGGTAACCTACATTTTTTTTTTTTTTTTGAGAACTCTGTTTATTAAGTTTTACACACACACAGACAAGACAAAGCAATATAAATAATATACTCAACTAGACAAAAGTACAAATAATACATATATAAAATAAAAAAAATAAAAAATAATAAAAAATAATAATAATAATAATAATAATAACTTTAAAGATACCATACTTTAGACAAGTTAAACACACCAGGCAGAAGGCTACAAAAGGTTAAAGGGCAATCTATAGTATAGGGACAGAGCAAACACCTCACCATTGTTCCTGTAAACAGTTAAGGGATGGGGTGGAGAAATGCAACCACTCACAGACAGTCAAAGCCACAGACCAATCATCCACTGGACCAAAAATAAAAAGTTACAATGCTTTAAAATAAAAAATGAATATTGATAATTTTATGTAGGCGTGAACAGAATTAAAAAATAAAAATAACTGGGAAAAACAAGCTCACACCTTAGTCTCTGCCCGGGCGAGATGAACAAGGCATCCGCAGGTCACAATCAATAAGCACATCAACCTTAATGCCCCCCACCCCCACCCCAGAAAAAAAAACACAGAGAAATGCTCATCCAACCCCTAAGTCACAGGGGGGTCAAATACAGACTTATTTTGGTTTTAATAGGAATGCTATCCGAGGATGGACTGTTTAAAGTAAGACCGGAATGGAGCCCAAGCCTCATTAAACAGTTTGGGGTTCCCACGTGAATTGAATTTAATTTTTTCTAGTTTCAGAGAGCACAACACGTCTCTCACCCAATATTTATAAGATGGGGGAGCTGCCATCTTCCAGTTCTGTAGTATTAGCCGTCTAGCTAAAAGAGTTGTATAAGCAACAGTGTCCGACTGGATTCTTGACAGGGGGGTGCTTATGGGCAGTACTCCAAAAAGGGCTGTAAGGGGAGAGGGATCTATAACAGTGTTATATATATCAGAGAAACATTTAAATATTAATTCCCAGAAACCTGACAGTTTATGACAGCCCCAGAACATATGCAACAGTGTGGCCGGTTCAATTTTACATCTGACACAGGTAGGATCAAAATCAGAGAATATTCTTCCAAGTCTGGCCCCAGACCAGTGGATACGGTGAACCACCTTGAATTGAATGAGGCTGTGTCTAGTGCTAAAAGAGGACGAATGCACCCTGCGCAGCACAGATTCCCAGGTGTCTTCCCCAAGTTCCTCCCCCAAATCCTTTTCCCATCGAGTCTTTAAAGGCACCAAAGAAGGGTTCTGTAAGTCATGAATGATTGTATATACATCTGAAATTGCGCCCCTAGGAAGCTTGTTCAGCTCCAGGATGCTCTCTATAGCTGTATTCACAGGCCTATGGGGAAATTCAGGTGTGTTAGCTCTGACAAAGTTCCTAGTCTGGAGATAGCGGAAAAAGTGGGATTGGGGGAGGTTGAACCTTTCCTGTAGCTGAGCAAAAGAGGCAAATGTATCATCAAAGAATAATTGGGCTAGTGAGGAGAGGCCTAGTGAGTGCCAGATGTCAAAAGCCCCATCATTCAAAGATGGAGGAAATAAAATGTTCTGATTGATTGGGCCTGATAGAGAAATGCCTCGGAGGCCAAAGGCTAAGCGGAACTGATTCCAAATTTTAAGAGACTGCTTTACAATTGGGTTGACACACCTTTTGCCTAGGGACACTGGGAGAGACGAGCACAACACAGAAGAAAGTGCAGCAGGTTTACACGATTCAGACTCCATCTGGACCCAGATTGGTCTAGGGCCAGTAGGATCAGTCTGCAGCCAGTACAGAAGGGCTCTGAAATTTGCAGCCCAATAGTATGTCTGAAAATTTGGTAGAGCTAAACCCCCAATGACTTAGGCTTCTGTAAATGTTTTCTACCAATCCGTGGTACCTTGCCATCCCAAATAAAATGCATGAATGTTTGATCCAGTGAAATAAAAAAAGATTTTGGAATAAAAATGGGTAGACATTGAAATAAATATAGAAATTTGGGCAACACACTCATTTTAATGACATTAATCCTTCCGATAAGAGAAAGAGGTAGCGCATTCCAAAAAGCAAAAGATTGTTTCAAACTGTCTGCTAGAGCAACCAAGTTTTCCTGAAACAGATTTGAATATTTCCTTGTCACTTTAACTCCCAAGTAGGTGAATTGATCCCGGACAATCCTAAACTGAGAGCTTGTAAAAGAGCACTTTAAAGCAGCCTTGTTTACAGGAAAAAGCTCACTCTTGCCTAGATTCAGCTTGTACCCTGAGATTGATCCAAACCTTTTAAGAACAGATAAGGCGCGTGGCAATGAGGTATCAGGGTTAGAGATAAACAAAAGGAGGTCATCCGCATATAGCGAGACTTTCTGCTCTGAGCCCGTCCGGATTATTCCTTGAATGGCATCATTAGAGCGTAATGCAATGGCGAGAGGTTCGATTGCCAAAGCAAACAACAAGGGGGAGAGTGGACAGCCCTGTCTGGATCCACGGTGCAAGGGAAAATAGTCAGAGGACAAGTTGTTAGTCCGTACCGAAGCCATGGGGGAAAAATAAAGAATCTTTATCCACGCAATGAATTTGGGGCCAAAGCCAAATCTATAAAGGGTGGCTGTTAGGTAATCCCACTCAACGCGGTCAAACGCTTTTTCTGCATCAAGTGAGACCACCACCTCTGGGTCCTCCGACGCAGGGGAGTACAGTATATTCATAAGGCGCCTAATATTGAAAAATAAATGCCTATTTCTCACAAAGCCAGTCTGGTCAGAGTGTATTACTTGATGCAGCGAGCCTTCCATACGGATGGCTAAAAGCTTGGCTAGGATTTTGTAATCACAGTTTAAAAGCGAGATTGGGCGAAAGGATCCACATTCCAGAGGGTCTTTGTTTTTCTTTAATAGTAATGAAATTGAAGCTTGATAAAGACTAGGCGGTAGCTTTGAGGTATTAAGGCACTCTGCAAATAGTCGAGACAAGAACGGGCAAAGCAGACCAGAAAACGTCCTGTAAAATTCGGTTGGAAAACCATCCGGACCCGGTGATTTACCTCTTTTCATTGCGGACACTGCTGTTGCAATCTCCTCAGGTGTAAATTCTTCTTCTAGATAGTCATGGGTGTCTGTATCAATTGAAGGCATATTCAGGCCATTAAAGAAGGAATCAATCAGCAAAGGGTCTTGAGGGGATTCAGAGGTGTATAGCGCAGAATAAAATTGTTTGAATTGATCATTGATCTCTTTATGTATAACTGTGGTGGCACCAGACGGGGTCCTTATTTGTGGGATTAAACGTGAGGCCTCAGATTTACGGATCTGATGTGCAAGGAGTTTACTGGCCTTGTCGCCTTGTTCATACACTCTGTACTGAGCTCGCAAGAGTAGCTGTTCAGCTTGCCTGGTAGAAAGCTCATCAAATTCAGATTGGAGTAGTTGGCGCTCTTTATGCAGATCAGAGGAAGGAACCGTGGCATACTTCTCATCCAATGTGGCTATGGATTCGCTCAGGTCCCGAAGTCGCTGAGAGCGAACTCTGTTTTGGTTGGCTGTATAAGAAATAATTTGGCCACGTAGGTATGCTTTGAGAGACTCCCATATGGTAGAGCAGGACATACCTGGTGTTGAATTAGTTTCTAGGAATAAGGTGATTTCAGAAGAAATGAAATTGACAAACTCCTTATCTGAGAGTAAAATGGGGTTAAGACGCCATTGATAACACATAGGAGGTCGCTGGGGAAACTCTAGTTCAAGCACTAATGGTGAATGGTCCGAAATAACAATACTCTTGTAAGTACACTGCCGAAGGTTAGGCAAAAGTTTTTTGTCCAAAAGAAGTAATCAATCCGGGAGTATGTTTGATGAACATGAGAATAAAAGGAATACTGTCTATCTGTAGGATGTAGGAAACGCCAGGCCTCAAACATGGCATATTTCTGAAGAAAGGCTTGAATAAGTAGGGCACATTTAGATGGGCCTGTAGTTGTTCGTGAGGACTTGTCAAGAACTGGGGACATTTTGCAGTTGAAATCCCCCCCCTAAAATCAATAAATGAGAATCTAAATTGGGTATAGCAGACAAAAAGGAAGAAATGAAACTTGTGTCATCCCAATTGGGAGCATAAACACTAGCCAAAACAAGAGGGGTAGAAAACAGTTTACCGGTTACTATGACGTATCGTCCCTTAGGATCAGCGATAACCTCAGAAGCTACAAAGGGAGTGACTTTATCAACCAAAATGGCAGCCCCTCTTGATTTACTATGAAAGTTAGAGTGGAACACTTGACCAACCCAGTCCCTACGCATCCTAAAGTGCTCACCAGTCCTCAAGTGAGTCTCTTGTAGAAATGCAACATTTGCATTCAAACCCTTTAAGTGTGTCAACACCCTCTTACGTTTCACTGGGTTATTAACCCCTTTGGTGTTCCACGAAATGTATTTGATCGCATTGTTTCGGCCCCTCTGGGCATTCCCGTTATACAACCCCGTCATTAGAGCATAGAATGGAAAAGCAATGAGCGCCCAGAAACCCCAGAATAACTTGTCTCAGAGTAATAATGTACGGTGGTAGATGTTGAGAAAAAGTACCGAAAAAAAAACAAAAAGACAGAATGACAACATTAGAACTGAACAATTCAACCCCTCCCCCCCACCCCCTCCCCCATCCCAGACAGTACCTCCCCAAACGAGGTACAAGCCTAAATAGAGCATGTTCTCTTCGCACAGTATGTCTGTGAGAGTGCGGTCTTAAACCTAAACCCACAGTCCCGCTCTTTAAAGTCGTGTTTTGTTAGTGGATCAAACAGCAAAAAGAGATAATCATTTTTTAAATAAAATAAATTAAGGTGAATCCCTTGTGCAGACAAAATTACAAAAGCACCACTTGTAGATGTATATAATTATAATTATATTCCCAGTCTTATAACAGGCATTTGAGAGAGAAAATAAAGAAAATAAATAGAATGTGTAACGGCTCTCAGCCGAAAACCTAATTTGAAGTAAGGAAATCGTAGTAAGACAATCAAAAAAGATAATAATTATTATTATTATAATAGTTGTCTAGTTGAATGCTAAGACAACTTACAACCAAGACCAAAAAAACTACGTGTGCGCAACGTTTAACGCTTGCTGGGCATAAATGACGCTCTGAGCCTTAAAATTTAAGTGAAGACCCCAAAAAAACGTGTCGCCTCGGGAAGCATTTACTGTTTACTGGGTCAATGCAAACGGATGCAGTAAGCAAATAACCAAGAATATTTTGAGTCACTGAGACACTATGTAAACAAACTGAATAGGTGAGCAAGACAGCCTAGAAAACACAGGAGTATAGTAAAACCGCAATACAATGAGATTAAAATGACTGAATGCTTGTAAGGCAAGCACACTAGATGATCAAAACATTAGATCACATCAAATAAGCCTGAATGGGTACGCCAACCCCCCAACTATACAAAATTAGCATATTGTAGCTAAACATAGTTGTACCACAGGTTGGGTTACTTACTATCCACAGTTCGCTAGCAATGCTGAACTATGAGCAAGTTCAAGACTTCTTGATGTGACGTTGAATGTGAGAGAGAGCCTCATCCGGAGATTCAAATGTGTAGTCTTTACCATCATGAGATAGCCATAAACGGGCCGGGAATCGCAGTCCATACTTCACACCTGGATGGTCCCGAAGTAGTCGTTTGGCCTGTCCGAAAGCTGCGCGCTGCCTGGAAACAGTGGGGGAGTAGTCCTGGTAGATGGAGAAGCTCTGTCCTTGAAAGCTCAGAGTGGTATTGCGGGCTCGTCGGAGAATCTCCATCTTCTCATGGAAAAAGTGCACTCGAAGAATTATGTCACGGGGCCTCTCCCCATCCCGGGGCTTTGGGCGCAGCGACCGGTGGGCACGATCAATCAGGGGCTTTTCATCCAAGGCTAGAACATCCTTCAGCAGCCCAGAAACGAAATCCGTGGCGCGAGGCATTTCCGCTGACTCTGGGACTGATACCAGTCTCAGGTTATTGCGGCGAGAGAATCCCTCCAAACTTACACAGCTCTCCTTCACCTTTTTCAAGTCCGCAGCTAGGCGTTTCACGTCAGCCTCCAGGGATGTAGTTAAGTCGGAGACATTTGTAGCGAAGGTCTCCAGTGCTGCAATCGTTGTAGTGTGCGACTCCATTGTTGTTTTGAGTGATGCGATTGCCGGCACCGTCTCGTTCCGCAGGATGGTTAGATCTGCTTTTAAAGTATCAGAAACCTCCTTTATTCGGGCCTCAATCGTAGTAACCACCTCCGTTTTCATTTCAACTATCTCAGAGCGTAGTAGTTTGATGGCCTCGAGAATGTTCACTTCAGCGCCGCCAGGCTGGCCGCCCCTCCGGGTAGAGTATCAGTCCCCGGGTCGTCAGGCTCAGGGGAGGGCGGTGATGAGAGTGTGTCTTGTAGGCCGGGTTTTCTCAAAGTCATGTTTTTGGCCTTATGTTTCGTCGACATGCTGATATTTGGAAGTAAAGTAGTCTTGGTTTTTACGGGAAGGGATCACCAAAATAATATATGAAAATAAATACGGTTTTGCTGCAAAATTCACATAAACTTTAAAAATACCACGGGAGCAAACGGAAAACACGTCAGTCGCACATGGCGTCCCTCCAATTCCCCCTAACCTACATTTTTTAAGGTATTGAATTCTAATTGGCAGTTTTGTTTTGCTGTGTTTATATTTTAATGTGTCTGTGTTGTATTATAACGTGTAATGGATGATGGGAAGTTATAGTGAGACTTATGAAACTGAATACCAAACTGTGGAATTGAGTGAATTTGACTTAGGCTTTCAGGAACCAGGGATTGGGGGGACTGATATTGGATCTGTGCATATTCTTGAACAAGAACTGAGACAATTGAAGCGTGTTGTGTGCTGTGGAGGAATTACTGCATTGGTATATGTGACTGGAATTCTGATTTTTTATGATAATAATTGCATTACAAATTATATAAATCAGCCTCTTTATATACGAGGGTGTCGTACATGAGATAAGTCTGTATTGATACCGATAATACATCCTTGGAAATAAAACACCAGGGACGGGATAAGTGTATAAAGATAGTAAAGCAAAATGGCAGGGCCAAACCCAACCATACCCAAATTTAATGAATATCTAGAACAACGAATGACAGACAGAGCAAGGGGAAAAGTACAGTATAGGAAAGTTAAAAAAGTGGCGTTGGAGAGCAGGAGGGTGCAACCAAAGAAATCAGATACGATGTGTGTGGCCACTGAAGCAGCTTCCCCAGAGGCCAGTACCAGCACCACTCCTGGCCCCACCTCACTATACAGCCTAAAAGGCACCATGACTTTTGGCCCACAACCACAACCATGGCCTCAGCAAGGCACTCCACCAGGTCCTCCTAGAAGAGGGAACTACCTGTGCTACAACTGTGAATAAACTGGACATTTTAAAAGAGACTGTAGAGGAAAGGGAGGACCCCCACAACAACCATAAACCCACCTGTCTGAACTCCAGGTGCCCGAAGGCGTGATCCTCATCCAATACTACTACCACCGACATCACAGACTGAACTCAACCAAGGCGATATAGCACAGTTACAGAGCTCAGCAGGACCCTATGAACACTCAGTCTGGGCCCAGGAGGGGGCGGCAGAGGACAGGACGAACTCTGGAGGTGCCATGATGGAAGACTAGTTGAACCAGCTAGACTCTGCCCAGTCCCACACATCTGGTGGCACCCTCACATGACAGAAACTGTAGACAGGTTTTCAAAATGGGTAGAGGCAATTCCTACAGAAACTACAGAATAAGAGGATGCTAGGTCAGTCATTAAGTGGCTACAAACTAAATTAATACCCAGGTACGGTATACCAAGGCAGATAAGATCTGACAACCACACATTTTAGCAAAAAACACCTGAAAAAGGTGGAGGAAAGATTCGGAGTCGTGCACAGATCCGGTTCAGTACCATCCTCAGTCCCAGGGACTCGTGGAACGTGCCAACCTAGCCAAGGGAGGGAGGTCATATGCCCTCCCTTGATGTACAACAGATAGAAATGACTGATTATGTGATGAAATTGACTGAGCTTTCTGCAGCACTCTCTTCTCAGGTGCGGAAGGTCAAGGACAGGGAGCTGACAGGAAGTACGCTGCCACTGAAGGTAAAAGTGGGAGACTGGGTGAGGGTAAAAGTCCACAAGAGAAAGTGGCTGGAACCCAGGTGGACTGGACCGTACGAAGTGAAGGAGGTTACTTCACACTCAGTCCAGGTCAGAGGTAAATCAGGCGCACCCTGGCACCATCTAACTCATTGCACACCAGCCCCCACTCCTTCTAGATCACTGACAGAAGTCAGGGCTGATTTGAGCAGCCAAAACCAATATTTGACACCAAAATGAAGGTTCCCTTATGGGAAAAAGAACCTCGACCAGGTAGAAGGAGAAATCTTTGCCATCGCACCCACTCCAAACGAACAAGCTCAAATCTACCCCTTTCAGGGGAAGATGAAATAGAATTTGAACAACAGCTTTGATGTATTTAATCACTCACTAGAGGGGGACTAACATTGTTTAATTAACTGGCCATATAATTAGTATGCTAGAGGGGGATGGTTGAAATTTTTTACTATTGCATTATGCGTTATCATGTGTTGTTTTCTTTTCTGCATTATTGTTTTTCTTTTAAGACTGATTCAACTATGCTTAATGCCAACATAATTAATGGATCACGTCTAGTAGACGTGAAGAGGGGGATTTGTAGTAGTAAATATAATTTGTCGTAGTAAATATAAAATGTTATAGATTGGTCTGACTAAAATGTTGTGCAAAGACCAATTTGTGTTAGGAGCCTGTTTTTAATAAATGCTGTTTTAGGTCAGAGAACAAAGGACAGAGGAGAACACCATATCTTCTCACCAGATGACCTAGTCTTGCAGGAATGCGATAACAGGACAACACCCCCTCTCCGGCCATAAACCACCAGATACTCCCCACCACTTTCTCTTGACACACACCAATATTTCTCTTTCACGCACACTCATTCTCAACTCCTCACGAGTTCCCTGGACACACACAAACATTTCATTTGCACGCACACTCATTCTCAACTCCCCTGTCTACTGGTCGGGTGCCAAGGGCAGAGGACTCTGCCGTGCACCAATGGGGCTTCTACTCTGGACAGAGCAGACCCGCCTCCTACGCCTCGGGAACCAATCAAGGGACTAGAAGAAGGACCCCTTCCTTTATGTTACATTGTATAAGTAATGCTGTAAACTCTGTTTATGCATCCTTCTCAACTGTCTCCATAAGAGGCAATTGATTGGGTCCATGCATGTTAATTAGCAGGATCCCATGCATGTAGCTTGAACAGTAACAGATATCTCTGTGTTTAATAAACTGCCTTTTTGCTTAAGCAAATTCCTCTCTGTCTAGCGTCGATGGTTTGTACTTCCTCTCCTAATTATGTGTTCACCAACACTAACTAGCTAGATAGCCTGCATATAACTCCCCACCCGAGTTTTCCATTCGGGCAAAACAATGTGATGACTCCATAATAGTCGACGTTACAGCTTGGCTAATAGAAAACGCCGCAATATATTTTTCATTTAAAACCTTATCTTGGCGATTCTTCCTCGTTCTCGATTCGTGTATCTTAAAAATGTTCAGTTGCAGGTGGTTCTACAAAAACCAGAGGAAATTCAGGAAGATATTGATGGCTTATTATTATATTAAATCCATGTTTTGTACCGCGCGATGTAAACGTAGGGTAACGTTAAACGTGGGATAACTAGCTCCCGGTTTTATTGTCATAGAAACCACTTTATGTCTCCAAAAAAATCCAACCCTTCCCTGGCTGGCTCTACACTAACAAAACGATTCTGAGGTAAATTTATCTAATATTTCGTAATTTATAAAAAGTTAGATAGCTGTACACTTGTTATATACAGTATATACTGTAACGACCCTGTATTGTGTTCTGTGTTCATGGTTGTGTTATCGTTCTCATGGGTGCTAGCAGGGGTTAAATATGCCAGGACAGATGGAAAGGTTGGGGGGGTATGATGGGTAATCCCGCGGGGTTTTGGAATGCTTAAATAGGGGTTACGGTCTCATCTCTCTCTCTTCTGTTCGGGACCCTTGATTTGACATGTTATATTTGTGTATGTTCGAGGTTTAGCGGCGTGGGCTGTGGCCTGAACAATAGCCCATTCAGGAATAAACCTGTGTTCTGCCTGTACACCTGGTGCCCGTCTCTCTTTTACTTTATGACCCAGCTGGGTCATTACATTGGTGTCAGAAGTGCTTTCGAACGACGGGATAGATCGAGATTAGGCGAGTTAGCTGTTTCAGTATAGGCCGTGGTTAGCTTTAGCGTGACTCGCATCTACGTCATGATGATCGGGCGAGGCGGAAAGTTAAGGAAGAGTCGGACAAAGTGTCCGTTGTGGGCTCGGGTGTACCCGGTCGGGAGGGTCAGGCGATGACGGCTGTAGAAGAGCTGGAGAGCCACATGGCGGAAGTTAAATTGTCAGTCAGCAAGATGGCAGAACGGGCGGGTTTTCCTTCAAACCGCTCGACCAGAACAGACGTCACGGCGACGGAGATATCGACGTCACCGCGTGCGGAAATGGCTGGGCCTCCTTATGTAAACAGAGATGGCAGCGCCCTATTGCCATTAGCCACGGTAGCGGCTAAACTTCCAAAGTTCAATGGACAAGGTAAATGGGAAGTTTTTTTCACTCAATTCGAGTTGTTGGCTAGAGCCGGGAGGTGGTCTGACGAGACGAAAGGGTTACAGCTTGCCCTGAGCCTGGCAGAGGAGGCGTCGGAATGCCTGCTAACGCTAGCCCCGGACGAGAGGGGCGACTACGGTGCGCTAGTGGAGGCATTGGGGGACCGTTTCGGCAGCGATGCACAGCCCAACATGCTGCGGATTGAACTGAATAACAAAAAGAGACTTCAGGGGGAATCATTAAAGGCGTTGGCAAGTGATATTCTGAGCCTGACCAGGCGGGCTTATGCAACTATGCCGATTGGGGTGCAAGACGAGCTGGCACGGGACAGTTTTATTAGAGCACTCTCCCCCACCGAACTGGGTAAGCATGTTCAGATGTCGGACCCAGCATCTCTGCGGGCTGCAGTGGAGATAGCCAGGAAGAGGGAGCTGATCTGGGGTGAGGGAGTGAGAGTGGAGGTTGCCAGTCAACCAGAGGTGAGAGCAGCGGCGGCCGGGGTGCCGGGGTTCACCAAACCAGAGTGGGTCGACGAGTTGGGCGGGTTGGTCAAGACCGCTTCGCTTGTCATTGAGAGGGGCTCCAGACAACATCGCAGTGTCAGCTCAACTTCCATTGTCTGCTGGGGTTGTGGCCAGCCTGGCCACATTCAGCGGGAGTGTGGCAGATTCTCCAGTCAACAGGGAAACGACAGCGGGTTCTCGCGCAGGGGGCAGCGCGGGCCCACCCCTCCGCCCCCGAACCCACAGTAAGCAGAAGAGGTACCCAGCAGCGCAGGCAAGAGGGTGGGGACCTGCTTCCCCAGGGTGTAGCTGCCACCGTGTTTCCTAGCCCGGTAGTTGTGGTGGGACGTACCACCATTGGGGACTTCTGCAATGTCATCGTCAAGGTAGAGGGGGTGGAATGTTTGGCCCTGGTCGACACGGGCTCTACAGTAACCCTGGTGAGACCAGACATACTACCTGTTGGGGTGCGGGTGGAGCCGACCCTTGTCCAGCTACGGACTGTCACGGGGGAGCTAGCCCCCATGTTAGGGAAGTGTCGGTTGTCTGTGACTGTGTGGGGGAGAACTGTGGGGTGTCCGGTGTGGGTAGCAGCGGTACAGGACCCCTGTATACTGGGAATGGACTTTTTGAAAAACTGTGGGGCTCAGTTGGACTTAGCTTTGGGCACTTTGAGGCTGTCGGGGGGGCCCACAGTGGGAATGTCGCCTTCGGGAGGGCCAGCAGGGGGCAGGGCTGTCCCTCCGTCTTCCTCCAAGCTTGCCGAAACTCCACTGGTCGTCCCGGCTGCTCCCTTGGTCGTTGTGCCATCCCAGCAGCTGTCTCCGGCGGCAACGACCTTCACTCCCCATAATGGTGCAAGCACAGGCATCCCAGTAGCCCAAAACACACTGGCTCCTTCACCCCATCAGCCCGACGGGGGAAGGAGGAAGTTATCGACGCCCGTTGAGGCTGTGTGGCTGAAAAACTGTCAAGGTCTGGACGAGAGACAACAGAGACAGTTAAAGCAGCTGCTGTTTGACTTTAAAGATAGCTTCGCTTGGGGGGAAGATGAGGTAGGGCAAACGCACCTGGTTCAGCACGACATCGACACTGGGGACAACCAAACCATTAAAATTCGGCCCCGTCGCATTCCCCTTGCCAAGAGGGAAGCAGCAGCCACAGCTATTGCTGACATGTTGCGGGCTGATTTCATTGAGCCATCAGATAGCCCATGGTCCGCGCCGGTCGTCATGGTGCCTAAGAAAGGGGGTAAACTTAGGTTTTGTGCGGACTACAGGGGCCTAAATTCTGTCACCACTAAAGACTCTTACCCCATACCGAGGATCGATGAGTCGCTAGACCACGTCAGAGGGTCCTCGTGGTTCTCTTCCCTTGATCTGCGCAGTGGCTACTGGCAGGTGCCCCTCTCGCCTGGGGCACGTGAAAAAACGGCCTTCTCCACAGATAGGGGCCATTGGCAGTTCAAGGTGCTGTGCTTCGGGCTTTGTAATGCTCCTGCCACCTTTGAGAGGCTCATGGACAGAGTGCTGGCGGGGGGTTCCGAGAGACGAGTGTGTCGTGTACCTAGACGACATATTGGTACACGGCACGTCGTTTGAGGGGGCACTGGGGGCACTTAGGCGAGTGCTGGAGAGGATCTCGGGGGCGGGGCTAAAATTACACCCGGAAAAGTGCCATTTCATGCGAAGGGAGTTGGCGTTCCTGGGTCATCAGCTGGGTGGTGAGGGTATCAGCACGATACCAGACAAAGTGGAGGCTGTGAGGGGGTGGCCAATTCCAAGGGGAAAAAAAGAGGTTAAGAGCTTCCTGGGTCTGGCATCCTACTATCGTAGGTTTGTGAAAGGGTTTGCGGGGATAGCAGCTCCTTTGAACCACCTTCTCAAGAAGGACACTGTTTTTCAGTGGACCGAAGAGCACCAGCGGGCGTTTGAGGCCCTCAAACGTGCCCTGGTGGAGGCCCCCTGTCCTGTCCTCACCAGACCCGAACCGTCCGTTTATCCTGGACACCGACGCAAGCAATGAGGGCTTGGGGGCCGTGCTGGCTCAGCGTGGTTCTGACGGGGAGCACGTAGTAGCTTATTACAGCAGAACTTTTGATAAGGCTGGAAAACGCTACTGCGTGACAAGGAGGGAGCTTTTGGCTGTCGTGGCAGCAGTACGCCATTTCAAGTACTACCTGGGGGGCCTGCCGTTTGTGGTGCGGACGGATCACTCCGCCCTGCAGTGGCTTCTCTCCTTCAAGGAGCCAGAGGGTCAGATCGCCCGCTGGTTGGAGGAGCTTCAACCCTACGACTTCCAGGTGGAGCACAGGGCCGGCCTTCGCCACAGCAATGCAGACGCCTTGTCCCGCCGCCCGTGTGCTGAGGACGGCTGTGGGTACTGCGCCAAACGGGTGGAGCGAGAGAGGGAACTGTGCATGGAGGAGGGAGTCACTGCCACGGTGAGTCAGCTGAGGGTGACAGAGTGTCGGGAGCTTGAGGCTGTGGACGTCGGGGAGTGGAGGCGTCGCCAGGAGGAGGACGCAGAGCTGCGTCCTGTGCTGGGGTGGGTGGAAGAGAGAAGACGACCGCCATGGGGGGAAGTAGCCCCTCTATCACCAGTCACCAAAGGACTCTGGGCTAAATTCTCAGTCCTTAGAGTGGCTGAGGGAGTGCTCCAGAGGGGGTGGAAAAAGCCAGCTACTGGAGAAATGACGTGGCAGGTAGTGGTTCCCAAAAGGCTGCAAGGGAGCGTGTTACAGCAGCTTCACGGGGGAGTAGGCGCAGGGCATTTTGGGGTCTCCAAAAGCGTTAAAGCGCGTACGTAAAGGCTTCTATTGGGCCAGGCACAGGAGGGATGTGGAGGACTTTTGCAGGCAGTGCGATGAGTGTGCTGCTAAGAAAGGACCTCCAGGTCAGTCACACGCCCTCCTACAACAATTCCCAGTAGGGGAGCCCATGGAGAGACTGGGGGTAGACATAGTTGGACCGTTTCCAACCACAGACAGCGGTAACAGGTGGATTCTAACTGCTATGGACTACTTCACCAAGTGGCCAGAGGCTTACGCTCTCCCAGACCAGGAGGCAGAAACAGTAGCTGATGCATTGGTAGGGGGAATAATCAGTCGGTTTGGGGTGCCACAGTCTATACACAGCGACCAGGGGAGAAACTTTGAGTCACGGGTGTTCTCAGAGTTGTGTAGACGGTTAGGCGCGGAGAAGACGCGCACTACTCCGCTTCACCCCCAGAGTGATGGGCTGGTGGAAAGATTTAACAGAACATTAGCACAACAGCTGGCTATCGTTACCTCAAAACACCAGAGAGATTGGGACACCCACTTACCGTTTATTCTTATGGCATGTAGGTCGGCTGTTCAAGAATCGACTGCGTGCTCCCCAGCGCTACTAATGTTAGGTCGTGAGTTGCGCACCCCAGCCGAACTGACGTTTGGCCACCCTCCTGATAACGACGACGGGGTTTTGCCTGGCCCGAACTATGTTCGTCGTCTGCAGAACCGGTTAGAAGCGGCTCACACCTTCGCAAGAGAGCAACTCGAGAACGCAGGAATGCGCCAAAAGCGCCACTATGACTCACGCGCTAGGGGGAGGCACTTTGGAGCGGGAGAACGCGTGTGGCTTCACAACCCAACGCGCAAGAAGGGGCGGTGCCCAAAGCTGGACAGTGCCTGGGTGGGGCCGTGCCTGGTGATAGAGAGAGTGGGTGACCATCCAGCTAGGCCAGACAAGGATATTTGTGGTGTGCAGCTCCCATTCAAATCAAATCAAATCAAATTTTATTGGTCACATGCGCCGAATACAACAGGTGCAGACATTGCAGTGAAATGCTTACTTACAGCCCTTAACCAACAGTGCATTTATTTTAAACAAAAAAAGTAAGAATAAAACAACAACAACAAAAGTGTTGAGAAAAAAAGAGCAGAAGTAAAATAAAGTGACAGTAGGGAGGCTATATATACAGTAAAATAAAGTGACAGTAGGGAGGCTATATATACAGGGGGGTACCGTTGCAGAGTCAATGTGCGGGGGCACCGGCTAGTTGAGGTAGTTGAGGTAATATGTACATGTGGGTAGAGTTCCTCGTATGATGTTGTGTTAGTCTGAGTCCTGTAAGGAATGTGTCAACTGTATTGTGTTGAACTTTGTGTATAAAGTATTGTAGCGTAGTTCTGACTTTACAAAATGACTTTCCATGAAAATGGACTTTAGTCTAAAAGGGTGTCCTCCCTTTATGTTCTTTCTTTGTAAACAAGCAAATGATAATTGCTCTGGCATAAAGCATGTTGAGTGACCATGGACTGAAGGTCATTCTATTCTTCTGTTTTCTTATCCTTTTAGGTCTCCTGCTCAGACCTCTTCCTGGATAACAGGATCACCAATCCCAGCAGCATTAGCAGCAGGGGATACATCAACAATCTGCTCCTCTGCTCAGCAGGCATCACACAGCACACTGTGGAAGTGAGGAGAAAAAAGGAGCACTCAACCTCAGTCACTGAAATAAGCAACGTTTCCCTCTATATCTGACTAGTACTTTATCATGAACTGTAGTAGAGTATTGTGAACAACACTCACAGCTTGCTCTGGAGAAGGGCATGGTCAATGGGGGGTGGATGTGGTGGTGGAGCCAGCTGTAGTCAGCTTAGCTTCGCACAATAACATCACCTTCTCTGAGACCTGCAGCTCCCCCAAAACATGTTGTGCAAGTATGGTATCACATCTCGATGGACTGTGTTAGGTACATACTGCACCAGAAGAATAAAACACATGGATCCAAAATATCCAATCGTAAAAAGAACTCTAAATAAAAGATCTGAAAACAACATTGTAGTCAAAGAACAAACCTTGGAAACCTGATCTTTTACCTGGTGGTGGGTGGAGTGTGAGAGACTTGGTGAAACTCTGGTCCAGAACCCTCAGTTTCAGATCTGCTGTAACAGTCAGAGTGCTGTTCAACTTCAGGGTCACCTCACTCTCCAGCTCATAGCGCCCCCTGCTGTCCAACTCCATAGTGGTGTTACTGCCCATCACACCTCCCCACAGTACCTCTGGCTGGGGAAACCCCTGAGAGGCACGGAGAGTGACAACAAAGCCGTCACAAGTGGCTTGGACGGACATCCTGGGCTCATCATAAGGGGCTGTTTTGAAATATTATAAATACTTTTGTAGGTGCAGTTATCATTTAAACTACACAATATAGATGCAGCAACAATGGAACTTACCTGCCACTAGAAGTTGTAGATTTTCCTGGGTGCTTCCTTGTTCATCTGTCACGTGACAGGTGTATTGGCCCTGGTCACTCGGCTGCACACCACTCAGTCGAAGTGAGGCATTTCCCACAGTGAGCTGGTCTTCAAACAGATGAGTGCGTCCCTTGTAAACAACACTCTGTCTTTCCAGCTGATCTCTCCCATAGTAATAACTGTGGACCACCTCTGATTCTCCATGCTGCCAGATGACGAACAGGTGGTTGAGGTTCAGGTTTTTAGATGGAGTGGAAGAGCAGCTAAGGGTGATGTCACTGCCCGGAGCTGCCACTTCTCGGGGTTGTAGACTGGTTGTAGTTACCACTGATGATATCACTGATATGGAATAGGTAGAAAGAGAGAAGGATGATGTGGGAGAGAGAGTGGTATTAGCAATAATTACAGCAAATCAATCATTGTTCTAATATGTTATTGTAACCTTACTTCTTTGCTGTGTAACCATGAAAGGACATAATGGATGAAATGACACAATCCATACAGTGCCTTTAGAAAGTCTACACCCGCTTGAACTTTTTTCACATTTTATTGTGTTACAAAGTGGGAGTGAAATATATTTAAATTGTAATTTTTGGTCATTGATCTACACAAAATACTCCATAACGTAATGTTTACAAATGAATACAAATTTAATAACTAGAATAGTCATTGCATAAGTATTCACCCCCTTTGTTTAGGCAAGCCTAAATTAGTTCAGAAGTAACATTTGGCTTAAAAATGCACATAAGTTATATGGACTCACTGTATGAAATAATAGGAGTTGACATGATTTTTGAATGACTACCCCTTCCTCTGTCCCACATACAGTACATAGAAAATCTGTAAGGTCCCTCAGTCAAGTATTACATTTCAAGCACAGATTCAACTACAAAGACCAGGGAGATTTTCGAAAGCCTCAAAGAAGGCCAGTGATTGGTAGATGGGTAACAATAACAAATCAGACATTTAATATATATTTAAGCATGGTCAAGTTAATAATTACGCTGTGGATGATGTATTAAACCACTCATACACATCAGAGATACAGTCATTCTTCTGAACTGAGCTGCAGGACATGAAAGAAACTGCTTATGGATGTCACTGAAAATAAGAAGAATATACAGAAAAAAAGTATTCCAAAACATGCATATGTATGCAACAAGGGACTAAAGTAATATTTAAACAAAAAACACACAGCAAAGAAAAACACATTTTGGCCTAAATGCATAGCCTTATGTTTGGGGCAAATCCAACACAACACATCACTGAGTAACTACCTCCTTATTTTCAAACATGGTAGTGGCTGCATCATCAATCAATCAAATGTATTTATAAAGCCCTTTTTACATCAGCAGATGTCACAAAGTGCTATACAGAAACCCAGCCTAAAACCCCAAACAGCAAGCAATGCAGATGTAGAAGCATGGTATGGGTATGCTTGACATCATCAAAGACTGGGGAGTTTTTCCAGGATGAAAAGAAACGTGATGGAGCTAAGCACAGGCAAAATCCTTGAGGAAAACCTGCTTCACACCAGACACTGGGAGAGGAATTCACCTTTCAACAGCACAATAACCTGCCACACAAAGCCAAATATAAACTGGAGTTCCTTACCAAGAAGACAGTGAATGTTCCTGAGTGGCCAAATTACAGTTTTGACTTACAGTAAATCTGCTCTCATGAGACATACCGGGGTGGGGTGAAAACTTATCTAATCTAATGAAGGTACATTACTGTTCTATTTTTCATTGATCTTCAATTTTTTTTTTTGAATTTTCCTTCCACTTCGACATTAGAGTATTTCGTGTAGATCATTGACAAAAAAAATATACAATTAAATACATTATAATCCCACTTTGTAACACAATAAAATGAAGAAATCCAAGGAGGGTGTAGACTTTCTATAAGCACATATGTTTACCTGGGCTTGTTTAGCCATTTATTATTTGTTTTCATCAAATAGTGTTGAATATGTATTAAACAAGACTTGAGGTCTGCACACTAATGCACTAATCAATGTACACCTGTGATCACTGATGAGGGATCCCATTTATTTAAGAATTACTCAAAGTTGTAAAAGTTTGACATAGGACCTACCACTTGTCCATACACACCATATGAAAACACTTAGATTTTACTTACTGATAATAAACGGTATGGAGACCACGTACAACCTGAAAGACAAAGCGAGAGAGAGACACATGCTCTTTGAAATTGGCTTCTAATAATCCATGGACTCACTTTATCCTGTATTTCCTTTATCCTATATGATGCATTATAGAGCCTATTAAGCATGGGGATCCAATTATACATACACCCCTTAGTTTCTTAACTTTGTTAAACATTTGAGTGAATGAATGAAAAGTTAGCGCGTACCCCATGTGTCGAGAACAAGGAACAAAGAAAGTAAAGCAGATTGTGCGGGAAAGTCCCAACTCCCTTTTTTTTTTTGTGTGTGTTTTTTTTCTTAGATGCGGTTGGCATCCAAATTTAAAGGTGCATTACCGCCACAAACTGGATTGGAGTGTGGACCAGAGACAGGAAAGGTCTAAATCCTACCCATTAATCTTTTCTCCGTAAGGAAACGAAATACGCAAAGAAATACCACATCACGTGAAGGTTGCCTTAACAGTACAATTAAACTTGTCTCTTCAACACCATTACTCTTTGAATCTAATAACAATCTCTCCCTTTCCCTCTCATAGTGCTGGAACTGAAATAGAACGTGTTCCACTGTCTCAATCTCCTCCTGAAGGTGATCACACTTCCCAGTTGGATGTTTTCCTACCAATGTCAATGTGCGGTTCAGCCTTGTATGTCTCAGCCTTGTTATTACACTTTCCTCCCTTCTCTCTTGACCTGAGGACCTCCCTGCCCCCACCTTTTCCTGGATCTTATACAGGTGTCTTCCCTTTCCCTCCCTGTTCCACATTTGTTGCCATTTGTTTTTAACCACTGTTCTTATTAACCCCTTGGCTTCTGCTTTTCTTATTGACATTTCCATTTCAATATTAGGATGTTTGAGAGCCTGCTTGGCAAGAACATCCACCTCCTCATTCCCCTCTACTCCCATATGAGCTGGCACCCAGAGGAACCTCACAAATACCCCGATATGTGTCTCAATCTAAACAAGCACTGCAAAATCTCATACATGACATCTTGTCTGCTTTGTGACACAAATGATTTTAAGCTCATCAGTGCTGCACAGGAGTCAGAACAGATGACTACCCTGTCTGGCCTCACCTCCTCCACCCACCTGTCTGGCCTCACCTTTTCCACCCACCTGTCTGGCCTCACCTCTTCCACCCACCTGTCTGGCCTCACCTCCTCCACCCACCTGTCTGGCCTCACCTCTTCCACCCACCTGTCTGGCCTCACCTCCTCCACCCACTCTGCCGCCAAGAGTATGGCCAGCAACTCCATTGTGTATACAGATACATGATCCGTTGCTCTTTTTGTCACTGCAACCTTAAACTGAGCAACACTAAAAGCTGCACCTATCCTCCCTGTTTTAGGGTCCTTAGATCCATCATCGATCCAAGGAATCTACTAAAATATTAAATGTTACAGGAGAAAATGACACTCTCCCTGTACTGCTGGTATAATGCCAACATGCAAGTTCTTTCCTGTTAAAGAGATTTAGCAAAAAGACATCGCAATTGGGGGTTCATCTCCTTTTATTATAAAATAACACATTCTGGAATGTATGATACATTGACTGGAACACGCGTAACAATTGTCATTAGATGCTATAGCTGCCATCATTTCAATCAGATCAAAGGTCCTCTGTAGCTCAATTGGTAGAGCATGGTGCTTGTAACGCCAGGGTAGTGGGTTCGATCCCCGGGACCACCCATACATAAAAATGTATGCACGCATGACTGTAAGTCGCTTTGGATAAAAGCGTCTGCTAAATGGCATATTATTATTATATATTATTAAATACATTTTATTTATTAAGCCCAGTAAGAAAACTGCGAATGTAAAGGTGATTTACACAGTAACCTGAGCTAAACCCCTGAGAAAGTTGCAGCAAGCAAAAACTCCCTACAAGGAAGAAACCTTAAGAGGAACCAGATTTGGAGTAGAGGTACATATGACCATCTAGTGGTGTGACGTGAAACTCCCACTGTCCTATAGTGAGTGTGTCAACTGTATTGTGTTGAACTTTGTGTATAATGTATTGTAGTTCTGATTTTACAAAATAACTTTCCATGAAAATGGACTTTAGTGTAAAAGGCTGTCCTCCCTTTATGTTATTTCTTTGTAAACAAGCAATGATAATTGCTCTGGCATAAAGCCTGTTGAGTGACCATGGACTGAAGGTCATTCTATATTTCTGTTTTCTTATCCTTTTTGGTCTCCTGGTCAGACCACTTCCTGGATAACAGGAGCACCAATCCCAGCAGCATTAGCAGCAGGCTTTTAGGTCTCCTGCTCAGACCTCTTCTTGGATAACAGGAGCACCAATCCCAGCAGCATTAGTAGCAGGGGATACATCAACAATCTGCTCCTCTGCTCAGCAGGCATCACACAGCACACTGTGGAAGGGAGGAGAATAAAGGAGCACTAAACCTCAGTCACTGAAATAAGCAACATTTCCCTCTATATCTGACTAGTACTTTATCATGAACAGCAGTAGAGTATTGTGAACAACACTCACAGCTTGCTCTGGAGAAGGGCATGTTCAATGGGTGGTGGATGTGGTGGTGGAGCCAGCTGCAGTCAGCTTAGCACAATAACATTTACATTTACATTTTAGTCATTTAGCAGACGCTCTTATCCAGAGCGACTTACAGTTAGTGAATACATATTTTTTTATACTGGCCCCCCGTGGAAATCGAACCCACAACCCTGGCGTTGCAAACGCCATGCTCTATCAACTGAGCTACATCCCTGCCGGCCATTCCCTCCCCTACCCTGGACGACGCTGGGCCAATTGTGCGCCGCCCATGAGTCTCCCGGTCGCGGCCGGCTGCGACAGAGCCTGGATTCGAACCAGGATCTCTAGTGGCACAGTTAGCACTGCGATGCAGTGCCTTAGACCACTGCGCCACTCATAACATCACCACCTCTGAGACCTGCAGCTCCCCCGAAACATTTTGTGCAAGTATGGTATCACATCTCGATGGACTGTGTTAGGTACATACTGCACCAGAAGAATAAAACACATGGATGATCAATAATCTAAAATATCCAATCGTAAAAAAACTCTAAATAAAAGATCTGAAAACAACATTGTACTCAAAGAACAAACCTTGGAAACCTGATATTTTACCTGGTGGTGGGTGGAGTGTGAGAGACTTGGTGAAACTCTGGTCCAGAACCCTCAGTTTCAGATCTGCTGTAACAGTTAGAGTGCTGTTCAACCTCAGGGTCACCTCACTCTCCAGCTCATAGCGCCCCCTGCTGTCCAACTCCATAGTGGTGTTACTGCCCATCACACCTCCCCACAGTACCTCTGGCTGGGGAAACCCCTGAGAGGCACGGAGAGTGACAACAAAGCCGTCACAAGTGGCTTGGACGGACATCCTGGGCTCATCATAAGGGGCTGTTTTGAAATATTATAAATACTTTTGTAGGTGCAGTTATCATTTAAACTACACAATATAGATGCAGCAACAATGGAACTTACCTGCCACTAGAAGTTGTAGACTTTCCTGGGTGCTTCCCTGTTCATCTGTCACATGACAGGTGTATTGGCCCTGGTCACACAGCTGCACACCACTCAGTCGAAGTGAGGCATTTCCCACAGTGAGCTGGTCTTCAAACAGATGAGTGCGTCCCTTGTAAACAACACTCTGTCTTTCCAGCTGATCTCTCCCATGGTAATAGCTGTGGACCACCTCTGATTCTCCATGCTGCCAGTTGACGATCAGGTTTTTGAGGTTCAGGTTTTTAGACGGAGGGAAAGAGCAGCTAAGGGTGATGTCACTGCCCGGAGCTGCCACTTCTAGGGGTTGTAGACTGGTTGTAGTTACCACTGATGATATCACTGATATGGAATACGTAGAAAGAGAGAAGGATGATGTGGGAGAGAGAGTGGTATTGGTAATAATTACAGCAAATCAATCATTGTTCTAATATGTTATTGTAACCTTACTTCTTTGCTGTGTAACCATGAAAGGACATAATGGATGAAATGACACAATCCATACAGTGCCTTTAGAAAGTCTACACCCGCTTGAACTTTTTTCACATTTTACTGTGTTACAAAGTGGGATTGAAATATATTTAATTGTAATTTTTGGTCATTGATCTACACAAAATACTCCATAACGTAATGTTTACAAATGAATACAAATTTGTGTTTCTACGTGTTTCCACGTGTTTCTATCTAAACAGGCACTGCAAAATCTCATACAAGACATCTTGTCTGCTCTGTGACACAAATGATTTTAAGCTCATCAGTGCTGCACAGGAGTCAGAACAGATGACTACTCTGTCTGGCCTCACCTCTTCCACCAACCTGTCTGGCCTCACCTCTTCCACCCACCTGTCTGGCCTCACCTCTTCCACCCACCTGTCTGGCCTCACCTCCTCCACCCACTCTGCAGCCAAGAGTATGGCCAGCAACTCCATTGTGTATACAGATACATGATCCGTTGCTCTTTTTGTCACTGCAACCTTAAACTGAGCAACACTAAAAGCTGCACCTATCCTCCCTGTTTTAGGGTCCTTAGATCCATCAGCGAATAAAGTACATTCAAGAAAGCATAGTACTGTGTTCTTAAATGTTCACTTACAATATTTACTGGATCTACTCATTCCTCACCAGCTCTTGCCCTCTCAAGCAACCCTAGGTCTATCATTGGCTGAGGTATCAACCAAGGTGGGATAGCAGGAAGCACCACAGAAGAACTCGTTCTCAAACAGTCCCATCTCTTTCGCCATGCCAATATCAATCCAACGCAATGCATCACATTCAATATTTTATTTTCTTTGAAAATGACTCTGTTAATATGCTCCCCCCATGTCATTCAAGTGTCAAAACAGACCCCCAGGAACCTAAACACTCCCACCCTCTCTAGATTCCGCCCATACAGCTTCAGGCATATTTCCTTCCCAAACTTCCCTCTAGTAAAAAACAGTCTGTGTTTTCTCAACGGAGAATTTGAAGACCCAGTTAAAACTCTTCCTCCAACCCCCCATGATTTCCAGTTTGATAATCAGACCTTCCTTCCACATCATATCATAGTCCTCTGTATATCCAACTCTAGGCACAGTACAGGATCAATGGTTCCACTGCCTATCCTGAACCCACTTTGGTCTGATGACAATAGGCCTCTGCTCTCCAGGAAGTAAGTGAGCCTTTCTGTTACTATCCTTTCCATACGTTTACAGACATGAGATGTGAATGCTATCGGCTTATAGCTTGATGGATGAGTAGGGTCTTTCCCTGGTGTCCATATCGGCACCACCACAGCCTGGTCCCTTCCTGACACACCTTATTGTAAGGGCCCAATAATTTCCCCAATTACAGTGTCACTAGTGGCTGGGGACTTTAATGCAGGGAAACTTAAGTCAGTTTTACATCATTTCTACCAGCATGCTAAATGTGCAACTAGAGGAAAAAAAACTCTAGACCACCTTTTCAACACACAGAGATGCGTACAAAGCTCTCCCCCGCCCTCCATTTGGCAAATCTGACCATAATTATATCCCCCTGATTCCTGTTTACAAGCAAAAACTAAAGCAGGAAGCACCAGTGACTCTGTCAATAAAGAAGTGGTCAGATGATGCAGATGCTAAGCTACAGGACTGTTTTGCTAGCACAGACTGGAAAATGTTCCGGGATTCTTCCGATGGCATTGAGGAGTACACCACATCAGTCACTGGCTTCATCAATAAGTGCATCGATGACGTCGTCCCCACAGTGACTGTACGTACATACCCCAACCAGAAGCCATGGATTACAGGCAACATCCACACTGAGCTAAAGGGTAGAGTTGCCGCTTTCAAGCAGAGGCACTCTAACCCGGACGCTTATAAGAAATCCCGCTATGCCCTCCGACGAACCATCAAACAGGCAAAGTGTCAATAGAGGACTAAGATTTCATCGTACTACACCGTCTCCGACGCTCATCCGATGTGGCAGGGCCTGCAAACTATTACAGACTACAAAGGGAAGCACAGCCGCAAGCTGCCCCGTGACACAAGCCTACCAGACAAGCTAAATTACTTCTATGCTCGCTTCGAGGCAAGCAACACTAAAGCATGCATGAGAGGATCAGCTGTACCTGACGACTGTGTGATCACGCTCTCCATAGCCGATGTGAGTAAGACTTTTAAACAGGTCAACATTCACAAGGCCGCAGGGCCAGACTGATTTCCAGGACGTGTACTCCAAGCATGCGCTGACCAACTGGCAAGTGTCTTCACTGACATTTTCAGCCTGTCCCTGACTGAGTCTGTAATACCAACATGTTTCAAGCAGACCACCATAGTCCCTGTGTCCAAGAACACTAAGGTAACCTGCCTACATGACTACCGACCCGTAGCACTCACATCTGTAGCCATGAAGTGCTTTGAAAGGCTGGTCATGGCTCACATCAACACCATTATCCCTGAAACCCTAGACCCACTCAATTTGCATACCGCCCCAACAGATCCACAGATAATGCAATCTCTATTGCACTCCACACTGCCCTTTCACACCTGGACAAAAGGAACACCTACATGAAAATGCTATTCATTGACTACAGCTCAGTGTTCAACACCATAGTGCTGGGTCTAAACACCTCCCTCTGCAACTGGATCCTGGATTTTCTGACGGGCCGCCCCCAGGTGGTAAGGGTAGGTAATAACACATCTGCCATGCTGATGCTCAACACGGGGTCTTAAGGTCTTACAGAGTTTTTGTTGCATCAAGAAATTACTTTATTAAAGTTCTCAACAAAGCCGATACCCGTCTGCAGAGGGGCACACCTTCTTAAGGTCCCTCTTCATCTTATATAGTCCTCTTCAGTTTTCCCGCTCTTTTATTGCTCCGCCCACTTCCTTTGTCCCTGAGGAACTATTACTCCAACCAATCACCCGCTCCACTGTACCTCACACCCTCAAGCTGTAATCAATCAAGAAGATACCAAGGAGACAAAGGTCTAGCCCAAACTCTGTTCAACCCTGGTGCCGCTCCCTTCACTGTGTTTGAAGAGAGAGACAAAAGGCAGCCATGGATTCAAGTAAGAGCAAGCACCTTGACCCTAGGGCAGTTTCTCTCTACTCCCCCACACACACAGTGAAATGCCCCAATAAAATTCCTAGCCCAGTAACAAACAATTCTAACTCAATGTTCGTGATTAACCCAGTTCTATCTTCTAATTTATTAAAGAATATACATCATATCCCTCCTAATGGGATTACTAATCTCATAAATTTACAAAAGTATATAATGTTTATGCTATCAATCACAATCTTTGCATTCAAGGTTATACTCATAATAAAAAAATCACTATTTCTACTAAAAATAATTCCAACATAAGTGTTAGTCTCCTAACACATTAAAACTAACGTAGCATTGTTTTAACCATACTACCTGGGACATGTTTAAGAATAGTGTCAACATCTTTAACTCACACTTCATTCAGATCAATCAGTCAGCTTACAATTCATAATCATACTCAAATTAATTACCCAAAACAAATTTTGAATGACAATTCTGAGTCAGTCACCTTGGTTCCATCATTCAAAGTTAAAACTCTCACCTTGGCACATATTGACACTAACAGAATGTACCTTTATATTATCCATAATTTTAGCATTACCTTCCTCATAACGAGAATTACAACAGATCAGTATCTCAATGCATTCCTAGTCTAAATTACTATCAATTTAGCAGTGTATAATAACTCCTCAATCCAACATACTACCTCAACTAACACTCCCTTCTTCTACCGGCACTCAATCTTCTGGCGTCCTCCTTATGTCCTTCAGATAGCTTCATAGTTCATCTTGGATTGCCCATGGCAATGTCCCAATTCCAATGTCACACCTGAGCCGCCCCACCTCCACCATCATTCTGTTTTGTCCATTTTGCCAACCAGTAACTATGAAGAATGTTGTATTGGCATAGATCTCTCTCTTCCTGCTCACTCCACATGGACTCCTGTCACATTCTTGAGAGAAAAGGCACAAAAGAGAAGGCAATTGAGTGCTTTGATTTAATGCTGGATTCAGGTCTCCTGGCAGAGATGGTGTCGGACAGGAACGTCTTCAACGCCTTTGTTGCTCCTCTTCAGCCAGGTAGAGGGTTTTTGGTTTTTATTGAGGTTTACACCATTCTGGACCGAATTATCTCTGCTATGCATTACGACACCATCCGTAGTAACCTCAGGAAAGGACAGATCACAACAGTTCAGTTGAGTTAATTTCCAATCCAAAACATCCCTATTAACATTGACTATATGACAAAGTATTATGTTTCACCACTCATTCTTAATACCTATTTGTAATACTTGATCCTGCTGCCTGATACATTCTTCTTTGAGGGGTCCCTGTATTCCAAAGGCTATCTGTTTAAACGCCCCCTAGTTTCACATTCTCCCTTGAATTCTCCCAAATTATACAGTGGGGAAAAAAAGTATTTAGTCAGCCACCAATTGTGCAAGTTCTCCCACTTAAAAAGATGAGAGAGGCCTGTAATTTTCATCATAGGTACACGTCAACTATGACAGACAAATTGAGGGGGAAAAATCCTGAAAATCACATTGTAGGATTTTTAATACATTTATTTGCAAATTATGGTGGAAAATAAGTAGTTGGTCACCTACAAACAAGCAAGATTTCTGGCTCTCACAGACCTGTAACTTCTTCTTTAAGAGGCTCCTCTGTCCCCACTCGTTACCTGTATTAATGGCACCTGTTTGAACTTGTTATCAGTATAAAAGACACCTGTCCACAACCTCAAACAGTCACACTCCAAACTCCACTATGGCCAAGACCAAAGAGCTGTCAAAGGACACCAGAAACAAAATTGTTGACCTGCACCAGGCTGGGAAGACTGAATCTGCAATAGGTAAGCAGCTTGGTTTGAAGAAATCAACTGTGGGAGCAATTATTAGGAAATGGAAGACATACAAGACCACTGATAATCTCCCTCGATCTGGGGCTCCACGCAAGATCTCACCCCGTGGGGTCAAAATTATCACAAGAACGGTGAGCAAAAATCCCAGAACCACACGGGGGGACCTAGTGAATGACCTGCAGAGAGCTGGGACCAAAGTAACAAAGCCTACTATCAGTAACACACTACGCCGCCAGGGACTCAAATCCTGCAGTGCCAGACGTGTCCCCCTGCTTAAGCCAGTACATGTCCAGGCCCGTCTGAAGTTTGCTAGAGTGCATTTGGATGATCCAGAAGAGGATTGGGAGAATGTCATATGGTCAGATGAAACTTTTTGGTAAAAACTCAACTCGTCGTGTTTGGAGGACAAAGAATGCTGAGTTGCATCCAAAGAACACCATACCTACTGTGAAGCATGGGGGTGGAAACATCATACTTTAGGGCTGTTTTTCTGCAAAGGGACCAGGACGACTGATCCGTGTAAAGGAAAGAATGAATGGGGCCATGTATCGTGAGATTTTGAGTGAAAACCTCCTTCCATCAGCAAGGGCATTGAAGATGAAACGTGGCTGGGTCTTTCAGCATGACAATGATCCCAAACACACCGCCCGGGCAACGAAGGAGTGGCTTCGTAAGAAGCATTTCATGGTCCTGGAGTGGCCTAGCCAGTCTCCAGATCTCAACCCCATAGAAAATCTTTGGAGGGAGTTGAAAGTCCGTGTTGCCCAGCGACAGCCCCAAAACATCACTGCTCTAGAGGAGATCTCCATGGAGGAATGGGCCAAAATACCAGCAACAGTGTGTGAAAACCTTGTGAAGACTTACAGAAAACGTTTGACCTGTGTCATTGCCAACAAAGGGTATATAACAAAGTATTGAGAAACTTTTGTTATTGACCAAATACTTATTTTCCACCATAATTTGCAAATAAATTCATTAAAAATCCTACAATGTGATTTTCTGGATTTTTTTTCCTCAATTTGTCTGTCATAGTTGACGTGTACCTATAATGAAAATTACAGGCCTCTCTCATCTTTTTAAGTGGGAGAACTTGCACAATTGGTGGCTGACTAAATACTTTTTTCCCCCACTGTATAACCCAATTGTTTTATTGTAACATTCCTATATTTCCTCATAATCTATTTGATATTACTCTGGTGTTTTCCTTTTCCTTGTTCCTATTCTAACAATTGCTTACACTTCTCTCCTCATCCTGGTTGATCATAAAATTGTTTATAGTTAGAATTCCCTAAATATTACAAAAGTTGTGATTGAATCCTAGCACACAGTCCTGGTAACTGTGAAGATTTTGAACTACTGTTAATTCTTTAAAACGGCGATGTGGTGCATATTAGACTATTTTCTTTATTTAATTGTAATGTAATATATTGTACTCATCTATACCAATCATTGTTTAGCGGCTCCTTCCATTCCCTTTCTTCTGTATTTGGTATGGCTCTAACATGTACAAGGTTTAGTGCACTTTCCCAAGGAATAATTACTTCAACAACCCTACCCCCTGGAAATGTAGCACTTATAAGTACTACATCCAATTGTTTATCTAAATCCTGGGCTGTTATTCTTATGTCTATGATCCATCTGTCTTTTTCTTTTATTATCTTAAGGTCACAGTTACCCCATGTGATTTCCCCATAATCCTTGTGTTGGTTCCTCCCACACCAATAACCAGTTGACCCTCGTACTTTAATAGCGATCCCTTTCTGTATTTTAGTTATGCTTCCTGCCTGTGCAGGAATATACATTTTAATCCTATCTGCTTCCCTTCTCTGCCTTATTATTTTGCTCTTTACTATTGTCAGTATGCCATTCCCCTTATCCTCAGGGAAATTAGTCAAGGGCAGAGAAATCAATGATGGGGATATCTGGTGCATCTCGGAGGTCTGGAATCTCTCGGTGGTCTCGAAGGTCTTGGAGGTCTGGAATCTCTCGGCGGTCTGGAATGTCTTGGAGGTCTGGAATCTCTTGGAGGTCTGGAATCTCTCGGCGGTCTCTTAGTCATCAGTTCCCTCACTCTGGTACAATGGTTTAGATGATACCCGATCGCGCTCCCCTCTATCCGTACCGCCGTTGGTGTAACCGGGACGATGATGTATGGTCACTTTAGCTGTTAACCTTCTCCCGTCACTAGGGTCTCCGGATCAGCCAGAGTCCCTCTCAATCTATCGACATCGGTCTGCGAAGAGTGTCCTTCTACCAGCCTAACCATAAGGAAGCTCTGAGTTACTGCTGCAAGGACACACAAGCACAGACACACACAAAAGACAACAATGCTACCCAATGGCTGGGGTTGGAACACTCCTATAGTGGGAAACATGGATCTAAGTATCTGTCTCCGCCACTTTTACCATCATTGAGGTAGCCAACAACACCTGGTACAGGCCCCTCCACATAGGGTATTTCCAACTCTTTCTTCCGTAGTCTTTTACCATCACATAGTCTCCAGGGCGCAGAAAACACTCAGATTCTCCTACTCCGTTGGGAAGAGTTCTCTTCACCCATGGGAAAAAAATCTTAAGAACATTGTTAGGTTAGGTGAGACACAGTATTCTACTTATGTCCTCTCATCCATCAGGAGAAGCCTTGAGATTATGAAGCGCACCTCCTTCCAGCTCGTTGTAGTCCCCTCAATTCATAGACAGACCTCTACACCCTGCCTCCTATCACAAAAACAAAAAAGATTTAACCTAACCCATAACACATTATTACTACTGCTCATATCCTTAATACAATTTGCATATCTTACCACAAAAACATTAAAAATATTAAAACCATTAAAAACCATTAAAACTCCTGTAAACCCAAAAATCATTAAAACACCTTTAAAACCCCCTGTAAGCCCAAAATCAAAATCGTTAACACCTTCCCCCCTTTGGACACATGCATCACATCGTGATTCATGTGTTCAAAAAACAAAACAACAACATTGCTTGTTAAACCAAAAATAATAACTGAACTTAAAATGACAACCCTTGATGATATCTTAACCCAATTGCATTCGTTATTCAAGGATATCTCTCCTTCAAGACTAACTCTCCCACTTCATCTTTGTCCTGTTTGGGATGATATATAGGATTAATGCCAAATTATATACTTCTTTACAATTGCTTATTATAATTAAGCATGCCTCCAAGATTTATAGTGTGGATGATCAGATCACACTATAAAGCCAGGATAGATTACTCTGTAACCTAAACTGCAGCGCAATACCGGACACACCCTGCATGTTTACACTTGATAAGATGATGTAATATGATAGCTATAGCTACCTGAGAAATTCAGTGAAGCCAAAAAAAGCTTTGAGATGGCTTGTCTTCATTCCACATGCTTTTGAGTAGACCTGTAAAAAGAAACTTACATGTGAGGGGGGGATCACATCCATATTTTAAATACTACATGCTTTGAGTTAAACATGCCTACTTGTCTCACGCAGACGTCAATTTCATGATAACTGAATTTCATTGATACATTATTTGTTTACATTGTTGGTAAAATGTAAGTGTTACAAAGAGTTTGGCTAACTAACAACAAGAAGAAGAATCCCCAAAAGGTGAAAATGATCACGGTTTACATTTTAATGCGTTTCATTACGCACATAGGCTACATCATCCAGTACATCTGTTACTGTACGCTACTTACGTTTCGTAGGCTCACTGGTCGATAAAGACAATATTAACTAGGTGGATTATATAAAACACCAACGACACCGAGGACAGGGGATTTTCGAGTAAAACTTGTTTTGTGTTCGTATTCTTCACTGCGCAGCATGCTTGAGGATAGGAACAGAGATCTGTTTATGTTCCTAGGCTTGAGGGAATCCCCTCGAACAACCTGGTTTCAGAGCATATGGTATTATTCTGTACTTAAATCCGAGACACTCCGTTTAGTACGATATGGAAAGTGTCCTATGGTATGTATTCATTTGTGGCTGTCCATCAACCATTTTGTATGATATGTTCCGAATTACAATTCGTATTATATGTTACTGATTTGCAAACGTACAATATGTTACGAATGTCAAATCTTACAATATGTTATGAATTTTCAAAACATATGATATGTTACAAATTCTAGCTAGGTGGCTAACGTTAGCTAGGCTAGGGGTTAGGGTTAAGATTAGAGTTAACTTTAGGAGTTAGCTAAAAGGGTTAAGGTTAGGGTTGGGGGAAGGGTTAGCTAACATGCTAAGTAGTTGTAAAGTAGCTAAAAATTAATTAGTTCAAATGTTGTTGTCCGTGATGACATTCTAACTTGCAACCTTTGGGTTACTAGACGTTCGCATTATAGGCCCATCCATCCACCACGACAAAACACCCTACTTTCATTTTTGCTTTAAGCAACCATCTGTCTTTTGTAACCATACCAATCGTAACAGCCGTGAGCTGCCCAGTGACACGAGCCACCAGACGAGCTAAATCACTTCTATGCTCGGTTCGAGGCAAGCAACACTGAAGCATGCATGAGAGCATCAGCTGTTTCCGACGACTGTGTGATCCCGATCTCCGTAACCGATGTGAGTATGACCTTTAAACAGGTCAACATTCACAAGGGCCAGACGGATTTCCAGGACGTGTACTCCGAGCATGCGCTGACCAACTAGTTGGCAAGTGTCTTCACTGACATTTTCAACATGTCCCTGACAGAGTCTGTAATACCAACATGTTTCAAGTAGACCACCATAGTCCCTGTGCCCAAGAACACTAAGGTAACCTGCCTAAATGACTACCGACCCGTAGCACTCACGTCTGTAGCCATGAAGTGCTTTGAAAGGCTGGTCATGGCTCACATCAACACCATAATCCCAGAAACCCTAGACCCACTCAAATTTGCATACCGCCCCAACAGATCCACAGATGATGCAATCTCTATTGCGCTCCACACTGTCCTTTCCCACCTGGACAAAAGGAACACCTATGTGAGAATGCTATTCATTGACTACAGCTCAGCGTTCAACACCATATTGCCCTCAAAGCTCATCACTAAGCTAAGGACCCTGGGACTAAACACCTCCCTCTGCAACTGGATCCTGGACTTCCTGACGGGCCGCCCCCAGGTGGTAAGGGTAGGTGACAACACCTCTGCCACGCTGATCCTCAACACGGGGGCCCTTCAGGGGTGCGTGCTCAGTCCCCTCCTGTACTCCCTGTTCACCCATGACTGCATGGCCAAGCATGACTCCAACACCATCATTAAGTTTGCCGAAGACACAACAGTGGTAGGCCTGATCACCAACAACGATGAGACAGCCTATAGAGAGGAGGTCAGAGACCTGGCCGTCTGATGCCAGGATAACAACCTCTCCCTCAACGTGATCAAGACAAAGGAGATTATTGTGGACTACAGGAAAAGGAGGAGAGAGCACGCCCCCATTCTCATTGAGAGGGTAGTACGTTCAGCCCAGTACATCACTGGGGCCAAGCTTCCTGCCATCCAGGACCTCTACACCAGGTGGTGTCATAGGAAGGCCCTAAAAATTTCCAAAGACTCCAGCCACTCTAGTCAAAGACTGTTCTCTCTGCTACCGCATGGCAAATGGTACCGGAGCGCCAAGTCTATGTCCAAAAGGCTTCTTAAGAGCTTCTAACCCCAAACCATAAGACTCCTGAACAGCTAATCAAATGGCTACCCGGACTATTTGCATTGTCCCCCCACCCCATTTTTTATGTTGCTGCTACTTTCTGTTTATTATCTATGCATTGTCACTTTACCTCTACCTACATGTACATATTACCTCAATTACCTTGACTAACCTGTGCCCCCGCACATTGACTCTGTACCAGTACCCCCTGTATATAGCCTCACTACTGTTATTTTATTGTTGCTCTTAAATTATTTTCTATTTTTCTTCTATATTTTGTTTTTTACTTATCTATTTTTTACTTCAGTTTATTTAAGTAAATACTTTCTTAACACTTATTTTCTTAAAACTGCATTGTTGGTTAAGGGCTTGTAAGTAAGCATTTCACTGTAAAGTCTACACCTGTTGTATTCGGCGCATGTGACAAATAAAACATTATTTTATTTTATTTGAACAGATCAACTAATTTGATGGTCCTGGATCTACATTTACTATGTTACGTCTAGTCTATGAGACCAGGCTGCCTCGACAGTTATGAAGCAACTACCACTAGACCAGGTCACTAGAGGCTGTTAAAGCTAGGCCAGCTGTTCCCAAACTAGGGGTCGCAACCCCATGTGGGGTCGCCTGATATGAAAATGGGGTCACGGGAGAATTTCAAAACCCTGGAGAAAAAAACAAAACGTATGTTATATCATCTTTGTCTCTCAAAATCATTGTAATGTGGTTACCCTTAAAAATATAAATGAAAATGATTATAATCTAAAAGTTAAAAGTCTACCAGAGTTCGTGGGAAAAAGGCCGCACTTGACCGTTGCACTTGAATCATTCCCATGGTGAATGGTTAAGCCTGCTACGCTATGAAACCGGCTGCAATTGATACACTACATTACCAAAAGTATGTGGACACCTGCTCGTCGAACATCTCATTCCAAAATCATAGGCATTAATTTGGAGTTGGTCCCCCCTTTGCTTCTATAACAGCCTCTGTCTAGCTTTCCACATGATGTTGAAACATTGCTGCGTGGACTTGCTTCCATTCAGCCACAAGAGCATTAGTGAGGTCAGGCACTGATGTTGGGCATTTAGGCCTGGCTCGTAGTCGGCGTTCCAATTCATCCCAAAGGTGTTCGATTGGGGTTGAGGTCAGGGCTCAGAGCAGGCCAGTCAAGTTCTTCCACACTAATCTCGACAAACCATTTCTGTATGGACCTTGCGTTGTGCATAGGGGCATTGTCATGCTGAAACATGAAACTGTTGCCACAAAGTTGGAAGCGCAGAATGGTCTAGAATTTCATTGTATGCTGTAGCTTTAAGATTTCCCTTCACTGGAACTAAGGGGCCTAGCCCGAACCATTAAAAACAGCCCCAGACCATTATTCCTCCTCCACCAAACGTTACAGTTGGCACTATGCATTGGGGCAGGTAGCGTTCTCCTGGCATTCGCCAAACCCAGATTTGTCCATTGGAGCTTTACACCACTCCAGCCGACACTTGGCATTGCGCATGGTGATCTTAGGCTTGTGTGCGGCTGCTCGGCCATGGAAACCCATTTCCTGAAGCTCCAGACAAACAGTTATTGTGCTGACGTTGCTTCCGGAGGCAGTTTGGAACTCTGTAGTGAGTGTTGCAACTGAGGACAGACGATTTTTACGCGCTTCAGCACTTGGCGGTCCCGTTCTGTGAGCTTGTGCGGCCTACCACTTCGCGGCTGAGCTATTGTTGCTCCTAGACATTTCCACTTCACAATAACAGCACTTACAGTTGACCAGGGCAGACATTTGATGAACTGACTTGTTGGAAAGGAGGCATCCTATGACAGTGCCATGTTGAAAGTCACTGAGCTCTACTGCCAATGTTTGTCTATGGAGATTGCATGGCTGTGTGTTCGATTTTATACACCTGTCAGCAAGGCCTGTGGCTGAAATAGCCGTATCCACTAATTTGAAAGGGTGTCCACATACTTTTGTATTTCCCCGGCATGCTTGCATTCAGTTCGTTCAGTTTCCCAAATACACTATACAGTGGCTTGCAAAAGTATTCACCCCCCTTGGCGTTTTTCCTATTTTGTTGTATTACAACCTATAATTTAAATTGATTTTTATTTGGATTTCATGTAATGGACATACACAAAATAGTCTAAATTGGTGAAGTGAAATTATAAAAATAACTTGTTTCAAAAAAATATATAAAAAAATAATGGAAAAGTGGTGCGTGCATATGTATTCACGTAGGGCATAGCAGGATTTCTTATAAGCTTCCGGGTTAGAGTCCTGCTCCTTGAAAGCGGCAGCTCTACCCTTTAGCTCAGTGTGGATGTTGCCTGTAATCCATGGCTTCTGGTTGGGGTATGTACGTACAGTCACTGTGGGGACGACGTCATCGATGCACTTATTGATGAAGCCAGTGACTGATGTGGTGTACTCCTCAATGCCATCGGAAGAATCCCGGAACATATTCCAGTCAGTGCTAGCAAAACAGTTCAATAGCTTAGCATCTGCTTCATCTGACCACTTTTTTATTGACCGAGTCACTGGTGCTTCCTGCTTTAGTTTTTGCTTTTAAGCAGGAATCATGAGGATAGAATTATGGTCAGATTTTCCAAATGGAGGGCGAGGGAATGCTTTGTACGCGTCTCTGTGGGTGGAGTAAAGGTTGTCTAGAGTTTTTTTCCCCTCTGGTTGCACATTTAACATGCTGGTAGAAATGAGGTAAAACGGATTAAAGTTTCTCTGCATTAAAGTCCCTGGCCACTAGGAGCGCCGCCTCTGGATGAGCGTTTCCTGTTTGCTTATGGCCGTATATAGTACATTGAGTGCAGTCTTAGTGCCAGCATCGGTTTGTGGTGGTAAATAGACAGCTACGAAAAATATAGTAGATATTTTTCACTTATAATTCACTTTGGTAGTTAGTGTGGTCTACAGCTTATCATTAGATACTCTACCTCAGGCGAGCAAAACCTTGAGACTTCCTTACATATCGTGCACCAGCTGTTGTTTACAAATATACATAGACCGCCACCCCTTGTCTTACCAGAGGCTGCTGTTCTATCCTGCCGATACAGTGTATAACCCGCCAGCTGTGTGTTATTCATGTCTTCATTCAGCAACGACTCGCTGAAACATAAGATATTACAGTCTTTAATGTCCCTTTGGTAGGATATTCGTGCCTGTAGTTCGTCCACTTTATTATCAAGCGATTGTAAATTGGCCAATAGTATCGATGGCAAAGGCAGATTAGCCTCGTCGCCAGCTCCTTACCAAGCACCCCAATCTCCTTCCGCGATATCTCCTTTTCTTTCTACTGCGAATGACGGGGATGAGGGCCCTGTCGGGTGTCTGGAGAAAATCCCTCTCGTCCGACTCATTAAGGAAAAAATACTTGTCCAGTTCAAGGTGATGAGAGGTGTTGGGTTTGCACCAGACATAGCATTTTCCTTGATGGCAAAAAAGCTAAATTTTAGTCTCATTTGACCAGAGTACCTTCTTCCATATGTTTGGGGAGTCTACCACATGCCTTTTGGCGAACACCAAACGTGTTTGCTTATTTTTTTCTTTAAGCAATGGCTTTTTTCTGGCCACTCTTCTGTAAAGCCCAGCTCTGTGGAGTGTACGGCTTAAAGTGGTCCTATGGACAGATACTCCAATCTCCGCTGTGGAGCTTTGCAGCTCCTTCAGGGTTATCTTTGGTCTCTTTGTTGCCTCTCTGATTAATGCCCTCCTTGCCTGGTCCGTGAGTTTTGATGGGCGGCCCTCTCTTGGCAGGTCTGTTGTGGTGCCATATTCTTTCCATTTTTTAAATAATGGATTTAATGGTGCTCTGTGGGATGTTCAAAGTTTCAGATTTTTTTTTATATCCCAACCCTGATCTGTACTTCTCCACAACTTTGTCCCTGACCTGTTTGGAGAGCTCCTTGGTCTTCATGGTGCCGCTTGCTTGGTGGTGCCCCTAGCTTAGTGGTGTTGCAGACTCTGGGGCCTTTCAGAACAGGTGTATATATACTGAGATCATGTGACAGATCATGTGACACTTAGATTGCACACAGGTGGACTTTATTTAACTAATTATGTGACTTCTGAAGGTAATTGGTTGCACCCTATCTTATTTAGGGGCTTCATAGCACGCACCACTTTTCCGTTATATATTTTTTAGAATTTTGTGAAACAAGTTATTTTTGTTATTTCACTTCACCAATTTGGACTATTTTGTGTATGTCCATTACATGAAATCCAAATAAAAATCCATTTAAATTACAGGTTGTAATGCAACAAAATAGGAAAAAAACACCAAGTGGGATGAATACTTTTGCAAAGGCACTGTATGTGACCAATAACATTTGATATGATTTGATTTGATATATTTAATTGTAATGTTTGGTCATTGAATTACACAAAATACTCCATTATGTAAAACTGAAAATACAATTCTACACATTTTTACAAATGAATAAAAATGTAATAACTAGAATAGTCATTGCATAAGTATTCACCCCCTTTGTTTAGGCAAGCCTAAATTAGTTCAGAAGTAACATTTGCCTTAACTAATCACATAAGTCAAATGGACTCACTCTGTATGAAATAATTGTTTGATTTTTGAATGACTACCCCTTCCTCTCTGTCCCAAATACATAGAAACTCTGTAAGGTATGTCGGTCAAGTACTGAATTTCAAGCACAGCTTCAACTACAAAGGCCAGGGAGCTTTTCGAAAGCCTCATAAAGAAGGGCAGTGATTGGTAGATGGGTAACAATAACAAAATCAGACATTGAATATATATTTAAGAATGGTCAAGTTAATAATTATGCTGTGGGTGATGTATTAAACAACCCAGACACATCAAAGATACAGTCATTCTTCTGAACTGAGCTGCAGGACAGGAAGGAAACTGCTTAGGGATGTCAGTGAAAAGAATAATAAAAATATACAAAGTATTCCAAAACATGCATATTTATGCAACAAAGCACGAAAGTACTACTGCAAAAAGAAACACGGCAAAAGAATACACATGGGACAAATCCAACACAACACATCACTGAGTAACTGCCTCCTTATTTTCAAGCATGGTAGGGACTGCTTCATGGTATGGGTATGCTTGACATTGGCAAAGCCTGTGGAGTTTTTCAGTATAAAAGGAAACGTGATGGAGCTAAGCACAGGCAATATCCTAGAGGAAAACCTGCTTAAGTCTGCTACAAACCAGACACTAGGAGAGGAATTCACCTTTCAGCAGGACAATAACCTACAACACAAAGCCAAATCTACACTGGAGTTGCTTACCAAGAAGACAGTGAATATTCCTGAGTGGCCAAATTACAGTTTTGACTTAAATCTACTCTTATGAGACTTACCCAAGAAGAATCTGTAATTGCTGCCAAAGGTGTTTCTAACATGTATTGACTCAGGGGGGTGAATACTTATCTAATCAAGAGTATATTACAGTTTTATTTTTCATTAATCTTTTTTAGAAAGTAGAATTATTCTTCCACTTTGACATTGCAGAGTATTTTGTGTAGATCGTTGACATAAAAATTACAATTAAATCCATTTTAATCCCACTTTGTAACAACAGAATGTGAAGAAATCCATGCGGGGTGTAGACTTTCTATAGGCACTGTATATCTCTTTACCTGGGCTTGTTTGGCCATTTATTATTTATTTTCATCAAAAATAGTGTTGAATATGCAGTAAACAAATAACAGACTTGAGTGCTGCACAGAAATGCACTAATCAATGTACAAATGTGATCATTGATGAGGGATCCAATTTGTTTAAGAATGACTTAAAAAGGGATTTGTAAACGATTGACATAGGACCTACTACTAGTCCATACACACCATATGGTAACACTTAGTTTTCACTTACTGATAATAAACAGTACAGAGACCACATGCAGCCTGAAAGACAAAAAGAGACACATACTCTTTGAATTCTGCTTCTAATAATCCATGGACTGACTTTATCCTGTATTTCATTTATCCTATATTATGCATTATAGAGCCTATTAAGCATGGGGGATCCAATTATACATACACCCCTTAGTTTCTAAACTTTGTTAAACATTTGAGTGAATGAATGAAATATTAGCGTGTACCCCATGTGTCGAGAATAAGGAACAAAGAAAGTACAGCAGATTGTGAAGGAAAGTCCCAACTCTCTTTCTTTCTTCTTCTGTGGCTTTTATAAAGAGGTTGGCAACCAACTTTAAAGGTGCATTACCGCCACCAACTGGACTGGAGTGTGTACAGGGTCTAAATCCTACCAATTAATCTTGTCTCCCTAAGGAAATGAAACACACAATTAAATACCACGTCACATGAAGGTTGTCTTGACAATACAATTAAACTTCTCTTCAACACCATTACATCTTGAATTTAATAATAATCTATCCCTTTCCCTCTCATAGTGCTGGCACTGAAATAGAACGTGTTCCACTGTCTCCATACCCTCCTGAAAGTGATCACACTTCCCAGATGGATGTTTCCTACCAATTTCAATGTGTGTTTCAGCCTTTCTGGTGGTTGAAGTATTGCAAAATAGCCTGGTAGCACTGCAGAATATACACTGAGTGTACAAAACATTAGTAACACCATCCTAATATTGAGTTGGACCCCCCTTTGCTCTCAGAACAACCTCAATTTGTCTGGGCATTGACTCTACAAGGTGTAAAAGTACAAGGGTAAAATGGGGGGACTATGTACAAAAAGTGCTGTAATTTCTAAATGGTACCCTCAAATTAAAGCTGACAGTCTGTACTTTTACCCCACAGTCATTGTGTCATTTCAAATCCAAAGTACAGGAGTACAGAGACAAAAAAGAATTGTCACTGTTCCAATACTTTTGGAGCTCACTATAGTTGCACAGGACATACAGAGAGATGAGCACATTGAAAAAGAAGACCCAAAGGAATTGACATCCATTATAAAAATGGAAAATCACTTGCAAACCACGAGCAATGAGGCAATGACATGCTGTAAAAGACGTGCAGGCTAAATGGTGTTTGTTGTTGAATTGCTACATTTAAATACGAGTTACTATATTATTTTTCATTAGGCCTACATGTACATTAAAGTATGAATTGCAGTTGTCACTAGGACAATGAACACACCCTGAAAGCACTGAATGGTCTGAACCAGTTAGAGACCTCATGAATGGTCTTGTGTTACCACCTTATTAATAGGCAGCATGCAGTAGGATGCTTTGATCGTATGCAGCCTATAGTTTATCATTATAGTTCTAATTTTAGTTATTGGCTTGGTGGATGGCCCTTAACTCTGACACAACACAACTAACGTTATTATCACAACAGAACTACTAGTAGGGTCAACAGGAGGGATCAGCCAATCGTGAAGAAGAAAATGTACTACTTCAAAATGGAGATTTTCTCAATGGTGTTGCCCATGCTGTCACAGATTCTATAATGGCACAGATACAAAGATGAGTCCTCTATCTATCTCTATGGACTTCCCTCATGCTCCTTTTCATGACGTGCTAGCAGCCACGTGAGTAAGTGAGTGCTAGCTAGCTACCTACCAGCCAAGACCAACAACACAAACAAATTGATTATACTGCTACAAGTAGTGAGTGGACTATACTAAATGAGTTAAATGTCTTACCTGTTATGAAATGTTTTCCAAATACATAGCTACGTGTAGCTTACTTGGACACTGTGTCCCCACATTTCCCACTACGCTGATCCTCAACACAGGGGCCCCACAAGGGTAAGTGCTCAGCCCCCTCCTTTACCCATGACTGCGTGGCCACGCACCCCTCCAACTCAATCATCTAGTTTGCAGATGACACAACAGTGATAGGCCTGATTACCAACAATGACGAGACAGCCTACAGGGAGGAGGTGAGGGCCCTGGCGGAGTGCTGCCGGGAAAATAACCTCTCCTTCAACGTCAACAAAACGAAGGAGCTGATCGTGGACTTCAGGAGACAGCAGAGGGAGCACGCCCCATCCACATCAACGGGGCCGCAATGGAGAAGGTGAAAAGCTTCAAGTTCCTCTGCGTACACATCACTGACAATGTGAAATGGTCCACTCACACAGACAGTGTGATGAAGAAAGTGCAACAGCGCCTCTTCAACCTCAGGAGGCTGAAGAAATTTAGCTTGGCCCCTAAGACCCTCACAAACTTTTACAGATGCACCATTGAGAGCATCCTGTCAGGCTGTATCACCGCCTGGTAAGGCAACTGCACCATCCGCAACTGCAGGGCTCTCCAGAGGGTGGTGCGGTCAGCCCATCACATCACCGGGAGCACACTGCCTGCCCTTTAGGACATCTACAGCACCCGGTGTCACAGGAAGGCCAAGAAGATCATCAAGGACCTCAGCCAACCGAGCCAAGGCCTGTTCACCCCACTATCATCCAGAAGGTGAGGTTAGTATAGGTGCCTCAAAGCTGCGACTGAGAGACTGAAAAACAGCTTCTATCTCAAGGCCATCAGACTATTAAATAGCCATCACTAGCTTGTCTCCACCCAGTACCCTGCCCTAAACGTAATCACTGTTGCTGCCCTGTGTACACACAGTGCATTCTGAAAATATTCAGACCCCTAGACTTTTTCCACATTTTGTTACGTTACAACCTTATTCTAAAATGGATTAAATTGTTTAGTTTTTTCTTATCAATCTACTCACAATACCCCATGATGACAAAGCAAAAACAGGTTTTTAGAAATGTTAGGAAATGTATAAAAAATAAGTATTCAGACCCTTTACTCTGTACTTTGTTGAAGCACCTTTGGCAGTGATTACAGCCTTGAGTCTTCTTGGGTATGACGCTACAAGCTTGGCACACTTGTATTTGGGGAGTTTCTCCCGTTCCTCTCTGCAGATCCTCTCAAGCCCTGTCAGGTTGGATGGGGAGCATTCCTGCACAGCTATTTTCAGGTCTCTCCAGAGATGTTCGATTGGGTTCAAGCCTGGGCTCTGGCTGGGCCACTCAAGGACATTCAGAGACTTGTCCCGAAGCCACTCCTGTGTTGTCTTGGCTGTGTGCTTAGGGTCGTTGTCCTGTTGGAAGGTGAACCTTCACCCCAGTCTGAGGTCCTGAGCAGGTTTTCATCAAGGATTTCTCTGTACTTTGCTCTGTTAATCTTTTTCTCGATCCTGACTAGTCTCCCAGTCCCTGCCGCTGAAAAACATCCCCACAGCATGATGCTGCCACCACCATGCTACGCCGAAGGGATGGTGCCAGGTTTCCTCCAGACGTGACGCTTGGCATTCAGGCCAAAGAGTTCAATCTTGGTTTCATCAGACCAGAGAATTTTGTTTCTCATGGTCTGAGAGTCTTTAGGTGCCTTTTGGCAAACTCCAAGCGGGCTGTCATGTACTTTTTACTGAGGAGTGGCTTGCGTCTGGCCACTCTACCATAAAGGCCTGATTGGTGGAGTGCTGCAGAGATGGTTGTCCTTCTGGAAGGTTCTCCCATCTCCACAGAGTAACTCTGGAGTTCTGTCAGAGTGACCATCGGGTTCTTGGTCACCTCCCTGAACAGGGCCTTTCTCCCCTGATTGCTCAGTTTGGCCGGGCGGCCAGCTCTTAGGAAGAGTCTTGGTGGTTCCAAACTTCTTCCATTTAAGAATGGTGGAGGCCACTGTGCTCTTGGGGACCTTAAATGCTTTTGGTACCCCTCCCCAGATCTGTGGCTCGATACAATCCTGTCTCGCGGACAATTCCTTCGACCACATGGCTTGGTTTTTGCTCTGACATGCACTGTCAATTGTGGGACCTTATATAGACAGGTGTGTGCCTTTCCAAATCATGTCCAATCAATTGAATTTACCACAGGTGGACTCCAATGAAGTTCTAGAACCATCTCAAGGATGATCAATGGAAACAGGATGCCACTGAGCTCAATTTTGAGTCTCATAGCAAAGGCTCTGAATACTTATTTAAATAAGGTATTTCTGTTGTTTGTATTTTATACATTTGCAAAAATTTATAAAAACATGTTTTCGCTTTGTCATTATGGGGTATTGTGTGTAGATTGCTGAGGAATTGTCTTTATTTAATCAATTTTAGAATAAGGCTGTAACGTAACAGCATGTGGAAAAAGTCAAGGGATCTGAATACTTTCCGAAGGCACTGTAGACATGGAACACGGGTCACTTTAATAATGGAACACTGGTCACTTTAATAATGTTTACATACTGTTTTACACATTTCATATGTATATACTGTATTCTAGTCAAGGCCATCCTATTCAACTGTTGCTGTACATATACTATTCTATCCACGTATTTTTCAGATATATATAGTATATCTATCCACATACTGTCCATAATGTCTATACATCCCATCACATATACAGTGGGATAAGTATATGATACACTGCCGATTTTGCAGGTTTTCCTACTTACAAAGCATGTAGAGGTCTGTAAAAATCCAGAAAATCACATTGTATGATTTTTAAGTAATTAATTTGCATTTTATTGCATGACATAAGTATTTGATCACCTACCAACCAGTAAGAATTCCGGCTCTCACAGACCTGTTAGTTTTTCTTTAAGAAGCCCTCCTGTTCTCCACTTATTACCTGTATTAACTGCACCTGTTTGAACTCATTACCTGTATAAAAGACACCTGTCCACACACTCAATCAAACAGACTCCAACCTCTCCACAATGGCCAAGACCAGAGAGCTGTGTAAGGACATCAGGGATAAAATTGTAGACCTGCACAAGGCTGGGATGGGCTACAGGACAATAGACAAGCAGCTTGGTGAGAAGGCAACAACTGTTGGCGCAATTATTAGAAAATGGAAAAAGTTCAAGATTACGGTCAATCACCCTCGGTCTGGGGCTCCATGCAAGAGCTCACCTCGTGGGGCATCAATGATCATGAGGAAGGTGAGGGATCAGCCCAGAACTACACGGCAGGACCTGGTCAATGACCTGAAGAGAGCTGGGACCACAGTCTCAAAGAAAACCATTAGTAACACACTACGCCGTCATGGATTAAAATCCTGCAGCGCACGCAAGGTCCCCCTGCTCAAGCCAGCGCATGTCCAGGCCCGTCTGAAGTTTGCCAATGACCATCTGGATGATCCAGAGGAGGAATGTGAGAAGGTCATGTGGTCTGATGAGACAAAAATTGAGCTTTTTGGTCTAAACGCCACTCGCCGTTTTTGGAGGAAGAAGAAGGATGAGTACAACCCCAAGAACACCATCCCAACCGTGAAGCATGGAGGTGGAAAGATCATTCTTTGTGGATGCTTTTCTGCAAAGGGGACAGGACGACTGCACCGTATTGAGGGGAGGATGGATGGGGCCATGTATCATGAGATCTTGGCCAACAACCTCCTTCCCTCAGTAAGAGCATTGAAGATGGGTCGTGGCTGGGTCTTCCAGCATGACAACGACCCAAAACACACAGCCAGGGCAACTAAGGAGTGGCTCCGTAAAAAGCATCTCAAGGTCCTGGAGTGGCCTAGCCAGTCTCCAGACCTGAACCCAATATAAAATATTTGGAGGGAGCTGAAAGTCCATATTGCCCAGCGACAGCCCCGAAACCTGAAGGATCTGGAGAAGGTCTGTATGGAGGAGTGGGACAAAATCCCTGCTGCAGTGTGTGCAAACCTGGTCAAGACCTACAGGAAACGTATGATCTCTGTAATTGCAAACAAAGGTTTCTGTACCAAATATTAAGTTCTGCTTTTCTGATGTATCAAATACTTATGTCATACAATAAAATGCAAATTAATTACTTAAAAATCATACAATGTGATTTTCTGGATTTTTAGATTCCGTCTCTCACAGTTGAAGTGTACCTGAGATAAAAATTACAGACCTCTACATGCTTTGTAAGTAGGAAAACCTGCAAAATCGGCAGTGTATCAAATACTTGTTCTCCCCACTGTACATATATACAGTACCAGTCAAAAGTTTGGACACACCTACTCATTCCAGGGTTTATCTTTATTTTTACTATTTTCTACATTGTAGAAAAGTATGAAACAACACATATGGAATCATGTAGTAACCAAAAAAGTGTTAATCAAATCCAAAATATATTTATATTTGAGATTCTTCAAAGTAGACACCCTTTCTCTTGATGACTGCTTTGCACACTCTTGGCATTCTCTCAACCAGCTTCACCTGGAATGCTTTTCCAACAGTCTTGAAGGACTTCCCATATATGCTGAGCACTTGTTGGCTGCTTTTCCTTCACTCTGCAGTCCAACTCATCCCAAACCATCTCAATTGGGTTGAGGTCGGGTGATTGTGGAGGCCAGGTCATCTGATGCAGCACTCCATCACTCTCCTTCTTGGTCAAATAGCCCTTACACAGCCTGGAGGTGTGTTTTGGGTCATTGTTGAAAAACAAATGATAGTCCCACTAAGCGCAAACCAGATGGGATGGTGTATTGCTGCAGAATGCTGTGGTAGCCATGCTGGTTAAGTGTGCCTTGAATTCTAAATAAATCACTGACAGTTTCACCAGCAAAGCACCCCCACACCATCATACCTCCTTCTCCATGCTTCACGGTGGGAACCACACATGTGGAGATCATCCGTTCACCTACTCTGTGTCTCACAAAGACACGGCGGTTGGAACCAAAAATCTCAAATTTGGACTCATCAGACCAAAGGACAGATTTCCACCAGTCTAATGTCCATTGCTCATGTTTCTTGGCCCAAGCAAGTCTCTTCTTATTATTGGTGTCCTTTAGTAGTGGTTTCTTTGCAGCAATTCGACCATGAAGGCCTGATTCACGCAGTCTCCTCTGAACAGTTGATGTTGAGATGTGTCTGTTACTTGAACTCTGTGAAGCATTTATTTGGGCTGCAATCTGAGGTGCAGTTACTCTAATGAACTTATTCTCTGCAGCAGAGGTAACTCTGGGTCTTCTTTTCCTGTGGCAGTCCTACCTTGTCACAACACAAATGATTGCCTCAAATGCATTAAGAAGGAAAGAAATTCCACAAATTAACTTTTAACAAGGCACACCTGTTAATTAAAATGCATGAAGCATGTTGAGAGAATGCCAAGAGTGTGCAAAGTTGTCATCAGGGCAAAGGGTGGCTACTTTAATATAAAATATGTTTTGATTTGTTTAACACTTGTTTTGGTTACTACATGATTCCATATGTGTTATTTCATAGTTTTGATGTCTTCACTATTATTCTACAATGTAGAAAATAGTAAAAATAAAGAAAAACCCTGGAATGAGTAGGTGTGTACACACTTTTTACTGGTACTGTATATATATATATACATATATATATACTCCGGACTACGACATTGCTCGTCCTAATATTTATATATTTCTTAATTCCATTATTTCACTTTTAGATGTGTGTGTATTGTTAGATATTACTGCACTGTTGGTGCGAGGAACACAATAATTTCGCTACACCCGCAATAACATCTGCTAAACCTGTGTATGCGACCAAATAACATTTGATTTGAATAGCCACAGGGCTCTAAGTTGCACCATTGCGAACCGTATGTTTGGATTTTTGACCTGGTTACATGTACATTGAATAACACAGCAGCTTTTCGTCATTTTTTGTTATTTCTGTATATCTAAAAATCGATGACGAGGTTGGCTCTTTTACAATGGGGGTCAATGGGATTATTATAATTTATTTTTTGGTGCATGGTCGAGGGGAATTCCTTCTTATGTTTCCAATTCATGAAGAATTTCTATTGTATGTGTGTTTGCCACTAACCCCTGTCAAGTGTGTGTACCCCCTCTACAGGCCGATCGGGAATACAGTTAAAAGGCATACATGCTCCAAGGCCTACTGGGAGTGACTGGAATGGCAGGACACAGTATTTTGACCATACCAGCCAATGTTTACCATGCTGTTTGTTTCTTTAGTTTGAATTATCAGAATTAATGTGTGGACATTTTTCAAAGGCAGCAACACACCTATATTTGTGACATTGAAACACAGTCCTGTAAGCTTAGACTTCTCAAACTAGTATTCTGTCATGACGTATCAAGTCTCTGTTTCATGAGCCTCATCTTGTCCTGTTGTATCATCACGTGGGACCATCTGGTGTTGGTGTGTTTCAGGCTTGTGTCTGTAGTACAAAATGAGTGACATTGCTAATCCTGCCAAGAGAACTATCCCTAATAATACCAAAGCCGGTCTGCCCCTGGTTGCAAGAGGCACCTCACAGCATTCTGTAGAAGAGAAGAGAGAAAGAGACAGGCTTTCAGCTTCACCTCCCAAATACCTCTTCCTCTAGTAGTACTGCCTGGTCACTGAACATTTCATTGAGGTCATTGCGAACAGTTCCTCTCATGGGAAGTTGCACTCTACAATGGTATTTTTAGTGATCCAATTTACATTTTAGTCATTTAGCAGACGCTTTTATCCAGAGCGACTTACAATTATTGAGTGCATACATATTTCATACTGGCCCCCTGTGGGAATGGTGTTATTCTTGCATGCAGTACATCTATACACAATGCTCATATGACTCATTTGCCCTCATGAAGTGAAATGTCAAATCCTTATTTAAGATGGGTGTGTTTGACTACAAATTGTGTCTAGAATTCATACATTGCAGACTTTGTGTAAGAGTAACACACTATCTCGTCAGGGTTTAGCCCTTAGTGATTATGCAATGGTTTAATATTTCATCACTAAATCAGTGATCCATACTTGGTCACATTGCTCTACCCCTAAACCTGTTGGTAGGTCACAACTTTACCTGGGAGTGGGTGGAGGGTGAGTGAGCGGGTGAAGCTTTGATTGAGAACATCCAGTCTCATTTCAGCAATGATGGTGAGTGTACCGTTTGGCCTGACCTCCATGGAGCTGTGGACCTCATAGCGCCCCCTGCTGTCCAGGCCAATACGGCTGTGGCTCTGATTGGAGATATCTCCTCCAATGGAGTCTGTCCACCACACATTAGGCTGGGGGAAACCCTGGGAGGAGTTGAGGGTGATGAAGAAGCTGTCACAGGATGACTGTACAGAGAGCTGGGGCTCCTTGAAGGGGGCTAGGGTAAACAAAAACAACAACAATACTCACATTAAACTCTTAACATAGGAGAATTCTGACTGCAAAAGGCTTTAGACAAGTAGATGACTATGAGCTGATTTTGTGCAGGTAGCTTAATACTTATTTGTCTTTTAATCCCCCATAGATGCAAGATTTCTGAAAAATCTGAATGGACAAAAATACATACTCTAACCTGCCACTAAAAGTAGTAGCTTTTCCTTGGTGCTTCCCTGTTCATCTGTCACATGACAGGTGTATTGGCCCTGGTCACTCGGCTGCACACCACTCAGTCTAAGTGAGGCATTTCCCACAGCGATTTGGTCTTCAAACAGATGAGTGCGTCCCTTGTAAACAACACTCTGTCTTTCCAGCTGATCTCTCCCATGGTAATAGCTGTGGACCACCTCTGATTCTCCACGCTGCCAGTTGACAATCACATTGTTGAGGTTCAGGTTTTCATACAGAGGGAAATAGCAGCTAAGGGTGATGTCACTGCCCGGAGCTGCCACTCCCATAGGTGAAATAAGGAACTGAACCTCAATAATCGCTAAGGAAGGAGACAGACAATACAGCCATAGATTAGGGAGAAACTTCAATTCTCTTTTATTATATCACCAAAGATACTGTGATACCTTTGAGCTTCTTGGTGACTGTTGTTGTAAAACCAACATTCTAAATAATGATTTATTAAATGTTAGTATACAAATTCATTTGGCAAATTAATTTGGTTCCTCATTTTTAGTATGAGAATGTGATGAATATTCTGTTTCTGTTGTAGCTGCAAAGCCACAGTGACAATCTACACCCTTTATCTACACTACAACCGTGACTGTGGAAATGCTTAGCCACATAGGGTTGTCTTATAGCAAAGTCATCATTGAAGTACAGAAAATGTTTACTCAGCGATCCAAACTGTGGGTTTTGTGACGTAGATTTACAGTATATTAGAATTACCGCATGAAGAGCCCCTGTTAGTATGCTCCAACTGGATTAAAATGGAATATTTAGAGGTTAAACATATAGTATGAATATTTAGAATATTTAGAGGTTAAAAACATATTATATGACGGATACATACTATGGGCATCATCTAGTTATGATGGTATTGACGAGTTTACGGTCAACTCTGTAAGCTAAACTGCAGCACGGCCATACCTGGGATGTATTCACTAGGAACCAAACTGCAGCAAACAGAAGCAAACAGAACAGGGAGGGACCTACGTGCAATGGTGCAAAATGTCTTGCTACTGTGTGCTCTAATGAATACATCCTTGATACACCCTGCATGTTTACACATGATAAGATGATGGAATATAATAACTAGCTACCTGAGAAAAGCAGTGACACCGAAATAAACTTTGAGATGCCTTGTCTTTTCATCCCACACACTTTTGAGTAGACCTGTAAAAAGAAAGCTAACATGTGAAAAACAATGTGGATCACATCCATATATTGAAAATATGACTTGCCTTAAGTTACAACATACATGGCTATTCTTGTCTCAGTCAGACGTACCAAGATTCAGGATAACTGATGAAGTACGCCTATTTCAACCTTTTCAGTTATGTGGGTGAAAAGTGTAAAGAGGTTGGCTAACTAACTACACAACAAATCCCCAGAAATGACTACTAATGGATAATTAAGAAGGGTAAAAATTGATAGTTAGTTATTGATGTGTTTCACAAGATGACAGTAGTTCTAGTAGTAGTTTTTATTTTACTGAACAAAAATACAAAACGCAACATGTAAAGTGTTGATCCCATGTTTCATGAGCTGAAATAAAAGATGACACATGACAGCCTGCTTGGAGTTTGCCAAAAGGCACCTAAAGGACTCTCAGACCATGAGAAACAAGATTATCTGGTCTGATGAAACTAAGATTGAACTCTTTGGCCTGAATGCCAAGCATCATGTCTGGAGGAAATCTGTCACTATCCCTACGGTGAAGTATGGTGGTGGCAGCATCATACTGTGGGGATGTTTTTCAGTGACAGGGACTGGGAGTCTAGTCAGGATCGAGTGAAAGATGAGCAGAGCAAAGCACTGAGAGTTTCTTGATGAAAACCTGCTCCAGAGCGGACAACGACCCTAAGTACACAGCCAAAACAACGCAGGAGTGGCGTCGGGACAAGTCCCTGAATGTCTTTAAGTGGCCCAGCCAGAGCCCGGACTTGAACCTGATTGAACATCTCTGGAGAGACCTGAAAATAGCTGTGCAGCGACGCTCCCCATCCAACCTGACAGAGCTTGATAGGATCTGCAGAGAAGAATGGGAGAAACTCCCCAAATACAGGTGTGCCAAGCTCGTAGCGTCATACCCAAGAAGACTCGAGGCTGTAATTGCTGCCAAAGGTGCTTCAACAAAGTAATAGTTATTTAAATGTAATATTTCAGATTTGCTATTTTTAATAAATTTGCAAAAATTCCTAAAAAACAGTTTTGCTTTGTCATTATGTGGTATTGTGTGTAGACTGATGAGATTTGTTAAAATCCATTGTAGAATAAGGCTGTAATGTAACAAAATGTGGAAAAAGTCAAGGAGTCTGAATACACTTTGCTAATGCACTGCATGCGTCCTCTTCTGTAGCCTACAGGCTGGTTTCTCTGATCAAATAGCCTAACCTAAATGGGGCTCAATCAAATAAAATGTGCGCTGTCAGGTTAACAAACATATCCTAAAAACAGGACAGGTCAAAGTAAAATGGACAATATGGAATGGACAATCACAACTGTTGTCCAGGAGTTTCACCCCATTGTCATGATCAGTGGTTTCAAGTTTGTTTCCGTCAATTTTTGACAAGCTGATCATAGCAAAAAATAAAATACTTCTGCATTTCCTGCTGTGTAAACACATTGCAAATAGGCTCGTGATAACTCCTGTTGGTTAGCTGATACAAAGTTTAAATAACGAAATTGATTAGTCACAGGAATCAGGACTAATAAAGCCAATGCAATGGCATGTTTAACAAATGGTAGGCCTACCACATGAATGGGCATTCATTAAATTCCATTGTGGGCCGACATGGTAGGCTACACCACAGTAAGCACGAGCAAACGTTTTTTTAATACATTTTTTGGTCCTGTGCCGATGTCGTTTTTTGGTCTTTTACAAACGGTAGGCTAACCACATACAGTGGGGGAAAAAAGTATTTAGTCAGCCACCAATTGTGCAAGTTCTCCCACTTAAAAAGATGAGAGAGGCCTGTAATTTTCATCATAGGTACACGTCAACTATGACAGACAAATTGAGGGAAAAAGATCCAGAAAATCACATTGTAGGATTTTTAATGAATTTATTTGCAAATTATGGTGGAAAATAAGTATTTGGTCACCTACAAACAAGCAAGATTTCTGTCTCTCACAGACCTGTAACTTCTTCTTTAAGAGGCTCCTCTGTCCTCCACTCGTTACCTGTATTAATGGCACCTGTTTGAATTTGTTATCAGTATAAAAGACACCTGTCCACAACCTCAAACAGTCACACTCCAAACTCCACTATGGCCAAGACCAAAGAGCTGTCAAAGGACACCAGAAACAAAATTGTAGACCTGCACCAGGCTGGGAAGACTGAATCTGCAATAGGTAAGCAGCTTGGTTTGAAGAAATCAACTGTGGGAGCAATTATTAGGAAATGGAAGACATACAAGACCACTGATAATCTCCCTCGATCTGGGGCTCCACACAAGATCTCACCCCGTGGGGTCAAAATGATCACAAGAACGGTGAGCAAAAATCCCAGAACCACACGGGGGGGACCTAGTGAATGACCTGCAGAGAGCTGGGACCAAAGTAACAAAGCCTACCATCAGTAACACACTACGCCGCCAGGGACTCAAATCCTGCAGTGCAAGACGTCTCCCCCTGCTTAAGCCAGTACATGTCCAGGACGTCTGAAGTTTGCTAGAGTGCATTTGGATGATCCAGAAGAGGATTGGGAGAATGTCAGATGAAACCAAAATATAACTTTTTGGTAAAAACTCAACTCGTCGTGTTTGGAGGACAAAGAATGCTGAGTTGCATCCAAAGAACACCATACCTACTGTGAAGCATGGGGGTGGAAACATCATGCTTTGGGGCTGTTTTTCTGCAAAGGGACCAGGATGACTGATCCGTGTAAAGGAAAGAATGAATGAGGCCATGTATCGTGAGATTTTGAGTGAAAACCTCCTTCCATCAGCAAGGGCATTGAAGATGAAACGTGGCTGGGTCTTTCAGCATGACAATGATCCCAAACACACCGCCCGGGCAACGAAGGAGTGGCTTCGTAAGAAGCATTTCAAGGTCCTGGAGTGGCCTAGCCAGTCTCCAGATCTGAACCCCATAGAAAATCTTTGGAGGGAGTTGAAAGTCCGTGTTGCCCAGCGACAGCCCCAAAACATCACTGCTCTAGAGGAGATCTGCATGGAGGAATGGGCCAAAATACCAGCAACAGTGTGTGAAAACCTTGTGAAGACTTACAGAAAACGTTTGACCTGTGTCATTGCCAACAAAGGGTATATAACAAAGTATTGAGAAACTTTTGTTATTGACCAAATACTTATTTCCCCCACACCACTGTAGATGGGCATTCACAAAATAACAGCAAGGACCGGCCCTGGATGTAGCCTAAGCCTCGGTCTCATTTCTGAACAGCAGAATTAAAAACCCAGCTCCTATTTAAACGAACATTCCAAAAATAAATACATTTTGTAGGCTAATTTCGGACGCTGATAGTTCAACAGACACATTTTTAGCCTAAGGATATTGCAGTTACACATTGAATTGGAGCAAAACAACCTGCGTTTTAACCATACGTGTACACTTGTGATGATGTCATCTTTATAGTTATGCTACCATGCTATCGTTGCCTGAGTAGCTGAAAAAGAACACTGACTTCTTGTCTGCACCCTGCTTTGCCAATGCCAATGTTCGCAATGATGGTGAAAAAAATACATTAAATCGCTATTTAGACTGCCTGTGTCTTGTTTGTGTTTGATATAATGGCTAACTAGCTAGATAGCCTGCATATAACTCCCCACCCGAGTTTTCCATTCGGGCAAAACAATGTGATGACTCCATAATAGTCGACGTTAAAGCTTGGCTAATAGAAAACGCCGCAATATATTTTTCATTTAAAACCTTATCTTGGCGATTCTTCCTCGTTCTCGATTCGTGTATCTTAAAAATGTTCAGTTGCAGGTGGTTCTACAAAAACCAGAGGAAATTCAGGAAGATATTGATGGCTTATTATTATATTAAATCCATGTTTTGTACCGCGCGATGTAAACGTAGGGTAACTAGCTCCCGGTTTTATTGTCATAGAAACCACTTTATGTCTCCAAAAAAATCCAACCCTTCCCTGGCTGGCACTACACTAACAAAACGATTCTGAGGTAAATTTATCTAATATTTCGTAATTTATAAAAAGTTATAGCTGTACACTTGTTATATACAGTATATACCATTAGGGGAGCCTAAAGATAAATAATCCACTTGAGTTACAGAAATTGTTTTTGCTACTTTAGGATGATATGGACATGATTTGGCGATAAAATGAAAAGGGACCTTACATCCAAACCTTATCATATAAGTAGTGAGATGTGCAATGCAACTTTTATTATTCTATATTTGATTTAATTAAAATAAGATACTTAGACTTTAGCTTTTAAGGGTTAATGACAACAACAACAAAAAGACCAACAAAAATGCATAAAATACATTTTAACATTAATCTTTGGGGGGCGGAGTGACAGTTACCCAGGTACTTGGGGAAAATGCCCCTGTTCTAAGTCACTAACAAAACAATTATTTTGCCCTCAGAACAGACTCAATTTGTCAGGACATGGACTCTACAAGGTGTCAAAGCGTTCCACAGGGATGCTGGCCCACGTTGACTCCAATGCTTACTACAGTTGTGTCAAGTTGGCTGGAATTGGATCTCTACTCCGAATAGCTCGTTCCATCTCATCCCACAGATGCTCAGTTGGATTGAGATCTGGTGACTGGGCAGGCCACTGCAGTAAGCTGAATTCACTGTCATGTTTGTGGAACCATTTGTTGAACAATCCTAGCCTTGTGGCATGTAGTATTATCCTTCTGAAAAAATCAATTCGCAGATGGATACACTGCTGCCATGAAGGGATGCACCTTTTTGGCAATGATGTTCAGATGTCCTGTGGCATTCAAACATTGCGGCACTTTTATCAAGGGGCCCAATGTGTGCCATGAAAACACACCAAACACCATCACACCACAACTACCAGCCTGCAATGTTGACACAAGGCATGATGGATGCATGTACTCGTGGTTTTCTCCATACCCTAGTCCTCCCATCAATGTGAAACAGCAGGAACCGGGATTCATCAGACCAGGCAATGTTTTTCCAATTCTCCAGTGTCCAGTGTTTTTGTTCCTTAGCCCACTGCAATCGCAGTTTCTTGTTTTTTGCTGAAACAAGTGGAACTCTGTAAGGTCGTCGGCTGCCATAGCCCATTCGTTTCAAGGTACAACGAGTTGTGCATTCTTTTATGGGTCTTTGGGCACCGTGTTGTACTGGACTGTCAGTTGACTAACTGTAGTAGTCTGTCTTTTGCCCTGCACAATTCGTGTCATCCTCCTTTGTCGTCTTTCATCAATGACCCGTTTTCGACCACTGGCCTGCCGTTGGCTGGATGTCCTTTGGGTGGTGGACCATTCTTGATGCACACGGGAAACTGTTGTGTGAAAAACCAGCAGCGTTGCAGTTCTTGACACACTCAAACCGGTGCACCTGGCACCTACTACCATTCTCCGTTCAAAGGCACTTTAATATTTTGTCTTGCCCATTCACCCTCTGAATGGCACACATTCACAAGCAATGTCTCAATTGTCTCAAGGGTTAAAAATCCATCATTAACCTGTCTCCTCCCCTTAAGCTACACTGATTAAAGTGGATTTAACAGGTGACATCAATAAGGGATCATAGCTTTCACCTGGATTCACCTTGTCAGTCTGTGTCATGGAAAGAGCACAGTCAGTGTATATCTGGTATTATGTCACCAAATATATAATAATATTGTGTTACAAAGTCGGATTAAAATTGATTAAATTGTCATTTTTGGTCAACAATCTACACAAAATACTCTAATGTCAAAGTGGTAGGGAAATTCTAACATTTATTACAAATCAATGAAAAATAAACACTAATAAACAGTATCAATGACATTGAGGACAGCGGATAAAAAAAACAACAACATTGTGTTGTGTTCTAATTCTTCACTATGCACTGACTAGCCTATGCTTGAGGCTAGGAACATAAAGAGATCTCTTTATGTTCCTAGGCTTGAGGGAATCTCTTCAACAGGTAGGAAGCAGCGACCACTAGCGGCTGTTCGGGCAAGGCATTCATCACAGATAGAAGGAGCGTTAACAGTGGGAGAATCTCAATTGTACCTACTCACGTCCTCTCTCCTAGCCTCCTTCTCAAAACCCATTGGAGAAGAAGGTCAGAGGGGCGGGACCTCTGGCTTTCTCATCCAATGGGTTTTGAGAAGGAGGCGATGAGAGAGGAGAGGGTGTCCAATTGAGATTCTCCCAGTGTCTTTGCCTGTATGGTATCATTTCTGCTATCTTGTCATTTATGCTTTGAAATGAGTTGCAATTTTATGAACTTATTACTATTAGCATTTTTAAATAAAGCCCTCAATAGCATTTGATGATATGAGCAAAAAGTCACACAATTGAGAGTTCATCACCTTTTATTACAAAATAACAAATTAAGGAATGTATGCTACATTGATTGGTACAAACATAATAATTTTCTCATTTTCTTTTGACATTCCTGCCAATATTCAGCAACTTCGCACAGCCATTGAAGAGGAGTGGAACGACATTCCACAGGCCACAATCAACAGCCTGATCAACTTTATGCGAAGGAGATGTGTCGGACTGCATGAGGAAAAAAAAAATCTGCAGCATTGAAGGTCCCCAAGAACACAGTGGCCTCCATCATTCTTAAATGGAAGAAGTTTGGAACCACCAAGACTCTTCCTAGAGCTGGCTGCCCGGCCAAACTGAGCAATTGGGGGAGAAGGGCCTTGGTCAGGGAGGTTACCAAGAACCCGATGGTCACTCTGACAGAGCTCCAGAGTTCCTCTGTGGAGATGGGAGAATCTTCCAGAAGGACAACCATCTCTGCAGCACTCCACCAATCAGGCCTTTATGGTAGTGGCCAGACGGAAGCCACTCTTCAGTCAAAGGGACATGACAGCCCACTTGGAGTTTGCCAAAAGGCACCTAAAGGACTCTCAGACCATGAGAAACAAGATTCTCTGGTCTGATGAAACCAAGATTGAACTCTTTGGCCTGAATGCCAAGGGTCACGTCTGGAGGAAACCTGGCACCATCCCTACGGTGAAGCATGGTAGTGGCAGCAACATCATGCTGTGGGGATGTTTTTCAGCGGCAGGGACTGGGAGACTAGTCAAATCAAATCAAAATTTATTTGTCACATACACGTGTTTAGCAGATGTTATTGCAGGTGTAGCGAAATGATTGTGCTTCTAGCTCCGACAGTGCAGTAATATCTAACAATTTCACAACATATACCCTATACACACAAATCTAGTAAGGAATGGAATTTAAGAATATATACATATATGGACAAGCAATGACAGAGCGGCATGGATTAAGATACAGTAGGATATTACAGAATAGAATACAGTATACACATATGAGATGAGTAGTGCAAGATATGTAAACATTATTAAAGTGACTAGTGTTCCATTTCTTAAAGTGGCCAGTGATTTCAATAGGCAACAGCAGCCTCTAATTTAACAGTAATGTCCGCAAAAGTCAGGATCGAGGGAAAGATGAACAGAGCAAAGTACAGAGACATCCTTGATGAAAACCTACTCCAGAGCGCTCAGGACCTCAAACTGGGGCGAAGGTTCACCTTCCAACAGGACAACAACCATAAGCACACAGCCAAGACAACGCAAGAGTGGCTTCGGGACAAGTCTGTGAATGTCCTTAAGATGCCCAGCCAGAGCCCGGACTTGAACCCAATCGAACATCTCTGGAGAGACCTGAAAATAACTGTCCAGCAACGCTCCCCATCCAACCTGACAGAGCTTGAGAGGATCTGCAGAGAAGAATGGGAGAAACTCTCCAAATACAGGTGTGCCAAGGTTGTAGCATCACACCCAAGAAGACTCAAGGCTGTAATCGCTGCCAAATGTGCTTCAACAAAGTACTGCGTATAGGGTCTGAATAGTTATGTTCCTAGCCTATGCTTGAGGCTAGGAACATAAAGAGATCTCTTTATGTTCCTAGGCTTGAGGGAATCTCTTCAACAGGTAGGAAGCAGCGACCACTAGCGGCTGTTCGGGCAAGGCATTCATCACAGATAGAAGGAGCGTTAACAGTGGGAGAATCTCAATTGTACCTACTCACGTCCTCTCTCCTAGCCTCCTTCTCAAAACCCATTGGAGAAGAAGGTCAGAGGGGCGGGACCTCTGGCTTTCTCATCCAATGGGTTTTGAGAAGGAGGCGATGAGAGAGGAGAGGGTGTCCAATTGAGATTCTCCCAGTGTCTTTGCCTGTATGGTATCATTTCTGCTATCTTGTCATTTATGCTTTGAAATGAGTTGCAATTTTATGAACTTATTACTATTAGCATTTTTAAATAAAGCCCTCAATAGCATTTGATGATATGAGCAAAAAGTCACACAATTGAGAGTTCATCACCTTTTATTACAAAATAACAAATTAAGGAATGTATGCTACATTGATTGGTACAAACATAATAATTTTTCTCATTTTCTTTTGACATTCCTGCCAATATTCAGCAACTTCGCACAGCCATTGAAGAGGAGTGGAACGACATTCCACAGGCCACAATCAACAGCCTGATCAACTTTATGCGAAGGAGATGTGTCGGACTGCATGAGGAAAAAAAAAATCTGCAGCATTGAAGGTCCCCAAGAACACAGTGGCCTCCATCATTCTTAAATGGAAGAAGTTTGGAACCACCAAGACTCTTCCTAGAGCTGGCTGCCCGGCCA